>NW_011888819.1:7789146-7814440 GCF_000151845.1 Pteropus vampyrus
AACACTTAAATAGAAACAAGTGTTACAAAGGAGCCCATAATAGAGATATCCTATACAGTCAGAAAAAGTCAGAAAATGTTCCTTTGAAAAAAGTAAAATTTAAATTGAGATGTAAAAATGAGTATACATTATTTGGCAAAATGGGAGAGAAGGGAGTGTCAAAAGCCCTGGGTGGGTAGAGATATTATGTGAGTAAGAGATTGAAGAGGTCCTTTCAGCAGGAATGTGAGGGTAATGCTGTTTATGAGGATACCAGATTAGGGAGGATAGCAGATAATGTACTTTTCTGGCCAAATTTAGAGTTCCCTATTTATCCTAAGCTCAATAAAAATACATTAACAAGATTTATGCAGATCGGTCTGAATAGTTCATACTTTAGGATGGTAATCCTAATCACAATATGAAGAACATGTTAGACAAGAACTATTTCAGATGCCATTTGGCTAATGATCTTATGACAGGATGCAGGCAAGAGATGTAATGATAACTGAGACTAAAGTTGGCAGGTGGAGAAGTTTGAAAGTGAGAGATATTTCGCAAGTGAAATTGACATGAGTTGGTGATCAGAATGAAGGAGAGAAGTGAATACATGATGGCAAGAATGATGTTATAGTTCTGGCATGTGAAATTACATGGAAACGCATTCTATTCAGTTGGACAGACAGCAGACTGCTTTATGTGAGCAAGATCATCAGCTTCCAGTTGAACATGTTGAGTTTGACTGAGACAGATCTAAGACATTCAAGAAAATATCCCAGTCGGGTAGCTAAATATGAGGTTTTGGTGAACAGAGAAGTGATTCAAAACTACATTTCTGATTCACTTGCAGAATTGAGAAATGTGTGTGTATATGTAAGATTTCCTAGAGAAAGGTTATAATTTCAAGAGCAGATAGCTTGTAATGAGCTTTAAGGATTTCCAAAATTTTAAATTTAAAAATAAGTAAGGAGATACAGTTGCAGGAGAGATACTGAAGGTACTTGAGATGTATGAAAATGGGGTACAGATATATATATTAGCTAGCAAGAAGGACAACTTTTATATTTAAGAAAGATAATCAAGAAGTAGTTTTCCATGATTTTCAGTGGTAAATTGATATGCCATACAAGAATACATACCTATCTATATCGCTTGTATATCTATCTATATATCTATATATCAATCTGTATATAGGTATATATATTTATTGTTTTATATTTAATTCACAGGGACTATGATAAATCAAACAATCATTACTTTACTTATAGCTTCGGAGTAACATGTGCCCTTGGGGTAAGGGCATATTTAGTTATAATCTGTAGGAGAAGAACATTCACAGAGATTGTGGATGGGGCATTTTATTAAGTGTAGAAAGGTAATTTCAGAAGTCACAGTAAAATAGATTGAGATGTTGGGAGAGGAAGAAATACTCAGGCAAGAAGAAAAAAACATACAAAGATTTAGGGCTTGTGGTACCAAAGAGTACTGGCTTAACTTTGGGAAATAATTATGAACAGTCTCAAGAGTTATTTTAAAGAGAGTGAATTCAAGCTGTATTTGCCTGTGTAATGATGCTGGGGAAATGACTGATCCAAAAACTCTGGATTCCACACATAACGTTAAAGCGAATTCTGACCTAATGTAAACAATATATTGGCAAAGAAGAATCACATAAGAAATCTGACTCTTGAAAATTCATCAGAGTCATAGTTGGCTGAACAGAAAAAAATTGACTTATTTCAGAGGAGTTACTGCAAGTTAATGCTTTAAGAATCAGAACTCAGACCTCAGCCAACATTCATCTGTTTGATAATGGCTCTGGGGCCATTCATTCTCTGGGTATAGACCTGAGCTGGGCAGATTGTTACCAACTGAAGAGAGTAACTACAGAAGAAAACAGCTCTACAGAATACCATCAGTGAATCCCAGTGGCAAACCCTAGGGCTAAGGAGTAAACTTACACCCTCTTCTATAGATAATTGTTATTGTTTTGAAAAACAGCACCTAGAATGACTCTGGGATCTGGTAGAAAATAAAAATCTGATCATTGGACATTAAGTGCTTTTGGAACTTGAGTTGTTCATTATGAACTGACTATCATCTTGCCCACAAGCTTGTTATTGAATTGATATTGGCAGGAATAGCTAAGTTTCAAAAAAAGTATTTTTCAAGAACGATAGAAGAGAGCACAGTAGAGTTATTTATAGTGTATGCTGAATAACAGGGCTGATGAAATAAGATAAAATGTGAGAAAGTGCTTATTGTGTGACATGTGCATAATAAAGTATTTATCAACAGGAATTTAATGGATTTCATTTTGCTACAATTCTAGTCTGTAAATACTTTGTTTAAATATATATTTGTCAAAATATATACAGACTATGCCTTATCATTGGATGTTTCACTATGTGTTTATAATGGGTAGCTTATAATGTAATATTATAAAATAGAATAAAATTAAGATAAGCATTCATGAAAACTGTTCATCATTTTCTATTATAACATATTTCTCATTTCACATTAAGTTTTCATTGCAAAACACAATTACAGTGGTATTGCTTGCATGGCAAAAATAAAATGTTTTGGTATTTTTACTTTGCAATCTGAAATTTTTAAAAAATGTCCACTACTATATGGTTCAGGAGAACAAGAATTGTGTGGCTTTATGTTTTAAACTACGTGTATCTTTTTTTTCCCCTCAAAAGATAAGATTCTACTCAGTCATTTAGGCATAGATTATACATTTGTGAGGTAAGAGTAACTGTAGAAATAATGCAATTAAGTTTCTCTGTTATATTAATGAGGAAGCTAAAACAACTGTACTAAAGAGCTCACCAGATTCATTCAGTTAAATTACGCAAACCAATTCCAATTCATATTTCTGAACCTATTTCAATGAGCCTTTATCAACCCATTATACTTCCATTGCTAGGTAGCTAGTCAGACATGAGCGACAAGGGAACAAAGGAACAGGGGCCCAGCCTAGAAACCACCCAGTGAACACCCTACTGGTAGTTAGAGAATCTCCTCCCCTTTTGCTCTTCGGGGCTCTCCTCCCTTTTTAGTGGCCTTTTGTGGCCTTTTTACCTTTGGTAGCCATTTTGGCTCCTTTGTGTTGGTTACAGTGCTGGGTCCATGTACCTCCATGGGGCACAGTTTGTCTTTCTCCATGTACCTCCTTGAGGCATTCTTTGTCTTTCTAAAATATATTTTTAATAAAACTATTAAATCTCAATGACTTGCAATTCTTCACTATCATTTGAGGCAGAACCGAGGAAAAATGCTAACTACAGTTCTGCGCAGTCGTTATTTCTCTCTCTCCCCACTATCATTGGGGCGACACCGAACTCCAATAGGCCCCATTGGTTAAACCATAAAAAAAATAATTTCGATCTTTTTTTTTTTTCTTTGAATTTGATTTTTGTAAAAACTTCAAAAGTCATTAAAAACATTGAGCAGTTCTGAGAGTGATGATTTTTATTTTTTCTTCTATAGGACTAATAAGTGTTTATAGCTAATTGCAGGTATGAAATGATTTTTGTTTTAATGCATAGTCTACAATTTTAACAATTAAATAGGTGTTTATAGAGTGTTTATTATTTGACTATTTTATGCTTAGGGCTGAATGGAACCATGGTCTTTTCTTTGTAGGTATGTGAAATCTCCTTGTTTTGAACCCATGGAAGATACACATAAAAGAGTCAAAAAACAATATGAGTAATTGCGGTAATTCATTATCGTTTTGAAAAATACAGAAGCTCAAAAGATACCCCTGCTTTTGAAGGAGGTATAGAGTTTAGAATTTAGACAGCTAGCAGGGTAAAAGATTTCTAGAGTTTATAGCACTGCTTAGCATATGAACATGAGGTTTCTCACAAAATATTTAATTCTCATTAGAACTTATTCTTCCCAAAAGAATAATTATTTTAGACATGAAAATAAGTAGAGGCAATTCACTCAATACATAGCTAAATTCAAAGTGGATATATTGCTCTCAGTAATTTATTTAATAATAGTATCCTAAAATACATTTTGTGCCATCTGCTTTATCCCAATTTTCCCTTTCTCCCTCTGCCACAAAAACATGATGGAGATTTTCAATAACATTTATATTTACTAATCTTGAGAAGACGACCATGATTACATGTTAAGACAGACATTATCATTAAATAGCTGTATTATTAGACAAGTCTTTTGTGTTCTTGGCTAATTTCGTCATTTGTAAACTAAGTGGTATAAAGTAAAATAACTGCTAAAGCACTGTGGTGAATATAATATTATTTCCAAATATTCTTATTTCCTTTCTCTCATGGCTCACTCTGGGGACTAACTGTTTATGTCCATCATGTTGAACTTGGGATACCCATATGACTTCCATTAGTCATGTGTGAAGCAAGGTGTGATTCTCCCTCTTCTAAGATAACCAGTGAGAGACTGCTTTGTCATTTGTATCTTGGAATGCAGATGGCATAGAACAGATCTATAGCCAATCTATAATTGACATGATCTTGAGCAAAAAATAAAACTTCATCCTGTGACTGAAGATTTTAAGGACATTTTTTATTGTAAGAAAATATATCTCAACTGATACAGCTATCATCTGTTAATAAATGCACAATAATGCCAATTATTTAAAGTTTACATCTTTACATGTAAATGTGCTGAAGTTGCTATATATATTTATATGTAAAACATAAGCGTAGTCATAATAATAGATACTATTCTCTAATTATTATGACTCTGAGAATGTTAGGAAAACCATCAATCATAAAATAAATAAACAACAAAGCAGAGAAGACCCCTAAGACACTTTCAGATTCTCAGAAATTAGCAAGTCAATCTTCTCCATTACATATCAAATTTCTTTAAGAGAAAAAAAGGTGCTTCACTCTAAGCAATAGATAGACTGATTTTCTTCAATTTATCACATCACTGTTTTAGTGGTACGCAGTGAGAAGAAAATGTGTAACAGATCTGAAAAAAGCAGCCTCCTAGCACAGGGGAAAAGATGACATACTTGTCCATTGGTTGCTAAAGACTGATTTTGCCTATCTTATACTTTTGCTTGGATTCTCCTGAATAACATACATTTTTTTTTTGTTTGTTTCTGTATATGAAAAACAAAAGGTAATATTGTTCTTGTTATAAGGAGAGAAGTATTTTGAATACTGTGTGATTCACATTCACGTTAAACTTTAAGATCTGTTACAAAAGAAAGCCAGATAATCAGTTCCATATTATTCAGTTAAAGATCCTACTCATGTTATATTTGAAACTATCAAAAATAACAAAAATATTTTGAGTTTCTTTTTCAAAATATATAAAAATGCTATGATTCAAAATATTTTCAGCACGCTGAAACTGTAAACTTCTTTCTTATTTTTAACAATTACCTTAGAAATTTTTCAAATGATTACAGTTCATACTATATCACTTCCTTTGCCTGGAGATCAACATTAAACAAATATAGAGATATTATCTTGTTTGGAAAACTATTCTTCTTTATCTTGTTTTGCATCTTAATTGTGAAAGGATTTAATACATTTTCTCTAAGTGTTCTCTAAATTTTATGACAGTATCTTTTCATATATTAGATAACCAAACTTTCTAAGTATTTTCATGGAAAATAATGAAGTGTTAAGGCCACAATGATTCTTTTTACTTTTAGAGTCCCTTGGTCACAGAGACTATGCTCTGTGCTCCATCTTAACAAACCAGAACTCAAACTTCATCATTATGAATGACATGAAAAACACTGAAATGATTGGAAATTTGATAAATGTGAAGTAATATTATATGGGTCTTGGCAGCTTTTCATTTTTATGAAATTTACTCCAAGAAGATTGGTTTTAGGTTTTTCTTGTTACGTCAATTATATTTGTGATTATTAGTCTATGCTCATGTATCTATTTTGTTGTTTTTATGAAAATTTACTCCACTAGTCAATATATCTCAAATTTATAATATGTAAAATATCAAAATATGTAATTATTTAGATATTTAAAGAGATGACAGCTTTCAGCGAACACTAATGTTCCTATCTTAAATCCAAAGGCAAAGATAACAACTAGACTTCAATGCACTCTTTCCAGGTGTCAAAGAGACTGGTAAATGCTCTATGTCATCTACTTAAGTATCACATTAACCTTATGAGATAGAAAATTTCATTATTCACACATTAAGGATGGTAAAATATATCTCAGAGATTAATTATATTTCTCAAATCTGTAGCAGAAGCACATGGGAGAACCAGATCTCAAATAGGTCTGACCAAAAGAAAAAAAAAAAAAAAACTATGCCATTTATGCCATTGAAAGTTATGTTTATTATACCTCTCAGTTTACTGATGAGAATGTTTCCTAAGATAACTAGATCACAGTTTTTATTGTTGTTGTTTAGTTTATGCTTACATATTATTTTACTTTTAATTAGTCGAAGAATTAATAAAGTACACAAATCTTATGTTTACTTCATCAACTATATATATTTCCATAAGTTACTATAACTACCCTCCAGACCAAGATCTAAAATACTCCCACCAATCAATAAGATTCATCGTGCCCAATCCCAATCAAGATCATGTTTTGACTTGTTTTCACATGTCACACATGTCAACCTCAAAATAGTTTATTTTCTAAAAGATTTCAATTTACAATCTATTTGTTAAACACATTAAAAAAAAAAAAAAAAGCTTTGACCATATCACTAATAACTTAGGAAATTTGCAGCTGAGGTATACAAGGACAAGTAGTTTGCTATGCAAACCACTGGCAAAATAGAACAGTGGATCAATAATATAAGTGGGAGTAATTCTTTTTCCAGGGCATGCTGGGGCCATCATGATTTCCTATGATAGAATCACATGTTAGTGTCAGAATTTCCTTGTTTCTTAATTCCTTTGAAAAGATTTTTTGAGTAAGAATTGAACACTAGTAATAGTGTATAAAAGATATGGTTCAAATACGTGAAAGGCATAGTCCTGGTTTTAATGACTTATTGTTTAATACATGAGGTAAGTCCAATGGATGCACAACTTTTAATATAAATGCCCTCTGAATGACAATAGTAATGTTATTGGGAATTCAGAAGAGAGGAAATGTGTGTGTGTGTGTGTGTGTGTGTGTGTGTGTGTGTGTGTGTGTGTGTCTGTGTAATGAATAAAAGTATTCAGATTTTTTAAATGCACTGCCCCCCTTACTTGGTTTTATTTTTACTCCCACTCACAAGGTATTTATCACTTTCTAAGGTACTGTATATTTTTCTCAGTAAATATGTTACTTAGCTTCTGTTTGCTCATTAGTCTCTTTTCTCTTGCTAGAATAAAAGAGATCCTTACATATTTTATTCTTGATATAGAAAAGTGCCCGACATCTGGTGGATGATCAATAAATATTTATAGAATTAATGGATGAACAAATGAATAAATTGTAGCTCCTAAATATGTTTTCAACCTGTCTACTTTCTTTTGCATCTCTGTTAACTCAGTCTTGGTCCAAGGCACCATGATTTTTTCATCTCGACTACTTGCAATAGTCTTCTACTCTTTCATCCTTCTTTCTTTCTCCATTCACTCTTGCAGCTAAAATAAACCTTTGAAAGCACACTTCAGAATATGTTAGTTTTTCGGCTTAATATCTTTTAACAATGTTCCCATTCCAAATTGAAAAAATACTCATCTCCTAAATATCAGGACGAACATAATTGGCCCCTGCATAACTCATCTATCTCTTCTTATACCATTCTTCCCCATTCCACTTTTCATTATGATTCAGCTACACCAGCGTACTTGCTATTTTATTATCAGACATTTTCCTCTCTTAAGTCTTTTGTGCTTCCTGTTCTTGCTTTGTGTAGTACTCTCTCCCAAGTGCTCCCCCTGACTGACTTTATATTTTTGATTTCTGAAGTTATACTATTGGCTTCATCTCTGCTAAACTTGGCAGCACTGATCCAGTATCTCATCCAACGATTAGATTTGCACATACAAAGATTCTTTAATCATGGAGTAGATTACATGGACATTTTAAAATTAGTAACAGGAATGTGATATGGGTAGGCCTTAGAGAAAATTTAATGTCATGAATTTTATTTTTCATTTCTCCTCCCTTGGTAATTACCAGTTATGATTTTCTCACAAGTAACTTTTTATTCAATTCTATTCCTGTTATCCTGGGAATGTTGATAAAATAATTTATGACTTTTTTCCATTTCAAAAATCATGTTTCTTTTTTTTATTTTCTAGTATAAATATTCATATCCTGATGACATTTTTACAAATACTTTGATATGATTGTATAAAAATGCTCCTAATGCCCAATAAGGATTCAAAATTCCCTGCTTAATATGTAGCACCAGACTTCCAATGAATAATTTTTGTTTGAAAATTTTCTTCATTGCTGGTTTGAAATTACCTTTATGATAAACTTATTGTTTCTAGATTTAAATGTATTTTATAAAAATACTAGCATTTTCTCATATTATTTTGAGTTTTTGCTTTATCTTTCTAACTTATTAGTTTTTTAAACGATATCTGAAAAAGTTCAGAAAAATACCAAAAATAATGAGACACCCATGTGGCTATTATTCAGTGTTTCGTCACTTATTCATTTAACTGTTTTGTCTGTGTATGTGTGAAGGAAAAACATATCTTCTACAGCTAAAGGCCCATATAGCATTCCTTCCAATAGCATATTATATGAGTAACTTAAAAATTTATGTCTCTTTTCCATGAATGCTTTATAATTTTGTCAAATAGACATTTATTAATAAAGTATGTACAGTATTTTTAGTTTTCTCCTATTCTTTTCTATTTGAAGTGGAAGAAGTGAAAAAATTCATGAGTAGAATAAATTAAGATAATATATGCTGCATCTTCCCAGATAAATGTGTACAGTTTCATTCTTTCCATGCAACTTATTTTGAAAGCTTTTTCTCCATTCAGCAAAGAGCTCAGTATTGCCAAAAATAATAAGTTAGACCTTAAAATAAAGGCATGAATTGAATATGTATGAATTCATTTAACAATTATTGAGTAAGCACTAAATAATACTAGAAATATAATTTAGAGTACATTGGCATGTACCGAAATGTGTATATATGCATATGTATATTGCTATACTTTTGTTAATTTATCACTGAAATATATTATTACATTTTATAATTTCATGAACAAAATATGATTATACAGTAATACTGAATTTTTATATTTAGCTCAATTGGCAAAAAAAATACACTTTATGACAGTTAAACAATATTTTGACAGGTTTATGGCTCAACAATGAGAATAATTTGAGGCTAATAGAAATGCACATTAGTCTGTAAGGACTTATAATTCATATTGCATTTTGATATTTTCAGACTCTGAGTAGTTTATTTTACATCTCAAGAAAACCAAGAGTTCATCTATCACCTGCTTAATTGTCTGTGGCAAACATTCAGGCCTAAAGAGTATTGAAAGCATACCATTAGCATAGGAAGAGTAAATAGGCTGTTCCATGCAATGTTTTTTCACACATCCTCTCCTCTTTGTGAATATAAAGATAAAACTAAAAAGGAAAAGAAGTGAAAATAACAAATGCGGTAGATGATGATGATGGTGGTGGTGATGTCAATGATGATGATGATGATAAATGCTGAAGTAAGTACTCAGACTCTTGGTTTTTGAAGCACAGATTAGAATCTCATCCCTGTCACTTGTTCATTGTGTGACTTTAGACAAGCAATTTAACTTCTTGGTGCTTCAGTTCACTTATGTTGAAATATGGATATTAATCAGATCAAACTATGGTTTTCTTAAAGGGAGTTAAGACATACAATGCATTTAGTACATTGTCTGGATTCACTTTTCCTGTTACTCTGTTAAAATGTGACCTTTTCCTTCTATAATTTAAAGAATAATAATGAGTGTGTTCATGAATATCAAATATATAAAATTTTCTGTTTTTGAAAAATAAAATAGCCCAAGGGGCTTAATTACTTGATATACTCTCTCCTCCATGATTATAGAGTATGGATGTGTCTGATTCTTCTATTCTTACTTCTGCTTTATGCTTGCTAAATTGAGGGGTTTCTTTCCATCTGAACATGTATAGTTGCTGTTCTAGATTATCCCCTCTATTCAAGATAAACCAGTTTAATTTAGCATTTAAAAATAAAAATTGAAAACTTTTTCTCATACACTAGATTTAATTTTGTTTAAGTCATAACTATTCATTCCAAATTCATACTCTTGATTTTTTTGAGCAATAGCTGGAAAGAATCCAAATATCGATGGTACTCTTTCTTTCTCAAAGACATATATCATCTCTCACTCTTAAGCTCAGAGGAGGGGAAGATTTCAATCTTCATTTTGAAGAATCACAAAAATAAAAAAATAATTTTGAGTACTTTATTTTCCCACTCCATTCAAGAACCTTTGAATTCCCTTTGTTTATAGTGGGGAAGATATGCTTCACTCGGTAGTCATCTGCTAAGGTTTAACACCATCATGAAAATTACTGAATACTAATGGGCTTTACCAGGATTTCCATCATAAATTTCTTCGAAAAAATGCACGTCTCCCTTGGGAAGCAAACTACTGAGATAGTTTGTGATGTCTCCAGCACCTTGGTCCATAATATGTAACAGTGATATGATGGATGCTCTTCCCAGTTTCTGAGCCAACCGAAGGCTCTTTATCTGCTAGTTTGCTTCTCAAATCCCTAAATCCTCCAGATTACTATTTCTCTGGGATGCACATCTGCTATTTATTTCTCAAAACTTTTGAAATACTCTGAAACTAATTCCTCATTTTCTAATTCTTAAACAAATAAAAGGAGGGAAAAAAGAAAGGAAAAGCTGTAATAAAAAGTTTATGACTGTCCATTTGATAGGCAGAACCAGAATATTCAATTCTGGTGCCACTTTTGTAATATAAAAAGAATTAAAGAATCCTTGCCTTGTGCAAAATTTATGGGCACAAATTGTAATATTAACTCTAGTTTCTATCTAACTTAGTAACTTCTTTTTGGGAATGCAGAGAACTACTTGAAAACACAGTACATTCCCCAGCTGCTTCTACATATGCTCTGACCAAATTTATTGTTCAGTATCCGTACAGTTTACAAAATGAAAGCAAAAGTAATGTGCTAAGTTGAGATCATTTAAAATGCTGAAGTTACTATTTTTGATATGGCTTTTTGTAAAACATTAAACCACTGAATCTGCCAAATTAATAAAAGTATTTAGTGAATATCCTCTATATGGATATGTACAGCAAGAGATAGAAATTTGATATAACCATAATAGTTTTACCTTATATATACTAACTGAATATGCAATATTAAATTTCTTTCACTTTAAATAAATAGAAATGAAATTGAAGAATTTAGAAGTAGAAAAATTACTCTATTGTAATATATTCACTATGCTTTTTTCTTTGCTATATGTTACGAGTCTCATTTAGGGACACAAATTATATTTACTTTTCTCCACCCTATTTTTATCATTTTCTTTATAAAAAGATCAACTTTTGGTTTTTTCCTCTGTATTGACTACAATTTAGTTTTCATTCACATCTCTTTTATTCCATATCATTTAAAAATTTTATGTAATATTTTCTTTCACAATTGATATCTTTAAATCAGAAAATGCCAGAAAATTAGTTCAGAAAACTTATTCTAAATTTTAAAAATCTCATTCATGATCCCTTATTTTATGGAATTAAATCTTCATTTCATAATTCTGTGCTACAAAATACTCGAGGCCACATTCTTCTTTTATTTTGAGGAGTTTTGGTCCTTCCTGTCTTTTACAGGTTTATTAATTTTCTTTATTTATTCCTTATCTTTTTTCCTTTTTTTGAAGTGAAAAATCTGCCTAGAGCTTTGATTCTCTCTTACTCCCTTGCCATTTTATCAGATCCAGGCTGTCTTTCTTTTTAAGGTGAAATTTGAGGGCTATTCTCTATCCATTTTTATGTAGCTTAACTTGAAGAAAGAATAGAATTTGGTTTTTGCTATGTGAAATCTGGCTGGGAACCTAGGTTTAGTTTCTTTTAAGAAATCTCACTAAATATTCAGTACCTCAGCCCAGAATGAATTTGTATCCAACTCTGAGAAGTTTTGTGTTCTCTCATTCAGCACAGAACTCTAAAATATGGTAACCCAATGATCTCAATTTTGGTCTTTGATGAAATCTTACTAGGTATATATGGGCATTTCCTTAGGTCATTATCTTAGATTTTCATTAAAACTACTTGCAAACTCAATCCTTGTGTGTGTGGGGGGGGGGGGGGGCGGGAGGGGTGAAATATATGATTTTGTCTACTCATTTTATATTGTGTTGGGGCAGCATAGTGTTTTGTGTTCTACCATCCTCATTCATATCTTGTTTCTTATTTTTTGCCTTCTCTGAAGTTTATGGCTTAAGGTTAAATGCACTTTCTTATTTAATCACTAAGTGATATTTTGACAGTTCCCTGTCCCTACCACATCTTTTAGTCACATTCCTTGGCAATGATGGAAACAGTAAGTAAACAGCTTTCAATGTGCCATCTTTCCCTAGAAGTCCTTCATCCACATGTGCGGAAATCAATAATTTAGTCCAATTTTGAGATGAGTTAGTAAAAAGGTATTGTATATACTCATCCTGAAGTAAGTTACAGATTCTAAAATGTAGGATGAGTACTGAGTAATAGAACTTGAGAGAAAATAAAATTCAAAAAAATTAAGATTTAAAAACTTTTTAAAGGATTAATTATGGATTAGCATTTGAACTTATAAACTCAATACTTAAAGTAGGTTAATTTTACTTTTATTCAAATAGTTTGATTAAAGAAAAATAAATCCTATGTGTTCCAATTGAAAATATGCTTCACAAAAATTGTGGATAACTGCTTATTAGCAAAGAAATATGGGTTGTTTCATATATGCATAGACTTTGTGGTCCAAAAAGCTACCTTCTAGACTCACTCAACTCCAGGAAATCTTAGAGGATACCTGCCTCCAAGCATTCATTTCAAAAATGACATACCCAGTGCTTAGATCGGCTTTCTATAAAGAAGATTTATTTAATCAGATCTGTTTTCTGCCCCTTTGTTTGAGGCCTGCACTTGTCCACTGCTGCTGATGGAATAAATGTATGAGTTCTAGTAATAAGGAAAGAAGTAAGAGAGAGCCATTCGGGCTAAAGATATAAACATGAGGACTACAATTAATTAGAGTAATTCTCACATTTGATCGTCCTCTGCATGATTTCTATGTTTATCTCAATCTATGAATAAAAAGTGATGTTTTTGACTGAATTACCTTCAAACCTCAATGATCAATACATATAAGCTGATATATCTAAAATACATTATTTTTAAAAATTAAGCAACAGTGTCAAGTGAAAGAGATGTTTAAATCAGTTATTTAATTAAGAGCTGTCATATTACCCTAATTTTAACCAATTTTTCTCTCGGCACTAAAATATTTATCTCACAAAATAAATTGAATATGCTTGATTATTATTCCTAAATAAAACTAGAGAAACTTATAAAATGTTCAGACTTGAATTATTGCAATCTTTCATTACGACGTCAACCTGCTATAGTATTAAAAATAAAATAACACCTTTTGTAAACAGGGATTTTAATTTAGGCTAAATATTTTGTTGCTTTAATTTATTTTTCCAAGTAACATTTATTTCTCAATAACATCTTCATGCCATATGATGGTTTAAGTTAGATGAGAATTTAAGTGCATTTGAATAGATAAAATACTAAGTGTTTGAGTAAGGAAAGGTTATTTATTTCCAGCATCCTATTTTCAGGTGGTTCCTATTACATTACTATAGACTGTAGATTTAAATAAACATCAAAGACTGCAGATTTTTAAATAAATCACATTCAATTTAAATAACAAATTTATACATAAAACTTATGTCAAATTTTTAAATTTAATTTTTTCATTAGCTAATGCCATTTTTCTTGACTTCCGTTAAGTATATCATGAAATAAAATCATGACATTTTAAGAAATAAATTAATTTGATTTCCATCATGAAACTTCCACATTTGTCTTTCATATGAGCGTCATTAAGAAATATTTTATATACTTCCTAAATAAGGAATTTAATTATTTTAAATTGTTTTAATTAAAATACTGTAAAAGCTATTTTAAATATTTTTAATTCATGATGAGTAGAGCATCAACTGAAACTGCAGCAATCAATGCTTCTTCTCCTGTAAATTACAATTTTTTCTTTACACAAAACAATGGCATACTCTTCACAAGATGTAGAAAGTGATTATAGACCTAAATATAAAACTTAAAACTATAAAAAGTCTAGAATAAAATATAATAAAAAATATTTAGAAATAAACTTAAACAACTGAAATTAAGCAACTCCACTCTTTGAAAAACACTGTTAGGAGAATTAAAATACACTGAGAGAAACCCATTATAAAAAAATCTTAATCTGGTAGTAACATTTCAGGTAAATTGACAAAGAGCAAACTAAAATACTTGAAGATAATTCTAATAACACCTAGCTGTTTCAAATTTCTAGATGCAAAAAAGTATGTTTGCCCTCAGATTTCCCAATAAAAGGTGAACAATTTTTATTAAAAAGTATTCTATGTGTAAGGTACCATAGGGAAGTAACCAAGAAGGAATATAATGAATATGTTGTAAACATTTGTAAAATAAATGGGTAAATATATTTCTACCTAGCAAATATTTTAATTATTTTCAAAAATTATTTTCTTAAGACTGAAGTCTTGACTTTCAATAAGTAAAATTTTTCCCCTGAAACTAGATTAAAAAACAACCTATTCTAATATACATGGAGGGGAGGGAATGCTGTACTGAACTTATTTGGAAATTCTTTCTCCTCTCAGAATCAATTACTCGACCATAAAGAAATAGACTACTACCATTTATGTTTTCAGCTTATAAAATATTTTCGTTTTTTTTTCTAGAAAGTATGATGCATTTCATCTTTGAAATCTATTGTGCTATTTTAAAAGTTTATTGATTCACATTTTTTATGGGACAAGAACAATTCTCTTTATATCTCTCCTTGATAATGGACCTTGAATAAAAATTGGTGCAGTAATCACTTTCATTGTTAATTATAGGATTATATTTAGAATAAATATTACAAATTACAGTAAGTCCTCACTTAACACTGTTGATAAGTTCTTGGAAACTGTGACTTTAAGCAAAACAACTAATAATGAAATCGATTTTACCATAGGCTAATTGATATAAACATGAGTTAAATTCCTATGGCATATTTTCTGTCCCCAAAATATGATCAAACTTCCAAATAAAGACCCAAAACACTTCTAACATTAAACATTGAAATAAATGTCAGCTATACATCCATTTAAGAAAGATGAAATAGAACAGGTAAGATCATTATTTTCCAATTCAGAGTCTTGGGTGACAGGAGCCTCTCCTGGCAGTTCAGAGCACAAAGTGGGAATCCACCCTGGAAAGGACACCCTTCTACTGTAAGGCACACTCACACACACCCACACCCACTCTTCACTAGGACAATTTACACATACCAATTGACCTAAGTTGAATATTTTTGGGATGTGGGAGGAAACCAGAGTACCTGGAGAAAACCCACACAGACATGAGGAAAATGTACAAACTCCATGCAGACTGTGGCCATACACGGAAAATGATTTTTTCTCATTACTGTTATAATGAAATGACACTGAACAAAACAATATTATTCGAGGATCTATTGTACATTTCAATCTTGAAGAAAGCAGATGCCAGGAAGTACAGTAATTGTAGGACAATTGCTCTAATTTCCCATGCAAGTGATGCTCAAGGTGATGTAACAAAGGCTTCCACCTTATACAGAGCAAGAAATGCTAGATGCTTAAGCTTAATTTGAAACAGGAAGAGGCATTTGAGACCTAATTGCCAGCATTTATTGCATATTGAGTGCTCCAGTGAATTTCAGAAGAAGATAGTCTATGTTTTACAGACTATAGTAAGGCCTTTGCATAGATCATGAAAAGCTCTGGGTTGCTCTGAAAAAAATAGATGTACCTCGGCACTTGATCATCCTGATGCTTAACCTGTATTGTGGACCAGAAGCCACTGTCAGGAAAAGATATGGTGACAGAATGGTTTCCTACAGACAGAGGTTTCAGACAAGGGTACATTCTTTCTCCCTATTTATTTAATCTCTATGCAGAACATATACAAAAACCTAGGCTAGACTCAGAGGAAGCAAGAGTGAAAACTGGGGAAAGAAATATCAATAACTTAAGATATGAAAATAACACCATCTTACTAGCAGAAAGTACCGATGATTTGAAACAACTTCTGATGAGTGAAAGAAGAAAAGTGCCAAAGCAGGAATGCATTTGAATATCAAGATGACAAAAATCATGACTACAGAAGAAATACACAACTTTAACACAGACAACAAAGATGTTGAAGTTGTTAAAGGTTTTGCTTACCTTGGTTCAGTCATCAATTTAAATGGAGATGGTAGCCAAGAAATCAGGAGAAGACCAAAACTTGGAAGGATAGCAAGAGAAGAATTAGGAAATGTCACCAAGAGCAAAGATGTGCCATTAGAGATCAACTTAAGATCACACCCTCATGTTCCTATACACAGATATGAAAGCTGAACAGTGAGGAAGGTTGATAAGAAAAAAATATTGATTCATTTAAAATATGGTGTTGGAGGAGAATTCTGTGTATCCTTGACCACTAAAAAAACAAACAAGTAGGTCCTAGGGCAAATTAAGCTTGAAACATCATTGGAGGCAAAAATAACAAAACTGCAATTGTCTTAATTCAGACCCATCATGAGAAGGCAGAGTTCTCTGGAAAAGATAATAATGCTGGAAAAAACAGAAGGCAGTAGGAAAAGAGGAAGACCAAATATGAGATGGACTGACTCCATAAAAGAAGCCATAGGCATGAGTCTATAGGAACTGAACGGGGCTTTTGAGGACAGGACACTGTGGACATAACTCATTCATTGATTTGCCAGTAGTCAGAACCAACTCAACAGCACATAACATACAAACACAATCCAGGAAGACTGTCTCTCCAACTTTAATATGTCTATTTCAGTTACATACCATCATCCACCTAAAAAAGGAGGTTAATGAAAACTCCCTCTACTTTCCAAGGACGTACAAGCTCAAGAATGGAAACTTTAGTTTAGTAAATATAATGCATTTTAAATCTGAAACTCATTTAACTTTATTCAGTTCAAATTTAATTATACTGAAAATAATTGTTCCCTGAATTTCCACACCCAAATCCATCTAATGTATAGTTAGCTTTATAGTTAAGGTACACATTGGAATAACTGCTACATAAATAACACTTAATGATTTGAGATATTATCAATTAATATGCTAAAATTATTAAAGTAAAACTTTGGGCTTTTAAGCATTACTACAAATAGAACTGCTGTGTGTCAGTGTGTAAGCAAAATGTAAATGAGCTAAATAAAAGTAATTATAAAAGAAAAATTCTAAATAAGCACAGTTAGTTTGAATACATTCCTTTCAGTTCAGAATTACTTTGCATTGAAAGGGCACAAATAAATTTTATTCTTCTGGGCATATTGATATGAAATCCTGTCAACTTAATTCTCAAAGGAAGCATGCCTTTGTTAGTAATTTGCATTCCTTTTTGATTTACCTCAATAAAATCTAATGGATTACTATCAACAGAAGAAATTCATCTAAAGCAGGCATATAAAATAGTTCTGAGTAATCCTTGAACTTAAAATACTTAAAATTGCAAATGTGTGTAAATAAAGGGCTATAAGGTGAGTGATATCCCCAAACAAGTTCTGAAATATTTAACTGTCGCTGATAATAATTTATAAAGTAGGTATGTAGACATTCATCTGATAGATCTGAGGGGCATGTTAATGGAGTACAATGAAGACAGATAGCTCCATTCTGGTATCACTGAGCAGACAGCCGCCTCATGAAACACTCCTCAGCCAACGCGCATCAATCTCTCCATGATGGCTGCTCAGATTAGACAGAAAGGCACACTCCTGTGAATCTTAAAAGGCCATTTCTGTCTCTTGAGAAGTTGTTTAACTTTGTTTTCATTTTATGGAGACTGACTGAGCTGTAACACGCACAGGATTTGACAGATAGACTTTTACAAAATATCTAGGAAAGAGGGATTTTTGTCGAAACATAAATTGCAAATTTCACAGAATAAACTAAACTTGGCATTAACTTGAGACACTATACGATGGAATTTATTATTTGTTACTTTTTCCATATAATATTTATAGGTAGATGCATATTTTTGTGACATCATCTGATTTGTTACAATTTAGAATATCTGACAAGTAAGAAGACAAACTTTGCACAGCACATGTTTAATTATTTTGAAACCTAATTTACATGGTTTATGAGCCACCTGAAATTATTATGACACTCCAAGGAAAACATGAAATAACTGTTCTTGGACAGTCAATAAGATGATGATTCGATATGCTGAGAGCAACCTCTGAAATGCATTGCTGTCATTCTTTATTCAGTATCCTGCCCAACAGTGACATAACACACAATGTGACTTCCTGTATTTTCCAGAAACGATTTGTTTCTAGGACTTGTAAACCTACAGCAATGTAAAGTCAAAGTAAACAATATGGATTTTCAAACTATGTCAATAAATTTATATCTAAAAACAGTGCAATCTATTATTAAATATACCATCAGCAGGGGAACAGAAAGTGCTGCTCGGAAATCATGTCATGTTTTTTGTTTGTTGGTTTTTACTACTAAACACAATTGGTCAAACTAAATCAGTATATGCACATTCTTTTGAAAACACTGCTACGAAATTTAAATATTGCTGGGAGATTGAAGGCCTTTGTCATAAATTTTGTGAATCTCTCAAATGAGGGATAATTTCCAGGTGAACAATGATTGCTAGAGAATGCAGATGACCTTCAGAGGATGATTTTTTGTATTCTACAACATCTAATCACCTATGAGTACCTAGGGTAATTTTTTTTATGGCCCTGATCTTCACCACACCCACTCTGTGCACCAGTTTCTTCATCTGTCAAATTTGGACCTGTCTCAGCCTTCAACCACATTTGAAGCTGAAAGCTATAAATGTTTAAACTACCCATGTTTCCCCTTCGCAGGCAGGTCATTATTGCATCTTCCCTTCTGTTATTCTGACTTAGAACACAGGACTCCAGGGATGACCAGTAGCCCTAAAATAAAATACGACACTGGAAAAGCAGATGCTGAGTACTGTGCCATCAGCTTCAGTCCAGCCCCATTTCAGTTTCTACTTTCATACTAGGATTCCTTAATCTCCATCTCAGAGACCCATGGAAGTCCTATTTTCTCACCTCCTGTAATCAGTCTTTGGGTTGCTATCTTGATTATCTATATGGGTATCTAAATTAATGCTTTAGTTTTTTGTGAATATGAGAGCCTGTCAGGATCTTCTCTATTCACAATTATCTCTCCATCCTAACATGATACTTGACAATGTCTGCCTGGGGACAACCCCCAAATTTCAAATACTATCTGACAAGACTTCTGTGCATCACCCAACACCACTTCCTCGCATCTGACAGAATGCACTTTGAACCTCTAGTGTTAATCATTAGTATCTTAAACAAAGCATATTTGCTTCCTCCCACCCAACATTCACCTGAGTGTGTGCTTCATGTGATTCATGTGATAATTTGTCTTATGGCTGTTTTCTCCATGAGCTTAAGGACTTGTGTTTTTCTGTACCTCATGTTTTCCCCAGAACTTAGCATAAAAGTGTGGTGAAATAATAGTCATAGTAACTCTGGGAGAAACACAAACCCTCTTCCCTCTACCCACCCCGACTGCTCAGAAGGATTAAGCAGGATAAATGAAGGTCAGATTCCCAAAGAATAGGATCAAGGATAAGTTCATGTTCAAAGACACCAATAAAGTTGAGTTGCAAATAGAATAAAGGAAAACCAACCAAAGTCCCACTTCCATTTAGAGGTAGAAAGTTACAAGAAAAAATTGCTTCCCTTCTAAGAAAAACCTGGGTACTAAACAAAATCATATCAGATGATTTTCTTGAACCTATATTAAGAAGACTTAATCATTCCATGTAGTCTGTTTCATTATATCTGATACTTTTTGAGAATTCATATCTTATAGTTTGTTAGAAAACTCATGGAATATGGGAATCTCTCTCAGCATATGAAAACATAGCTCTGCATATATTAAAAAATACCTTTTTAAAGAACCTTGTCATCTGACAATATCACAAAAATTGAAGTGTATTGGCCAATGACAGTGATATCATATAAAATGTTATATGTAATGTATAACATGTTGCATATAAAATAATACATAAATTATATATAGCATATAATATATAATGTATAATGAATCCAGGTGTCTTAACATAATATTATGCCATGAAAACATCTTTGTTGCCTAGTGTATTTCTCAGGGTTACAGTAGGAAATAGATCACATGTTTCAAAGAGTCAATTGAAGAGGATTTATAGAAGGGATGATTTAAAGGTTTAGGTAGAGTTAAGAAAAGTCAACAGAAGATACTGGTTGATATTGCCCTTCATGAACCTAAAGGGACATGGTACAACAATAACTGCATATGGGGAAGACAGCTACCCCAAAGAAGCTGTGTCTTTGGTATTCAGCCATTGCCAAACTACAGTCTATATGCTGGAAGAATCTAGAGATTTAAAAACAAAGCAAAATATATATATATATTTTGCCCTCTGTATAAATTGGCTAGAGTTATCATAACAAAATACCTAAGGTTGACTGGCTTAAGCAACAGAAATTACTTTCACACTGTTCTGGAAGCTAGAAATCTGAGATCAGGGTGTTGGCAGATTTTGTTTCTTCTGAGACCTCTCTCCTTGGCTTGCAGATGGCCTTTTCTCTGCGAGTGCACATCTCTGAATTCTCTTCCATTATGTTCTAATCTCTCTTCTTATAAAGCTACCAATAAAACTGGATTAGAGGCCACCCTAATGGCCTCACTTTTACTTAATTACCTCTTTAAAGGCCCTGTCTCCAAAAAGAGTCATATTCTGAGATACTGAGAATAAGAGCTTTGACATATGGATTTTGTGGAGACACAATTTAGTCCATAACATCCTCTAATCCCTGAGAACCTTCCTTTGGCCAAAAACACCTAGGGGCCAGGGAGCACAAAATTCCAACATATGATTCACAGAGGTGAGTCTCCTAAAAAACTTTCTGGAGATGAGCAGTGTTAAATAGAGAGGAGGCAGGCAGACTGGAAAATATTCAACATAGCTGGGTAATGCCTTCTGCATTTGTTTTAAAATATAAAACAAAGCATTTACTTATATTATAAAGGTAAGAATGTTTTCTGCTAAGTATCTCATTAAATTAGTTTAGTAACAATATGGTATTTCATGTCAAACATCCTCATATCTCCATTTACCCACAAACTATAAAGTTCTATATTTTTTCTCTGTTCTACTATAAATTTCAGATAGCCAAGTTCAGTTACCTGTTCTCAATCTATGTTCTCCTTTCCAAGCCTCTAAAATCTGAAGTAGAACAGTACCTGCTCTTTAGATAACTTTTTTTCTTTTTGACATTAATTGATTCACACTACTCAATTTTTTCCTTAAATTCCTCAGAGGCAGGGCTATTTCTTACCGATTCACCATTGTCTGCTCAATAGGCAGTTGCTATTCTGCTGAGTGTAAAACATAAATTTTATTCCAACCAAATATAAAGTTTATGCTGGAGGCTTCATGAAAATCAGACTATTTGGATATCTATTACCAAATTCCATCCCAATTGGAGAGGGGAGAGTTTATACTTAAGTTGTTCTCTCTGATAAGCAGATTTTGTTGCAGATAGCCATTTTTGAGAGTAAAGTGGGTAGGGGACATATATTTGCTAATCTCTTCCATTTATGCTATTTTGCAGATTCGGTTAAAATGAAAAGAGATGGCCTGCTGCAGTGAGGAAGATGAAAGATTTTCTAGCCTTGTTCCATTAGCATAGGTTGACATGCCTGCCACAATGAATTTACTAGCTGAGTGTTAAGGTGTTAGTGAGCATTATTTGCTGCCCAGCTCCTGGGCACAAAGGTATGAAAAGTGGATGCAGCAGCAGCTCAGGGTACATCTGGGGGGCTTACAGAGTCTTGGGCAGGAGCACATGGCAGCAAAACAAATCTGTTAATAGATTGTAAATAAGTTTTAACTTCATGATTCTAGAGAACCATTTTGGATTCACTGACATGCTGAAGAACTAGAGACTAGAAAGCTAATTCTGTTTTATTTTTTTTCTTTTTAAATTATGTGTCAAGAATTGTCTTGAGAGGCTGTTAACATTTCTCAAGTCTTCTAGGTTAAAACTGGGCCTGAAAGACAGGGGCCCATTTTTCTAAACTCACACGACTAAAATGTTTAATGTCAATTTTGACTGCAAAGCCCAATGTATTTTCCTCCATATACTACTATCTTAAATACATATAATTATTTCACAAATATGTTTTAACTCCTTTTGTCTAATCTTAATATTTCATATTTCAACTGGTAACAGTCTCCTTTTATATATTTCTCACACAGTGATAGTGGAGCTATCTAAAGGAGACATTATTAAATGCTAGTCATTTTTTGATTAAAAGTATCAATCAAGGTCCTCCTTCTTGACTAGATTTAGCAAGATAGTTTGTGTGCACATGCTTGAGTTAGCAGTGACAAGAACAAAAGGGAAGAAATGTAGTTGGCTGTGTGTTACACATAGGACCAGAAGACCAATTCTTTGAGGAACTGGAGAAGGAAAATGAGCTGGTAAAAGCCACTCAGGGTATACTAAGAAGTCTAAAATAACAAGAGGGACAATAGCTAGATGTCTCAAAGAAAATTATGTTAGAGACAGTATGTGACAATGTGCCACCTTTAATACATGGATAATCCTAACATTTTATCATTTAACATTCAACATGACATGAACATGGATATCTCTGGTCCTATACATAATCTAAAGATTTAATGTATGTGATATAGTGTTCTGTTAAATTAAACCATGATTCTTATGTTTGATGGTTGTGGAAAAGCAGAAAATAACATGTTCACGGATATAATGGTCCTATGCTACAAAACAAATAATTTCTTGGTGGTTGGGGCTGTTATTCAGGAATATGATTAAATCTCTAAAAGTATTTCCCCACTTTTGCATTTACTGCCCATGCGACTCATAATACCAATAATAATCACTGACATTAATTGAGTGTTTAATGTGTTAGAAACTGTTTTAAATGCTTTGCCTATATTATTTAATTCTGACAACTCTATGAAATTGGCCCTATTTTCCCTTTCAAGACATGAAAAAAATGAACCCAAAGAAGGGACTTTCCCGAAGTTATTTAGATGGTAAGTGGGAAAACTATACCCACACCCTGGCAGTCTACTTCTACAAATGACACTTTTATTCACTGCTCTGGCTCTATCATGTATAATGTAAAATTTCTGGAAAGAAGTGCTTTAAAAAACTGAGAAACAAAAAAATTATGTGCTTATGAAAAACTGAACATTTTATATGAATTGAAAATTGCTGAAAAAATTTTTAAATAAGTTGATTCATGCAGAATCAT
Source organism: Pteropus vampyrus (assembly GCF_000151845.1). Classification (NCBI taxonomy): domain Eukaryota; kingdom Metazoa; phylum Chordata; class Mammalia; order Chiroptera; family Pteropodidae; genus Pteropus; species Pteropus vampyrus. The sequence goes on from NW_011888819.1 coordinate 7,812,730, forward strand.
TAAGAAGACAAACAATAAAGTAGAAAACATATAGAAAAATATCTTCCTGATTCCCACAAGAGTAACAATGGTGTTATGCTTGAATTGTATTTCCTCAAAATTCACATATTGAAACCTTAACCCCCAATACCTCAGAAGGTGACTATCTTTGGAGACAGGACTTAAAAAGAATCATATTATAGTGAGGCTATTAGTGTGAACACTAATCCAATCCATTTGGTGTCCTTATGCAAGAAAGAGGATTAGGGCACAAGAAGAGAGATACCAAGAGCATGTGTACAAGGGGAAGGTCATGTGAGGACACAAGAAGATGAGAAGGCAGCTAGCTAGCTTCGACCTAAGGAAAGAGGTCTAAGAAAAAAACAAACCCACCTATGCTTTGATCTCAGACTTCCAGCATCTAGAACTGTGAGAAAATAATTTCTGTTGTTTAAACCGTCTAGTCTGTGGTATTTTGTTATGGCAGCCCTATAAAATTAATAAAAATGACTTAGAAGAATAAAATTATTTCCAAATTTTCTAATTATTAGGTAGATGCAAATACAGACATTAATGATGGAATATTTTATAACTCACATTAGCAAAATATAGAAATTTTAAAATGGCAAATACAGAAAATACTATGATGGAAAGCATACTCACAAAAACCACTGGCAAAATTAATAAATATTTTATCAATTTCTATTCTAAGTCCAGGTCATTTTCATAATTCATATTAGACTTATATTGTTTGCAAATGTATATCTAGCTTTTAAACTTAGCAAAAAAAAGTAATTTTGGAAGTGATTAAATGTTATAGTAAATATAATTTCAATTACTGCCTGATTTTCATTTTAATAAATTTTATATAATTACTTAAACAATCAAATATATTTTATATCTAGATTACATTCTTTTTCTCATGATTGGTAACGCTGTAGTAAACACTTTTCTGTATAAAACTTTGGATATGTAGGCTTCTTTTAGCTAGATTCCTAGAAGTAGAAATAGTAGGTCTATACATATAAACATTTTAAAGCACTTTGAAATATACTGTCAAAAGGTTTTCTATTAGAATTATACCCATCCTTAATTCTCTTCTACACAGTGTGATTATTTCACTCTTCCTAACAAAAATTAGCTTCTGTGTCTATTTCTAGTAAGACTGATTCTCTATTTTGTCTTGGCAAAATAAAAACAATTTTCCTAAAAATCACATCTGTAGATTTTTGAAATAATAAACATCACATCTGTAGATTTTTGAAATAATAAACACGTAAGAAAAAAATTAAATATCTTGTAATTCTTAAAACATATTGAAAGTCTCTAAACATTGGAATAATTTTATCATCAAATTTTACTTTAAAAGTCATACTTTTTATATTCTTAGAACTGAGATTAGTCATTAAATCTAGGAATTAAACAATTTTGTTATATTTCAGACATAGCTACCAATAAAAAATACAAAACGTGGGGAAATAAAAGTTGTGTTTGTCTAATCAATATAATTTTGTACTACTTCAAAGACTAACATTCAGCCTCTGTCTTACTTTGGAAATGTAATGTCTCTGAGAGCAAAGATAACTTCTGTGGAAATAAAATTCTTATTTTCATGTTTTTGAGGAAAAGAGACAGCCTCCTTTACCTCTTCACAAGGGCACATTCGACTTTTCATTATCTCCTTCTGATCTTCCCATTTAATTCATAGAATTTTACTTACATAATCTCAATT
>NW_011888819.1:7814490-7888407 GCF_000151845.1 Pteropus vampyrus
AGGTCTATACATATAAACATTTTAAAGCACTTTGAAATATACTGTCAAAAGGTTTTCTATTAGAATTATACCCATCCTTAATTCTCTTCTACACAGTGTGATTATTTCACTCTTCCTAACAAAAATTAGCTTCTGTGTCTATTTCTAGTAAGACTGATTCTCTATTTTGTCTTGGCAAAATAAAAACAATTTTCCTAAAAATCACATCTGTAGATTTTTGAAATAATAAACATCACATCTGTAGATTTTTGAAATAATAAACACGTAAGAAAAAAATTAAATATCTTGTAATTCTTAAAACATATTGAAAGTCTCTAAACATTGGAATAATTTTATCATCAAATTTTATTTTAAAAGTCATACTTTTTATATTCTTAGAACTGAGATTAGTCATTAAATCTAGGAATTAAACAATTTTGTTATATTTCAGACATAGCTACCAATAAAAAATACAAAACGTGGGGAAATAGAAGTTGTGTTTGTCTAATCAATATAATTTTGTACTACTTCAAAGACTAACATTCAGCCTCTGTCTTACTTTGGAAATGTAATGTCTCTGAGAGCAAAGATAACTTCTGTGGAAATAAAATTCTTATTTTCATGTTTTTGAGGAAAAGAGACAGCCTCCTTTACCTCTTCACAAGGGCACATTCGACTTTTCATTATCTCCTTCTGATCTTCCCATTTAATTCATAGAATTTTACTTACATAATCTCAATTATGTCATCAAATGTCCTATACTGCAGGAACTCTCAATGTCTTTTGCTGACTTTTATATTACTTTGGTTACTCATGGACTTCAAGACTATTATGCTTTTGAAAACCTGTCTGTCATCACATAAAGTTCAGTCTGAAACTGATCTGTTTGCCTCTGTAACAAACAAGCTCCCAAATAATTGCTGGATTTATAATCACTGAATTAAAAATAATTGTTATAAAGCATTATATCCTTTCTTATAGTTTCCATTTTTCATTACAAGTGTATATATTTTCTCTCAAATTCCAGACATTCGATTAAATTCCTCTTTTAAATTTTTCATAAACACATTTAAATAAAACATTATATTTTAATCATGAGTAAAGTCTCTGTGGTACAATTGTTTTATTGAAGACAGAACAGAAACTATTTTCCTAGGCATAATTCATTCTCTATAGAGCTTACTTTTGTACGCTTTATTAAAGTTGTCAAAGACTATGAGCCACCTGAATTTGTTTGCTATTGTTATCTAGCTTGATATTACCTCGGAGGCTGTAATTAATTCAGATCTGTGTAAGCTATTCCCACACTTGATTTTAAAAAAAAAACATACAAACATATTGTTCTCTCTTTTTAATCTTCCCATTTATCATACATCAAAGTAAGAAAATTTTGCCTGTTTTCAGTCTGTATATCTTTTAATGTATATCTGTTAATATAAGTATGTATATAACAATATAATGTGAAAAATAAACCTCATGAATTTTTATTAATGTACGGTAAAATCAATTAAAATGACATATTTTAAACACAATATAGGCCTATTTCTTGATACTTACATTACATATATACTTAAAAGTTATTACTTCAAAAGTCTCACAATAGTTAAAGTTTTAGAAAAATTTTATTTCTGGAATGAACTAGACCATTCTTTTGTGTACTACATATGGAGTAAAATTAGACTTCAAATTTCATGCTTGCCAACATTTCCGGCTCTCTAAAATGTATAAGGATATATATCACTTGTTAGGAAATCTATGAGACAATAAAAACATTCAGACACATACCCATTTAAAAAAAAAAGAAAACTATTTGCAATAATAAAAAAAAAACTTTTTAAATATACTAAATTCTTAGGAATGTATCTGTTAGTGTTTAAATATGACATTAACAAATTAAAATTCTTTAGAATATATCCATAATATATTTGATAGAATTAAGTGTGTTTTAGTCCCAGTAGAAATTAAGTTCTGTACAGTAACTATTATCTTCAGATATTTTATAACATTCAGGAAAAAAATATAACAAACTATAACCTTTCATAATTGGAAAAGAACATTTAGCAATGTTTACACTAAATTTATAAACTCTTACCTTAATCATTTTCAAACTTCTGGGTTATTAAATGTGGCTTTTTATGTCTTGACAATTTCATTAAGAATTTTCAAACTATAGCACATGAACTACAAGAATAATTATGGTCCATTTGGCAAATATGAGTCTGTAAAATATTTGGTAGGAGAGGCTATTTAGCTACTGAATAAATGATTGTTGGCATTACTGGTGGAAGATGTTTTTGGATGAACTTCTAGTTCCATATTCTTAGAGATTAATGATAATTAAAAATAAAATTTTACAATAAATGTTATTTCATATTCTGAGCTAGCTTTTCTAGATTTTCTATCTCTTACTATTTCAAATAGTCACTCTTATTTTACTTGTTTGAGCATTTATGAACATAATGTTTACAGCAGCATTAGATATTTGGTGTGATTTTTATATTACTTATATGAACATAATTATACTTAAAACTTCATTTAACTATGATTTTAGTATAAAACTAAGTTTGTAATAAAAAGTATACTGCAATACTTCTAAATATTTGGACTGTGTTCCAAAGTACATATATTTAATTTTTTAAGCAAAAGAGAACAATCATTTTTCTCTCTAAATGGTGATAATTTTGTTATTTTTGTTATTTTCATTATTTGCCCTGAAAAACAATTTGAATTATAGCTACAGTAGAATAATAAAATAAAGCCGATAACTTTTAACTTTTCCTATATCTCTATTAAAACATTATCATTTTATGCATATTTTATTATTACTCTTATAGATAATATGATTGTTCTAGGTTGTTCCAGATTGTTCTATGACTATATATGCTAGCTAATCAACAATTCCCCTAAGGTTAGCCTTCCTGGGTCTCAGCTAGAGACAGGGATTTTTACCAGGGCTCCTCAAACTGTTAAGTTTTAAATTCAAATATCTGTCTTCAGAGAGATTACTGAAATCTTTGTCAGGATGTTAGCCACCAGATTGTATGTTTGCTTATTTTTTGCTTTAGGTCTGGGCAACTCAACCAGATCATTGAGAGTTTAGAATTTGGCAAATGCCTTGAGGAAATATTGCACAAACGATTTTAGGCTTACTTAATTTGAACTTCAAATTCCAAACTTCAGGCAAACCAAATTCCAACTCATCTCCCCGCATCTTGGCAAGACATCTGCAATTCTCTGGCCTCAGGTTCAGCTTTTATTCCCTCCACTGTGAACTAGTAAATAAACTGAGGGATATAGCACAGGCAAATCTGATGCTGACTTTCTTGTGCCTTCCTTGTCTATGGCATTTTTATCCATTGCTTTATAACTTAGTTATTCTCCAATACCTTTCAACAATTGTTTCACGTATTTTATGCAGCCTTAGTTATTTCCTGTCAGAGGTTTAGTACAAGAAAATACTACTGAAAGGTAAAAATAAAAGCCCTTAAACAATATTGCACGTCTAGCTTAATAAGTTAAATTTCTTTTCACTAATTTTCATTTTGTTACCTGAAAGTAATAAAAATGTTCAGGCACTGATGACTATACATTTAAACAAGAAATTTAAACAGCAAAAAAGTAGCCATAACTTGTAGTCATATAGTCAATTTTTGCAAATTTACCTACTTCCCTTAACTTCCTTTTGCTCTCATTTTATTCTCATTTATTTCTTTGCATTTGAAAAAAATAATCTTATTAGGAACAATCTCTTTTTTCCAAGATATTCTTATTTTTTACAATTTCTAAGCCTCATTTAATTCATTTATTCAACTCAAAGTTCTACTGAATGATATTTATGTGTGACATTGGAAATCAATAATTAAAACATACTTCTCTAATCCTAATGAGTTTATAATTGTGTAGTTGAACTACAGTACATTTGGGATGGTGGTTAATGGAATAGTTTGACAAAATATAGTTTGATAAATACTGTGTTGGAGATAGCGTTGTGATGGTTAGGGAATCATAAGCATGTGAATTCATTTCCCGAGTTGCATAGAATTTCTTTTGGTAAATTGCATTTTACCCATCAAAGGAAGAGGTAGAACAAAAAGATGAAAGTTCTCTTTGGAAAGAGGAAACATCAGAGATGTGGTCAGAAGCAGTTTGTCTTTGTTTGTTTGTTTGTTTTTTCTAAATCTTGTGAAGCACAGGGGTTAGGACTTCAACCTATACATTATTTTATTGGGGGTGGGGCAGACAATTCAGCCCATAACAGTTTGAAATTCTTCTCACTTTTATATAGGTATTTGCAACTATAAATTTCCCTCTAAGCACTAATTTAAGTGTATCTCTAGGTGCTGTGTCTTTTTCATTAATCTCAAAGTTTTTGCTAATTCTTCTTGTGATTTCTTCTTTGACCCATTGAATTTTTAGTAGTGTGCTGTTTATTTCATTCATATTTGAGAATTCTCCACATTTATTACTGTTATTAATCTCTGACTTCATTTTCTTCTTGTCAGATAACATAATCTGTATGATTTAAATCTTTTAAATTTGTTGAAGTCATTTTATGGCCTAGCTTATGGTCTGTGCTGTAGAATGTTCAACGTACACTTGAGAAGAATTTGTGTTTTGCTATTATTTGGTGGAGTGTTATATATATCTATCCCATGTAGTTGATCAGTACTGTTGTTCAAGTTTTTTATTTCCTTGTTGGTCTTCTGAACAGTTGTTCTATCCATTATTGAATATTAGGTATTGAAGTCTTCGACTACTATTTTTTTAATCTTCTCTATCTTCCTTCAATTCTGTTTTCACTTCATGTACATTTAGATTCACCTGTTAGGTTTATGTTTATAATTCTTGAATTTCATGACTAATGAATCTTTTGCCATTATACTTATTTTTAATATCACCTTTTGTTTTAAATTCTATTTTGTCTGAAATTACTATAGCTACCTCACCTTGCGTTTGCTGTTTGCATAATATATCTTTGTCTATTCTTTTGCTTTCAACCTACTTGTATTTGTGTATCATAAGCATGTCTCTTATAGGGAGCATAGTTGGACCTTATTTTTCTTTACTCACTCCAGCAAACTCTGCCTTTGCACTTATGTGCTTTAACCATATATATTTAATGTCAGTATTAAAAAAAAAGAATTTATATCTGCCAATTAATTTTTTTCCCAGTACATCCTAGATCTTATTTTTGTTCCTCTATTTTTCTTTACTACTTTCCTTAGCATTAAATGAATATTACTAGTGCAACATCTTAATGACTTAATGTTTTTTTAATTATATTTTCTCAGTGGTTGGTCTATGATTTACCATATACATCTTAACTAATTAGAATATACATTAGATTCATACTAATTTAATCCCAGTGAGAAATAAACATGTAGAAGAAATATTACACATATATAGCTCTATTCTTTCTTCCTCCCTTTTGTGCTATCATTGCTCTGCATATTACCACTACATATGTAATAAATCAACAATGCATTAATTATTAAATTATAAAATTCAATTTTTTAAATAAACTGATACAAAAAAGTACATATTTATTGAATTTATTATATTAACCTTCTTTATTACAACTTTTGGTTCTCTTCATTTGTTCCCTTTTCGCCCTTGGATGTCAGTAGTTTTCGCAGGACTCTCTTTGATTGTCTCTTCCCCTGATTTCTGTTAGATGTCTGCATCTACCTAGCTGTTCGGCTCCACTAATTACAGGCTGTTTTTTCTACTATTTAAAAAAATGTCCTGGTGCATAAATTGCTTCATGGTGTAAACCAGATAAATTCTGACTTCTTTGTTAGTGTAGATTTTGAGGCCAGACTTTGAGTTTTGTTCTAACTGCACTGCTATTTCTTTTTCTGATACTCTCTAGTAAATTAGCTGGTTGCTTTCATAGAGCTACTATATCCTTCAGCATTGTTTACTACCTAAATCTTCCTTGTTTCAAGAGCATCTTTAGATTTGAAATTTCTCACACTGTATTCCAACTAATTAAAACGTAATTAATTTGAGAAGAACTTTGCAGCTCTCTGTTGTTATGGCCTTCCTCCACTCCTGGAAAATATCTCAGAACTATTGTCCAGGGATAGGAGTAGGAATACAAGCCTATGCTCAGCAGGACACCCCTGCTTTACAAGCATCATGCTAGGAGGAATGGTAATCTCTTGTCATCCTAATGGAATCACCACCCTGTGAGTGAGCTGTGGTAGAGAGAATCTGCTCCCCACTATTCTCAGTCTGCCATGCCTGAGGTAGAGCCTCTACCCTAATCCAGGAGGCTGGGTAGAAGAATAGAGTCCCAGACTTCTCAGCTGCAATTGCCTAGAATTTAGGATCTTGACTGAACGCTGAGAGGTCAGAAATGTTGGCTTTCTACTCCTCCAGATTACAGCTGTAGAGAGAGTCTCATTTTCAGGGCCACCCAAAGTACAGTGTCTACCATATTGTGGGTGGGAGGAGGAATGGAGTGGTGGGATATGACACAAAAAGTCACAAACTTTTCAGCTTCTTACCAAGATTTAACAGGTTTTTATTAAAAATATGTCTATTATTTTATCCCCTCAAGTAAATTCCTAAGGGGGTTAAAATTGTTTTGTTTATTTTTAAAGTTATTTACTTTTTATTTTAAAATATTTCATCAATAAGATTGTTTCACTGGGGTCTAGGGCCATGAAGCTCCTCATACTCACAATTCCTTCTGAAATCTGCCCTCACAGTCTCACAGTGTGGTTTTACGTAACATATAATCATTGCATTAATTCTTTAAATGTAATGATTATATATTATATAATGTCTTTATTTATACATATATAACTATATAATATAGATTGTATACATTCTGAACAAATATATAGCTTTTGATATGCTACTGTTAATTAAATTAATATTGTAAGGACTATGCTATAGCTTCTGTGTTCAAGAGAGAAATCTTGGCTGAAAGTAAAAAATGGAAGTTCAGTCATGGTAGTGATTAGATCCCACAAAGTCTGTAGTGATCAGGTAGCCACAAAAAAAGTCCTGTTCCAAAATTATAACTAACAAGAAATCTTTAAAAATTCTGTTTGCTCACAATTACTTTTTCCCTTCAGTATTCTGTCTATAGCCAGCAAACTACTACATCTTATACTATACATAAAACTAAAAGACTTTTAAGATACACTTTTAGAGGAGCTCTACTATTGATGATAGCCAACTAGAAAAACATTTGCTCATCATAATTTTTAACGTGTTTCTTATCAAATCACAAAATGAACATTATTAAGACTTCTCAGTTATGCTTATTAAAATAAAATAATACTAGAATGGTAAATATCATATAGATACACGTATGAATATAATTCTCATATGTTTTAGTTCTGACTTCACAGAAAATATTAATAGAAAATGGTAAGCATGTTTTAAAAATGATGATCACATCACTTTAGTCACTACTGAAGTTTAAATAATAGCCTCAGGCAGTAAGTTACAGCTCAAAATCTGTGATCCAGCTGCATCCTTTCTTGTAATGCACTCTGCAATAATATGACTTTCATAAATATTATAGCAACAGTTTCACCTTGAAGCAGTTGAATTTTATAACATAAGTTAATGGAGAAATAGCAAAATGCAGTCATATCCATATTGTTTTATGCCTACAGGCTTCAAATAAAAATATCCTGCAAGTTCAGGATATTTTGGCCAGTTATTACTAAAGTATTCAGTAAGTACTGTCAATCCCCAAAGAGAATACTAGGAGTAATAAGATAGCTTTTCAAGTGTGTAGAATAACAAATTGAGAATATGGAAAACATATAAGAAAATCAACTATTTTTGAACATTTTTGGAAAAAAATTAATTAAAAATTAAAAATGCATTAGGGTACTGGTTGAGTAGGTCCTACTACATTGACCAGTCCCTTCTGCAAATAACTGTATGTAATGAAAAAAAAAGAAAAGAAAAAAACAACAACCAATTTACAGAAGTGGAGAATGAACAAAAACAAGCAGATTCTGGAGGAGTGTTGTCCTATATCAGAAAGAAAATGTACTAGGAGAGTTACTACTTTGTACGGATTTTTGCCCAAGGGTAATAAGCTATACTCTGTGGACTAGTCACATCCCATATAGATATTCTATTGTCTTCTTTGAAGAACTAAGTCTCCAAAAAGTTTATAAAGTCTACAAAAAGAGCCAGTCTTGGAAAAGAGAGAACCATAGAGATAACCCAATTCTTCACATAGATAGACTCTGCCCAAATTTCTAGCCGATCTTGGAAGTATGCACACACAAATTCTAAGCAGCTCAAGTCAGCCTAAAATAAGTAACCTGAAGATTTTAGGTTAGATTCTTAGTGCAACCTGTTATGTGGGGGGAACTAACAGAATACCAATTCTCCAAACTCTATCATTCAAAATATCTAAGACAGAATCCAAAATTATTGGGTGTATGAAGAAACAGCAAATGTAATCTATACTGAAAAAAGGACAATAAATGGAGACCAAACTATATAGGACTTTGATATTGGAATTAATATGCTAGAAGCTATCATATCTGTGCTTAAAGATATAAAAAAAAAAACATGCTTATTAAAGAAGAAAAATAAAATTGAGGAACTGAATGATACAATATAGAAAATTACAATAAAAATTACCAGGTGAGCCCAACAAGATTGGAGATGCTAGAAAAAAATAAAGAGAAAATAGATCAATTAAAATAATTATCCAATCTAAAGTATAAAAAGAAATAGTATCAGAAAAAGTAACATGGGCTTGCAAGACAATATGAAAATATTTAACATAGTTGTAATTGAGCCCCATCAGAGGAAGAGAAATAAAACATTCAGGGAAACTCTTGTTAGAGATAATGGCCAGCATGTACCTTAGATTATTGAAAGACAAAAATTTATATTGTAAAGAAAACCAGAGAACATAATAATTAAAAAAGAAAATTATACCAAGCACTAAATTTAGGCAAATTTGTGAAATCCAAAAATAAAGGTAGTGTCTTAAGAGGGCAAAGAAAAAATAATCCAGTGTATACAGGGTAAGAAGAATTTGAATAACTGCTCAAGTTTTATCAGAAACAGGGGATATCAGAAGACAATGGAATGATACATATAAACTACTAAAAAGGAAACAAATGGAAATCAAAACCAGAATTCTATATTCAGTGAATATACTTTGAAGAATGTAGGTTAAAGACATTTTCAAATATAAAAAACATGCATAATAAAAAATATTAAAAGTAGTACCTCAAGAAAAAACTAAATTATATAAAATGGATACCTGGATTTTCAGGAAGAATGAAGAGAAAAGAGAATGTAAAATATTTGAGTAAATATAAAAGAATATGTTTTTCCTACACATCTCATTAAAATATATGACTGTTTAAAGCAAAAATTATAACACTGTCTTGTGAAGTTTGTGATGAATGGAGGTGTAATAAATATGCTAACAATGGCATAAAGAATGGCAGAGGTGGTAAATGGTCCTATATCATTGTGTATTTTCTGTATTTTACATGAAATTGTATTAACTTTAAGTAGGCTGTGAATAGTTACAAATGTATATTATATACCTAAAGTAATAACTAAAATAATGCAAATAGATGAATGCTAAAATGCCAGGAGACAAAAGATAATTCTAATTTAGTATTCAATTATTCAAATGAAGGGCAGAAAGAAAAAATAAACTAAAAGTAAAGAGGACTAAAAAAATAAATAAATATGCTAGACATAATCCAGCCTAATAAATTATTACTTTAAATAATAATGGACTAAGCACTTTTATTAAAAGAAAATATGAAAAAAATGAATAAAACTGTAAAATTTAAGTACATGCTATCTGCAAGAGACATATTTAACATAAAACACAGAATAAAAAGATAGAAAGAGTTACATTATGCAGAAGGTAAGCATAAGAACAAAGAAATAGCTAGATTATTGGATTTAGAAGACTTTCAGGCAAAAGGTATTATCAGAATTAAAGACATAAAAATCAAATAAATACATGCCTAAAAGCTGAGCTTAAAATAAATTAAGCAAAATTTTATTAAATTAAAAAGTCCCATCCTAGTTGGAGATATTCACATCCTTCTGTAAGCATTTGATGAAATTAAATACAAAAAATAGAAAACACATAGATAATTTAAAAAACACTATTGGCTACCTTGACCAAACTGACATTTATAGAAGATACCCAACTGAGAAGACGCACTTTTTCAAGAGCACACGTAATGCTCACCAAAACTGACAATTATCTTAGTCACAGAACAAGCCTCAATAAATCAAAAAGTTTGAAAAAATACAGAGTGTATTGTCTGATCACAAAGGAATTAAAAAATAAGTAACATAAGTTATCTAGAGCAACCTCAAATAAGTGGAAATTAAATTGCACACTACTAAATCATCCATAAGTTAAAGATAAATCACAAAGAAAATCAGAAATCATTTAAATGTGCATGATGATGAAAACTGCATTATTATAAATAAGTGTAAAGCAAAAGTGCACTCATAGGTTTTCTTCAAACTAAATAGTTGGTGTATATGAGAAGTGAACACTCCAGGAGTCTTAATGAAATCTAAGGATGTCAAATCAGTTCATTTTTCATTAACTGTTTTATTGTACCTGAGATATCATTTTATGTGTTATTTATATTGCATGTAGTTGGTATGTGTTGCAAGGATCGCAGGTTATATCTTCATAATTTGAATTCATCACTCCTCACAAATGTCAAACCATACTTTGTCTTCTTATTCTAAATTTGATGCTGCCAGAATTTTTTGAAGTATAACCCATTGTTCAAATATCCCTTCAGATTCACATGTTTTGTTGTTTTTTAAAGTATTTCACTTTATTTTACTGGAAATAGAAGTTCAATTGGTTATCTATTACCTTTATTTTATTTTGGTATGTAAATAAAAATAGGTGATGATGAAAAATTTTTGAGAAAAAAAATTACAGAAATCTCTAGAGCAAATAAAGAAGTACACCATAAGAATAGTATTTGTAAAAGAAGACAAAGTTGGATTTAGATTAAAATCTGAATATTGCATTGCCTCTTGTCAGTACAAATATTATAACCATATGAAAGATTGTTTAAATCTCCAATTTCACAGTTCTGACACAGTCTGTTGTACAGTGTCAGAAAGACAATAGCTTTACTATGAAGTTCCCCAAATCTATTCTCATTAAGTACATCTTGTAATCTACTATTTTCTTATGGACCCAATTGCTATGCTGAGCGTAATTATGGTGGTAATGATAATGTTGCCATTATACATAATTTCATTTGATATTTTATTCTCTCTTATCAAGAACAGACTGCCACAGCTTAGAAAAAAAAGCTGCTCAACCTCATTTCATATAAAATGTTTGCTGTTAAAATATAAGTTATAAAGGACATGATTAGTCTTAGTTATATATATACATATACACTTATACTTTTATACTCGACATGGAGATACAGATAAGTAAGAAAACAACTGTAAACATGATATAATATTGGAATATAGGTTATGAAAAATGATCAGAAAATGTCTTTTAGAAAAAGTAATGTATAAGGTATACATGGAAATCTGAAAAATTAGGGCATTTTAGGCAGATTACATGACAGGAACTGGATAAACTAGAAGTAAAAAGTGCCTAAGCAAGGGACAAGAATGTGCAGATCCAGAGGTAAATGGAAGCTCAGAAATCACTAGAGCAAATAGTGATTTTTTCTTTTGGGAAAGAAAAAAGTAATCCAGAATGTATAGCATCTTTTCCTAGATATCATATAAATGGAATAATATAGTGAGTAGCTTTTATATTCAAATTTTTTTCACGTATAATGCATTTGTGATTCATCTATGTCGCTGCATGTGTCAGTAGTCCATTTATTTTAATCTCTAACTAGTGGTCTAACTAATGGTCTATAGTGGATGTAGTGGATGTAGCATAGTTTTTATCTACTTACTAATTAATAAACATTTTATTCATTTCCAATCTGAGGCAATTATGAATTACCAAATGAACACGCCATTATAAACACTGGCGTCCAAGCTTTTGTGTAGAGATGCTTTTCTGTCTCTTGGGTTATATGATAAGTGTAGCTTAAAATTTTTTTAAAACTTCAAGACCATTTTCCCAAGCAGTTGTAATTTTTGCATTTCCACCAATAATATATGAGTTACCACTGACTTACAACCTTCCCAGCACTTTGCATTGTACATTTTTTTCCTTTGCTATTCTAACAGGTGTATAGTGGTTTCTCAATGTGGCCTGAATTCCTTTAATGGTAACTGGAACAATCTTAGGCAAACATGGTAGAAACATGGACTAAGTTTGTTCTGCCTTTGTTGGGAGGCAGGGGGATTACTTAGAAGGAGTTTATGATCGTGAAGGAAATAAGACAATTATGAACAAAAGGATAAATTTAAACCTGCACACTTAAAAAAAAAAGTAAGAAATGTGAGGCAATCCTTACCCGTCCTTTCTTCTGCTGACTGATCAGTCTCAGTGTAGTAAATGACTGCTCTACCCTTAACCGGCTGACTTGGCTGTAGTACCTACTGGTCTCACTGGGTCTCACAGTGTGCCAGGATTCAGAGGGACACATTCGGCCTGCTGCTTGACTTGCTCTTTCTGAGGTTTTGATTTCTACTAAATGTAGGGGAAAGGTGAGTGCATAAAGGAAAGGTCTCAAAAATATATCAGTACTTTTGAAACCAATTTCTTGACAATAGGAAATATCTTACATTAACAATACAAAATAAAGTCTCCTTAGACTTCTGCCTGTTTGTATCAACATGGCTAAATAAGGAGACTGGAATTCAGGAGTCCAAATAAAAGATTCTTTCAAATAAAAGACACTTTAGGGAAGACTTTCAACGTGCTCTATGTAGTAATTGAGCTAAATAAAATTTAAAAAAACACTCAAGGGGCTTAAAGACTAGTGATACACAGAAATATAAACAGATAACTATAATGACATGTAGAAAATCTTAAAAACAAGGTACTTACAAAATGCTTTGAAAATCAGGAAGATCTATCGATTCATCCTGAGATTCAAGAAAGAATTTCCTCAAAGATATTTGCCTCTGAGATTAGTAGTTTACAGAACGACTAAGAAAAATTAACAAGACAATGAATCCTAAGAAATGGTGAGAAAGTGAAAATATAAGAAGGAATAGAACTGTGTAGCAGTACAGTATGTGGAGAAAATACCAACTACAGTATTACTGGGGGGTCAAGAGTGAGTAGGGAAAGTGTTTAGAAATAAACTTAAAACATTTGAGAACATGAGTTTTTAGAGGTTCTTCTATGAAAATTAACAACTCATACTTTGATCTTAAAGATCAATGACATTTACATTTTGTTCTTTTTCATTGAGAATCAGTTTTGGTCTCCCTAGAAAAATGTATTTTTTAGCTACACACACACACACACACACACACACACACACACACACACATACGTAAATCCCTTCTCTTTTGTCTTTACATTTAAAATCTGAAGTTTGAATATATTATTCAATGATATTTTAAATTTGATTTATAATAGTAACTCTATTAGGCTTGGATCTCTTACAGATGCTATGTGATTAAAACAAAATGTATACAGATATTCTTAAAATAAGAAATTATTTAAAATCTCATTATAATGATTATTTATATTTAATTTAAATTCCCCCATGCTAAGGACAATAACCTACTGAGAAAATTATTTTGCTACCCCCCAATGCTTTTTTACTCTCTGTATTGAATTAGAGTAACTTACTTGGTGGGCTGAAATTGTGTACAGTCCAGATAATTTGATTATGACACAAAATTTGGGCCTGCATAAATGTAAGCAGATATTTCTAATAACTATAAGTCTTCTTTTATGCAACCAATAGCAGTTGCCAGCCCAAGCTCAACCAATGAAGTAGTCGTGCAGCCCAACTTCCCTTTGCTCAAGTATAAACATTTCTAATTCTCAAGTCTACCCTGAGACTATAGCACCTCATCCAAGTTGCTTTATTACTGATTCAACTATCGACCACTTCATTCTATTTTGAATTAAGCTAATTTTTCCTATCTAAGAGAATGTGACATGTTATCATATTCTGCCTATTTTTCATGTTTGGCCCTAAAGACATGTTTTTAGATCATTCCTATAACAGGAGTGATCTAGGGCAATTAAAGGAAGCAAAAAAGTGAGTAGATGGTTTCTATTTTTAAAAAACAAAATCTAGAATCCTAATGGTTCTTGCTTGAGAAATAAAGAAGTATCATTTACTGTAAAGGTGACAAAAGAGGATAAACAAGTTTTGATGAATTTCACTTTGGGTATTTTGAGTTTGAGGTACTTTGATATATAATACATTAATATTTTCATTATGGGTATTTGAGGTATTTTGACAATGGAAATTTTGAGTGTGAAGCACTTACTGAATTGCAAATATATTTAGTATTGTTTTGAATTTGCAGTTATATATTCGAGACTAGTTTGATAGGTAAGGTTTGAATACATGTACATATTTTGATATGTACATGAGCTCCATGTGACAGGGCAAGAACTAGGAGATCGGACAACACTAAGGTTCGAAGGGAAATAAATACACATGGGAGAATCATACAGAAGAGGATATTCTATAGGATTACTATTCAGCTGAAGGTAAGTTAAATACCTTTTGACCGCAAAAGTCTTTACTGTAGCAATGATTTATATGCAAGTAAATACCTCTGTACATATGGATGTGCCTTTGTTAAAGTGAGCTATTTTCTTAGTCTGAGAGGGTTCTAGAGCTGTTCATAGGAGGTAAGATACATGTGTCAGTGAATACAATAACATTCTTATATTAAATAAAATCAAAATAAAATCCGAAACCAGGGAATTCTGAATCCTTATATAATTGTGTTAGTAAATTATGATTTAATATCATGTTTTTATATTTCATTAATGAAAATAACAGAAGCAATTTTATCATGAAAATAATAGAAGCAATTTTAAGAGTAATGGCTCTGGGCCTGTTGCAAAATCAATAAAGTTATTTTTTACATTTAATATCATATGTAGAATTTGATTCAAGAAAATAGTTTACATTAACTGTTTTTTAAGCATCCTTCTTTTAATATACAATTATAATAAGGTAGCTCATTATATTTACTGTTTGCCCTGGCTAGGAGAAACCTCAGAGCTAAATTTTGTTTCTGTTTCTGCAGTTTTCCTTAGGCGGTTATTCCTTGATATAATTTTGCTCTTCTTTTTGATTATTAAATTTCCTCTCTTTGTTATGATCCTGAGTTTATTGGACATGCACTTTAATATGACCCTTCTATCTGTTTGAATAAAGCTTCTATAAACATTCTTTTATATATATTCTACAATATATATATATTTTAAATTTATTTTGGGTAAATACCTAAGAGTAAAGTTGCCAAGTCATAGGGTAGGTACATACTTAATTAAAAAAAAAAAAAGCCAAACATTTGCAAAATGTTTGCACTAATCTGCTCCTGCTCCATATTGTATGGATGAGGGTCCTGTTTCCTCCATACTGTCACTGAAATGTGGTGTCATCAGTCTTTTTTTAAATTTTAGCTATTCTAGTGAATGTAGAGTTAAATCTGTCACAACCCCTGATGATTGATGTTGAACATTTTCATACACTTTTGAGGCCTTTACAAATTTTCCTTTGAGTTGTCAGTTCAAATCTTTTGCCAATGTCTTGTTGGCTTAAATGTCTTTTTGTTAAGAATTTGAAGGATTTCTTATATATGCTAAATATAAGCCCTATCCAAGGTTATGAATATATTGTTTTCTTCTAGTAGCTTAATCGGTTTAGCATTTATATTTAGATCTATAAATCCCTTTGCATTAATTTGTATATGGTGTGAGATGCTATTTAAAGTTTTTTTTCTATAGTTCTTAGCAACATAGTTTCATCTTTACATAAATTACACTGACCATCTATGCATGTACTCATTTCTGTCTTCTTAAAAGGTAAAATGAGGCACATCACATTTTTTAAGAGTTTCTTTCAGCATACATCCCTTTGAATCAGGCAATACCAAACCAAAGGTGATTAGGAGCCCTACAAAGACAAGAGTTAAGAGCAAGATTTTTACAAAGACGAAACTATAGCAAAGCAAAGAAAGTATCCAGTTATAACTTAAGCAGTTGCCTTATATGAAAAAACCTTGTTGGCTGCTTGTAGTTGGTTATTCTTAAATTTCATTTTCTTGGATTTCAGGACATTGACTCTGGCTTTGGTTTTGGTTTGCTTATGCAGGCTACCAAGGTGTTAAACTTCAGTCTACAGGCCTCCTTCTTCAATTACTTTAACAATCTCTAATATTTTACTTTGATCTGTCTATTTTAATGCCAATAGTACTCTGGCTTGATTATCACTGTATTACAGTAAGTCTTGAATCCAGGTTTATGAATACTCCAACTTTGTACTTTATGTCACAATTAGTTGCTTCAACTTTCTTCGTTTTCTCTAAAAATTTTAGAATCAACTTTTTGCTTTGATTGAAATAGCTTATTTGGGATTTTGATTAAAATTACATTATGTCTATAGATCAATTTGATAAGAATTAACATTAAAAGCATTATTTACAACTAATAATGATAGTATTTTGCTTTATTTATATATTATAACGTTTTAACTCCAATGCTTTATAATTTTCACTGGAAGATTTGTACATATCATTTGGTTAATTCATCCTTATTGTTACATATTGTGATGTTTTTGTAAATTGAGTTTTTATTTTATTTTCCAGGCTGCAACTATATAGAATAAAATAAATTTTTGTATGTTGACTTTGTGTCCTGTGATCTTTGAAACCTAATCTAAAAATTCTACTCATTTGAAATTTCTTGAAACTCTTTATGGGCCAAGATATAATCTATATTGTTGTATGTTTTCTGTTGGTTTTGAGTACAGTATTTAATAAGTGTTGATTAATAAAGTCAGTAAATAATTTTCATTCAAATCTTTGCTATCCTTAGTGATTAGTCTCTTTTCCATTAATCACCAGGACGGTGAGGGTAAATCTGTGAGATTACAGATTTTTTTCTTCCTTTAACACCATGTGATTTTGTTTCATATATTTTGAAGCTCTCTAGGTGAATTCATGTTAAGATTTCTTCATAATTTTTTAATTTATCTTATGAAATGTCACTTTTCAAATATTAACTAATATACCTTATCTTGACATCTATAGTCCAATATTAACACAGTCATTCAAACCTTTTCATTTTTAATGATTGCATGATATATTTTTGTTTGTTTGTTTTTACTTTCAACACTCCCGTGTCAATCTTGATTTAAAGTGTTTAAAGTGTACCTTTTCTATCTTATACCATGTAAAAAATAAATTCAAAATAGGTTAAAGACTTAAATATAAGACTTAAAACCATAAAACTCCTAGAAGAAAATATAGGCGGTAAACTCTTTGGCATCAGTCTCAGCAATATTTTTCTGAATGTGTTTTCCTGGGCAAGGGTGACAAAAGTAGAAATAAATAAATGGGACTACATCAACCTAAAAAGGTTTTGCACAGAAAAGAAAACCATCAACAAAACAAAAAGACAACCTACTGAATGGAGAACATATTTCTAAATGACATATCCATTAAGAGACTAATATTCAAAATATATACAGAACACATACAATTCAACATCAAAACAAATTAAAAAGTCCAATTAAGAAATGGGCAGAGGTTCTGAATAGTCATTTCTCCAAAGACAAACAGATGGCCAATAGACCTGTGAAAAGATGTTCAACATCACTAATCATTAGGAAAATGCAAATCATAACCACAATAAGATATTGCCTCATACATGTTAAAATGACTATTATCAAAAAGTCAACCAATAACAAGTGTTGGCGGGATATGGAGAAATGGTAACCCCTGGACGCTGCTGGTGAAATTGGGAAACAATATGGAGGTTCTTCAAAAAATTAAAAATAGAACCAACATAAGACCCAGCAATTCCACTTCTGGGTATTTATCTGAAGAAAATGAAAACACTAATTCGAGAGATATATGCTCCCCTTTGTTCACTGCAGCATTATTCACATTAGCCAAGTTAGGGAAACAATCTAAGCATCCATCAATAGACAAAAGAATAAAGATACCCAGCACTTAAAAAGAATGAAAATTTGCCATTTGAAACAACAGAATGGACCTAGAGCATATTATGACAAGTGAAATAAATCAGACAGAGAAAGACAAATACCATATTATTTAGATGTGGAATCTAAAAAGACAAAAAAAAAAAATAGAAAAGACATGAACCAACAAAACAAAACAGAAACAGACTGATTCAGAGAACATAATGATGGTTACCAAAGAGGCAGGAAGTGGTGGATGGGCAAAAATAGAGGAAGGGGACTAAAAAGTACAAACTTCCAGTTCTAAAATAAATAAGTCACAGGGATGTAATGTACAGCACAGGGAATACAGTCAATAAAATCATAATAAGTTTGTATGGTAACAGATGGTTACCAGACTTATTGTGGTGATTACATTACAAGGTATATAAATGTCAAATCGCTATGTTATATACCTGAAACTAACATAATATTGTATGTAAACTATACTGTAATAAAAACATTAAGAAATAAAGTGCATCTCTCAGAGACAGCAAATAAGCAGTGTTTATTTAATTTTAAAATAATTATTGAGCTATTGGAGTTTACAGCCACATCTTATTCTTAGTTTTTCATTTGCCTCACTTCTCGTTTCCTCTCCTCTTGACTTTTCAAAAATTCCTTTGGGATTTTTGAATAGACAGACAGACATAGAGATATACCGTCTATGTCAAGGCTTTTTACCTGTATCTTTTTGGATTGTATTTAATGGTTGCTCTAATGTTTACAATATGTGTTCCTAAAATAAAAAATCTCAACCTACAGAAAGAGAACAGTGTACTACTTCAACTGGCTCACTTAAAAAGGCATAAAAAAAAAAAGAAAAAAGTTATAAAAACTAGAGTGGGAGGAAATATAACTTATTTACAAATGGCTTAATTATGTACATGGACACTCATTAGGAATATAAGTTAAAATTACTAGATCTAGTGATTATTTTCTACCTTTTTGTAGGACTTGTCTGTATACTGGAAATGGTGATTTACACATTGCATACATTTGCTTTCATATTTTTATATATTTAAGGGGGACATATGTATATACAAACACACACACACGCACGTACATATATCTATATATATATATATATATGTACGTGTGTGTGTGTGTGTGTGTGTGTGTGTGTGTGTATCTTTATACTTTTAGAGTGTAGAGTTTTGTTCTAGTAGATAGTTAAGGTTGCCACTGGATCCTTTTTATCCTATAAGGCTTGATTTTATTTCTAAACTAGATATATTTTCTTTCTAACTTCAGTCCTAATCTGTAACATTTACTTATTGTCCTTTCTCCTAAAGCATGACCTTTCTAAAGTCTTAACTGAATTTCTTAGATGCTTCGTGAGGTCTCTCCATTCTGGATGGTCTAGAGTTCCAGCATTTTTCCAAAATGCCTAACCATCTTTCTCTCAATCTCAGTCTCACAGCAGCTGTTCTCTGTAATGTTTTGTGAAGTCTTCCATGGAATGTACACAGGACCATACAGAACTCCGTACAAAATGCCATCCCCCAACCCCAATCAACTCCATCTTCTCCAGCACTCTGATCTACAAATTTTAACAAATTAAGTAGTTCCAAACTGTCATATTTGCCTTCATAATTCAGTGAGGCCATGTACTCTGGGCACCACCTAGCCCTGGCAGAAAGCCAGTTGAGCATGTATTTCACTTCATCATTTTCTGTTCTCTTAGTGAGCAAAGGTCTGTGCTGCCTGTTGTGCCTGATGTTAGTAGCTTCATATTTTGCCCAATTCTACTGTTATTTTTTAATGAGTGGGCATATCTGGCACTAATTACTCTTTAATGGCTGAAGATGGATACTCCATGTCCATCAAACAAATTTTTAACTTAAAGAAATATTTTTTTTCTGTCTTACCTAGTTCTTGAGGGCAGGATCTATATTTATCTTCATCAATAATTTTTCTCCAGAACCTACAAAAAAAGTAAAGCATCATATAAAGCACATTCTCTCTGAATACTTAATAAATGTACTAAAATAAGATCATTAAAAATATACCTGGGAATACATGTACTTTAAATTAATATAATATTGATAAAATTTCCAGTTAACAAAATATAATTTTTTCTCTATTGTAACCAAAAAGTAAGAACGCAAAGCAACGAGGAGCATCTGCTAGGGTTTAGGCTCCCAAAGTAATCTCAGACAGTAGATACCAAAGTGATCTAATTGGAGACAAATAATATATGAGCCTAGAAATTGAGAAAATCAGCAGTCCAAAGTGTAAGATATCATAAAAGAAAATATACATTGAGCATTCGATCAGATGACTTCATTTGTAAATATTTTTAATTGAATATGAACATTTATTTTTCTGTACAAGTCAAATTATAGGGCTGACTTTTAGTGAATGGAACCGTATATGTATTACAGAAATTTGAAATGTTAAAAAAATAAAGGACGAAAAAAAGTCACTGATATTATCAAATCATTAGGGTTCTCCTGAGAAACAAAACCAGTAGGAACTATAATATACATACACATATTGTATATGCTATTATATATGTATATGTGTACATATATGTGTATTTGTGTATATAAAAAAGATTTGTTATCAGGAATATTGGCCCACACAATCACTGAGGCTGAGAAGTTTCATAATCTTGAGTCTGCAAGTTGAAGACCCAAGACAGTTGGTGGTGTAGTTAGGTCTATGAGCCACAGAATCTGTCTCACATCCACACTGGAAGGCCCATTTGCTTCACTAGTTCACCAATTCAAATACTAATCTTGTCCAGGAACACCCTTAGACATGCCCAGAAATAATGTTTAACCAGATATCTGGGCAACCTTTACCCCAGTCAAGTTGACACATAAAATCAACTATCATGTTATTTCTATTTCTTCATACGTTTCTTCAAGAAGTAGTTATTTTCTTAATCTTGTTTATTACCTTTTGTAATCATTCAAATGGATTGTCACTATCCAAGATGTTAGCTACTATCCAAGATGTTGGCAATAAAATATCCACTCTGATGTTAAAACAGTCACCTAATTATGTGTTAATTTATAAACGAATACCTAAAGGATTAAATTGTTTGAACTTCTTTTCAGATATCTTGTCCAGTGTGAAAGCCGGTTATCAATGATCCACCCACAACACTGCCACCTGGTGACAGAAACCAGAATTAAAGGTACTATGCCCTTAGGATAAAGCGGCCTGTCTCTTAGGAGTGCAATCTCAAGGGCTATATCTTCAGGATGTTCAAGCAATTTAGAACATTCTGTGACTGACAGGAATTTAATTTTAAGGGAGACTGTATTCTCTGGAAGAAATTTCTAAAATTATGTTAGGGTCCTGCTGGAGGTGGATTTCTGAGACTATTTCCAGTTCCGATGGAGAACTGAAATATTAATTAGTAGACCCTAAGATCATATAACTTCTGTACGGGATCCACAGAGATGCATTAAGGGGAAGTCAGAGAATTAGTACATGAAAGTTAGCTTTGGACTTCCACCAGGCAAATATATTTGGTTCTGAGCAATTGAACTGATTCTAAGCATTGAGTCTAGAACTCTGTTGTAAATAGAGACTAAATTCTTAATATAATGCCAAATTTTAGTTTAATGTAACATAATTTCTTGGTTTTTAACATAAACTTAAAGGGAAGATATAAGAAAATGTGGTATCTGGAGTCACTGGCTGAATCATTTTTAAAAATATTAATGGTTAAAGTGCCATATTGGAAAATATATGTCACATGCCATTATTTCACACATGCATTTAGATTTATACTTTAAAAAGTTTTTAATCTAAATAATGGAAGCAGTATTTAAATATGCTTCTCAAATTTAGATGCTAAGTATTTAAAGTTAAAACAAAAATAATCCCTATGATTTATTAATATTCCTTCAAAGTTTTAAACAAAATATATCAATATGTGTTATCTTTTCAGGGTCAAAATAATTTTGCAAATAAGATTTTTTGTCTTAAAAATATTTAATTTCCATGTAAATGATTGTCAGAAATATATAGATTGATCTGATTATTATCCTCATGAAGACAAAAACTGGTTAGATACAATACTTGGTATAAGAAAATAGTTAATTTTTAAAATGTGTGACTAACAGCCATATCTCATTTATAAATATATATATTTTTTTTCCTATTTGATTTCTTACAAAATGCTCTCTCAATTTAAGGAATTTATGGCTCATTTTTTAACTATTAGCTGGCTGACTAAATAATGAAACATCCAAAAACATTTAAAATCGCATAATCTAGATTCTCTAACAGAATAGTATGAGTGAAAAGTTGGGTGCACTGCAAATTAATGTCTCCCAATGGTATGAATGTCACGTATAGAGCAGAGCATTATGCAAATAACTTAAAAGAAGGAAATTCAAATAAAAAATGTGTCCAAATGGTACAAAATGGAAGAGAACTACTGCTCTTATATCCGCAGGTTTAGTTTCACAGTACACTTTCAGGTTTATATAATATATGTATCTTCTTAATACTTTCTACAACGCTTTATGTGTCTCAAAAAACCATAATGCAATAGAACCAAGTATTTACTCTTACAACAGTACATTCCGTTTATTAAAATGTGGACTACAAAAAACTTTAATAATATGACTTAAAATATTATAGTATAATCTCTGTTTTGCATGTTCTTATTATTCACTCATTGATGCCTCTTGACAATTCATTATCAAAAAGTTTAGTTTTGTTTTAAGCTGTACTCATAACTTTACAAAAGAGTTATAAGGATATGGTCTTTACCTTCTGATATAAAGCTTATGATGATTCATTACTCCCAAAATTAATTTTTTCCATAGTCATTTATCGTCATCAAGTTTCTATTATGTGGCAGATTAGTCGTGTCATGGCAATTGCTGCATCATCTATAGATTGACTTCTCAAAGACAAGAAATGCATTTTCTCAAGGTCACATTATCTCCCAGATATTTAAAACAGCACCACTCTATCCAGTAGATATTTATACACAAAGAAATGATTTCGTTTGTTTTAAAACGTATTTATTGAGATGGACGGAGAGAAAATAAAGTCTTTTTACTTAAAAGTTGTTTTGCGTTGTATAGAATTCTGAGTCTCATTTATAATGGAACCATAATGTGCCCTCAAATGATAAGTTTATGTCTGGGGGTCAGGATTACGGTGGAAGCCATCCAGGCCTTGACTGCCCTGGCAGTCGTTCTTTCTACTTCAGTGATACAGGGGTAACATGTCAGCCCCAAAGTACAGCCCTAGTAGTGATCTCTTTTGGCTCCCTTATTCCCCATGACACAAATCTACTCTACTTGCACTAAAAAGCAAATTATTTTCTGTTTCATGAGTCACCTTGTACCAGAAACTCAGTCAAAAGAAAAAATAATGGTTATGAGTGCAAACTGAAATTAATGTGGAACATAGGAGTGTCACTTAAGCTGGATGGACAAGAACTAATAATGATATAAGTAGTTGTAGTTACTGAATATAATCAAGAGAATAAATATTAACTGAGAAATATCATGACTCTAAAATGATAAAGAGCCACTGTCCTTGAAGAGACATTTTAAACAAGTATAAGACTCCATTTTTGTTTGTTTAAAGTGGTCTAGCCAGCTTAGTTGATTAGAACATATATTAAAAACAAAGATTGTGCATATAGTTTTTTACTTTGGTAGACAATTTGGATGAAGCTGTAATGCTAGTCAGATATTTTCTAAGGAAGATACTTTCATAACGGGAGAAAACAAACAAAAATAATATCATCAATGTCTATTCTGTTATCTATGTTTTAAAAAGCACTGATGTTGTGGACTGAATTGTGCACCCTCCATTCATATGCTGAAGCCATAACCCCAAACATGACTATATTTGGAGATAAGGTCTATAAGAAGATGATAAATGTTAACTGAAGTCATAGGGATGGGGCCTTAATCCAATAGGACTAGTGTCCTTATAAGAAAAGAATTAGAACCAGAGATCTTTCCACATGCACACAAGAAAGGCTATGTGAGGACATAGTGAGAGGGAGGCTGTCTGCAAGGCAGAAGAAGAACCCTTATCAGACACTAAGCCTTATGGCATCTTGATCTTGATCTTTGACTTGCAGTCTCCAGAAGAGTGAGAAAATACATTTCTGTTGTTTAAGCCATCCAGTCTGTGAAATTTTATTATAGTAGCCTAATCTGTCTAATACAGCTGTTGCATTTATTTTATTTGAGATAATAATAAAGCAAAGTGGTTAACTATTACTGTTATCCTAAAACTGGAGGCAAATAAATTAAGGGTCAGGAAGGTTGAGTGATTTGCTTTAAATCACCTAGGTAAAACATGATGGATTTACGATTCAACACTATTTCTTTTCATACAGAAAGTTTTATATTTTACCTATTGGCCCAATAAATCACCAAGAGTAGAAAATAGCCGTATTGGATTCAACATTAGCATTTTCATACATGAGAGAAAAGAAATATTTTGAAAGTAACTTTTTCTTGAAATCAGAGGAAAATAAAACTACCAAAAGGCAAGCAATATAGTTAATCAGTCAACAGTCTAAACATTGGGGGGATAATAAAAATGTGAAATCACCATAAAAATGATATAGATATGAACATTATTTATTTCACTGTGTTTAAATAGGAAAATCATCGCTATATGTCTTTTTGAAGTAATTGCTAAACGTGATGAATCCATTTTGACCTGCAAGTCTAAGATATAAAATAAATGTCTAACATCTCCATACTTTCCAAAAGATATTTCCATATTAATTCGTAAATCCAAAATATGTCTGTATCAGTTTCAGTGTCATCTGAATTCTCCTTTTAGGATATTTCATTTTACATTTCTCTGCACATGGCTAAATACTGTGCTTTTCAAATTCATGTTGGCAACATTTATTAACCTCCAAATGCTTGAATTACTCCTAAAAATTACATAGATGTGATCTTTATAGGGAATATTATTTCTCATAACTACACCCCCATGAGTCCTATTTTTGAAGGAATCACTCAGTGTAAGGAGAAGAGTAGTTAGGACAGAAACTGTTTAAAGAACACAGTTCTGTTACCATGGTAACTATAACCTCACCAGGCTCAATCCAGAGTTTATATGGAGGCAATATAATTCTGCCACTGATTTTCCTTTTCAGTTTAATTTTCTTTAAAAATAATGAAAACCACTACAGAATAAGTTAATAAGAAATACATTTGCTCTTTGTATTATCCTGGAGGGGCATTCTATATACAAGAATATACAAATTAAAAGTTATTTTACACATCACACCATCAAAACAAGTAATAACTAATGTTAACAGCCAGCCCATCTCTCTCTAATGGTACAGTATCCTTAGTGCTTATATTTTGAAACTGTACTTTTAAGATAAGAAGTTAGTTTCAACAGTAACATGAGCAAAATATTATTCATGATATAGAGAAATTAATCATTTACCCTATGCACAGTCTTATGTCTTTAATGTGACATAAAATAATATCGAAAGCAGATAAATTCACTTAAAGAAATCAGTATTTTCATTGTTATGTTTTAATTATCTGATGCTAAATAAATTCCAGCTAGATTTGGAAGTATGTAGCTGATAATTTTCAAAAAAGCAATGATACAAAATAATTCAAATGTAATGTACTAGAAAATTTGAGGGACTCTGTTTGTGAAGGAGATAGGACAATCAGAAGTAAGAGAAGAGCAGATATAAATATTTTGAACAATTGAGAGAAAATGTTTAGTGTGATGGTGCATTTGTAATACAACATATACTAGTTCTAAATGGTATTTTACAGCAACAATTAGCTTTGAAAAGAGAAAATAACAAGTCAGGAAATGTTTCCATATTTGCATTTACTACTTTATTTGGTTTTTAAATATAGTATTTGTTATCTGAATTATAATTACATAATCCCATATATCTTTTGACCAGAACTGTGAAAAATGCATCCACCCATTTTCACACTCAGAAAGATTGTTAATAACATGCAAGTTCATGCAGTTAATCTGTTATAAATACTCCAGCATATGTGAAAAATTCTAACAAAATAATTTATATTGGGTATAGAGTCTGTTTTAAAAAGACGTGCTAATCAAATTTCATTTATTTACTCTTTCTGTGTTTATTTCTCAGGATGGCAATGGGATGAACACCAGGCTATGACATGGGTGTGCCATCTGTATCATTAAATCACATTTTGGACAGAATTTAAATACACAACTTTTATTTTTATTCCCAGAAACTTTGTCATAAAACCATAAATGGCCGGTGGATTTAACTTATGTGGGCATGTGAAGGGAAAGGCCTTTCTTTAGTACTGTTAGAGTGTTGGGTATGAATGCAGATTAGACTTTTCTTATTGAGCAGATTTATATTCTACCCCCACTTTACACCTACAGCAACCAATATGTATTTTTTGTATAAATAATATACAGATTTAAAATAATTTCTGTCCTGCCTACCAGTCACAAGCTCAGACAGTAATTCTTTACATACATATTATATGTATGTATTAATATGTAATATTAATTTTTACAAAATTAATATTCAGAAATCAGTTGTATTTTTATACACCAATAACAAACTATCAAAAAGAGAAATTAAGAAAACATACCATTTACAATTGCATGAAAAATAAATAAATAAAATATCTAGGAATAAATTTCACCAAGGAGGTAAAAAATCTATACTAGACAAATTATAAAATATTAAAGAAAGAAATGGAAGAAGAAACAAATAAATGGAAGCATATACCATGCTCATGGATAGGGAGATTCAATATAGTTAAAATGTCTGTACTACCCAAAGCAATCAATAGATTCAATGCAATTCTTATCAAAATACCATTGGCATTTTCTAGAGAACAAGATTGAATAATCCAAAAATTTATATGGAATCATAAAAGATTCTGAATAGCCACAGCAATCTTGAGAAAGAAGAACAAAGCTATTACCTGATATAAAATTATACTACAAGGTCACAGTAATCAAAGCATCATGGTAGTGGCATAAAAACAGATATACAGATCAATGGAACAGAATAGGAGCCCAGAAATAAACCCACGCCAATATGGTCATTTATGACAAAGGAAGCAAGAATATACAATAGAGTAAAGATAGTCTAGTCAATATATGATACTGGAAAAACTGAAAAGATACATGTAAAAAAATGAAACCATCTCTTATTTCACATAATAAACTCAAAATGGATTAAAGAATTTAAAGTAATATCAAAAACCATGAAACTCCTAGAAGAAAACACAGGTAGTATACTCTCTGGCACTGCTCTTAGTAATATTTTTTTTTCTTATAGATTTCCTTGGGCAAGAAAAACAAAAAAAGAAATAAAGAAATGAGGCTATATCAAACTAAAAGTTTTTGAACAGCAAAGGAAACATCAACAAAACAGAAAACAACCTACTAAATGGGAGAAGTTATTCACTAATGATATATCTGCTAGGGAGTTAATATCCAAAATTTATAAAGAACTCATACAACTCAACACCAAAGAACAAACAACCTTATTAAAAAATGGGCAGAGGACCTGAATAGATTTCTCCAAAGAGGACCTACAGATGGCCAATAGAAATATGGAAAGATGTTCAATTTTACTACTCATCAGAAAAATGCAAATTAAAACCACAGTGAGATATCACCTCACACCTGTCAGAATGACTATCTTCAATTGGTATTGCCAGCTCACTTTATCCATAACTGATATCAGAGAAAGAAGTTACAAATACACAAAGAAAGGCTAAAATAAACCCTGTGATATTGGATTACATTTGGAAACATCAGTTTGAACTCATATTTTATAGCTAGGTAGAGAGATAGATGGACAGACAGATTGAAAATTATACAGATATGTGGATATACACAGGCTATGCTACAAACATATATTTCCTAGTTCTGTTTGCTGAGTGGTCCAAGAAGCAACAAGGTTGTGAGAGGCAAGAAAAGACTGATGACTGTCACAGTCCAGAGAAACTAAGGTGACATAGATGACTAAATGCAACGTGGTATCCTTAATTGGATCCTGGAACAGAAAAAGTATATAGTGAAAAACTGATGAAGTCGAAATAAAGCCTGGAGTTTAATAAAAAAGTACGGTGCCAGTGTTAATCTCTTAGTTGACAAATGTAGCATCGTTATGTATTACTATTAGGGAAAGCTAGGTCAAAG
Source organism: Pteropus vampyrus (assembly GCF_000151845.1). Classification (NCBI taxonomy): domain Eukaryota; kingdom Metazoa; phylum Chordata; class Mammalia; order Chiroptera; family Pteropodidae; genus Pteropus; species Pteropus vampyrus. The sequence goes on from NW_011888819.1 coordinate 7,842,717, forward strand.
ATATATGAGAACTGTTCTATTGTGGCAATCTTTCTATAAATATGAAAATATCCGCCCCCCCCAAAAAAAAAACTTTAAAACACAGGGGAATAATCCTTGAGTCGCTTCAAAACTCATTTTCCATGCAGTCTATATTTTGTATATTATAAAAGCATATGGATACAAAAGATTTTTTAAAAAGAAATTATCTTTAAAATTAACAAATAATTTTGGCATTAAAATAACATACCGGGTTTGGTTTTAGGTTTTATGTGTTTTTGTTGTTATCAAAGGATTATAGTTATGGTCAACTATATGGAGATGAGCCTTTCTATTGTTCTATAACTTCAAGCGCTAATGTTGGACTTCTCTTACTTCATACCAAACCAGGAATCCTGTGAAATCTAGATTTTTTTAAACACCATCACATTTTGGGGTGATCCACAGTACTTTAGAGCCTCCTTTCTATTTCTCATCTATAATATTCTTGACAACTTCTTTTGGAAGTGTAGACAATTCTCCTTAACTCTTAGGCTGAAACACCACCGTCCCAAAGCATGCCCTTTAATGACCTCGGACAAATGAGACACTAGTGTTGGGACTTAACCACAAAGTACGTAGAGTCTTTAGATGATTAGAAATGTGGCAAAAATGTTCCAGTGAAATTAAAGGTGGTCTAAGAAGAAAAATGAGTGTCTGTAGGTGCAGAACACACAAAAGTGCAGACTAATAGTAGCCTCAGTAGATTTTTTCAGAGGAGAATACACAGTGACAGCACTGCCAGCCTCCTTTTCTAACCTGGTCAATCTGAGTTCAGGTTCCTTAGACAGCTTCTAAAAGTCTGGTCAGCAACAAGAAGGAAGGAAAATGCTACTTTCCAAAAAAAATTTTATGCATTCTACAGATTTCAGCAACTTACTTTAATTCATGTTAATACTCATAATCAACAAATCAACAATCACATTTCTCTAATGTATATTAATCATGGAGTTACAGATGAAATTTATATGATTTAAAACTTCATTTTGTTTAGTCTTATCAAACACGGTTGCTCTATCTTTCTAAAAAGAAACCACCATCACTATTTATCTTTTCTCTTGATCAAGTGTTTCTAGGTGGATGACTGTTGTACTTTCCATTATAACTATTTACTTGAAAACAGCTCTCATCAATAAATATGAGTCACATTGGCCAACTGGCTACATATCCATATCAAAAATAAAGGTTCCGCAGATTCCTAATGAAGAATGAATTTTTCTAAAGTTTATTTCTTAATAATTATTACCCACATACACATCTTTTCTCTTAAGCAGGATAGAACATAATCACAAAAGAAATGTGAAGAAAAACAAACTTATTTTTTGTGCCCATCTCTGAAGAAAAAAGAGATGTGATTTTAAGACAGATTTTAATAATTTAGAATACTTCCTTATGAAGTAATCAGGAAAAATTAATCTGGTAGACTGTCAATTATTTTGATTATAGTTCTGGGTTCCATCAAAGCATTAAGCAATTAGTATTTAAAACAATTATGTTAATTTAGGTGAAAAAACTACAGCAATTAATGACTCTTCCTATGGATTTCTATGTAGCCAGCAAGATATTCCTGCAATTTAGGTCAGGATGAATCTTTGTATCATATATTTTAGTTAATTGTGGTAGAATTTTTATATTTTCTGAAATGTTATTCAGTATTTTTCTTAAATAACTTAATATATTAAAAAATTTGTTTACATTTTGGAAACTTCAGATAGAACTTTAGAGTAGGAATGCCCGAACCAACCATTTTATAAAAGTAATCCAATGACCCAACAAATCCTTTCACAGCCATATACTCTAGAGACTCTTACATGTGCCCATCAGGAGACTAATACATTAAAAGAAAAATAAACTGTATGGCTTCACAAATCTTACAAATATGTTCTATCTGGAAATAAAAAGTCAGCCCTAGAACTTTCCACAGAGTATGAAGCTATTTTTATAATGACTAAACATAAGCAAAACTAATATATTATTTAATAGATACATAGATGGAAAAATCATTAAAGAGAAAAGCAAGAAACTTATGAAAAGTAACATATTAGTGGTTGTTTGGAATGATACTTAAATGGTGACACCATGGGGCATAGAAAAACCATAGAAATAATTTTAATTAAAAAGAGTACTGTTTTTTGTTTTGTGCTCTATAGGTTTCATGGCTTAAGTATATGTTATACATGTTTTTGTATATTTCAAATATTTTGTCAAAAGTGTATTTTTTCAAAAAGCCCTTATTCATCGGATTTTCTATTCTAAATATGCTGGGCTATTGAACAGAACAGTATTTGACCTGCATAAAAATATACAAATTCTTCTTATGATCTCAGAGTTTTTAAAAGGATTTCCATTATCTTCTCTACTTAAGGGGGTTAGAATATTGAGTGTACTTGTTCCCTCACAGGAGAAGAGCTACTTGTTGCTAAAACTATTATGATTTCTGTTGATATCAATAGTGTCATCTACCTGTTCACTCAGATCAAGTTCTAATACATTCTAACATCCCCTTAGGAAGGAAGAAATGACTATGCATATGCCAATGACTTAGGCTTGCCAAATACCCAGGACTGGCTACCTTTGGGGACCCTCCACCCACTATTGAGTTATTTAGTTTTTAAAGAATTGCTATTTATTGATTTTCTATTCCCTGTCCTGGGTCTCTCAATTACCCTTCAGCAGTTTTCCTACTAAATTGTATCTGATTCCATCCAGGTGATATTCGGACAGAAAAAATAAATACTTATAAGGGGAAATATCATTTCTAAAAGATCTCCTAACTTATTAAAATAAAAAAGGAATTGCAATATAAAAGTAGACCAGACTGTCCATACTGGCATAACATGTATTAATCAGGAAGGATAATGGACAACTTTCAACCTGACACTGCAGTTTTATATAACATTGTTGCTTGTTCAACATTTCCACTGAGGTATACGTATTCATATATGAGCAATTTAATTATAATGTCATTGAGCACAGTATAGCTGAAATTAACTACACTTATCTTTTGAAAAGCTTTGTCTGGCAAAACCTGGATAATTTTACACACTTGAGATATCAGATATGGATAAAGTGAGCTGGCAATATCAATTTTCTTTTGCAGGAATTTTGAAGCTTTACTCCTCTATTTAGTCTTTAAATATATAAAAGACCACTTCAGTTACCTAGCAGCTGTCACTGCATAGAAGACACTTTTCATCTAACCCTGAATTTTAAAATATTTAATAACCAAAAAGATTGATGGAAAAGATTGAAGGCCTCAAATATATAAAATGAATCTTTAGAAAAATATTTATTCTAGCTTACTATAAAGACTACATAAATCCACCAATGCTGGTATATATCCTAGAATTCCAAATCATTATAGTTTCCTGACATTTTTAAGTAATATAGAATACTCTACTTCACCACGATGAAGATCTTCATTACTAGATCTAGTACAGGAATACAAAGAATGTTTCCTTATTTTTTATGTTTTTGTTTTTTTATAACCAAATTACTATTCCTGTGCAATTCAGTTCAGGTGGTGGTTTCCAGAACATTGAGAACCTTGACTTTCTGAAGCATAATGTTTGTGTAGTAATTAGAAGAAAATAGACAAAACTGATGTTTGGAGTCAGAGAACGGTTTTGAATATCAGGGACTTTGGATAAATATGCTGAAATATGATTATCTGTTTAAAAACATGTAAACACCACCAAGATATCTAAAGAGGGTGTGCTTTTCACACATACCATAAAAATCAAGGAATAAAAATTTATTTAAAAATATTACTAAGGACCTCAGCTATTAATATATTTCCCTTACACTATCCCTAGGCACATTGGCTCCATCTTCATGGTTGTTCCCTTAAGGAATCAAGATGGCTGCTTCAATTTGATACATCATTTTCCTACAAATCAAGCAGAAGTGGAAGGGTGACATCTGCTACATCACTCCAATTTTATCAAGACATTTACAACTTTCCCACAAATCCCCAGTAGACTTATATCTCATTAACCAAAGTTGCCACAGAGCTACAGCTACTAAAATGGTAGCTTCCAAATGAATATGTACTAAGGTATTATAAGTACACCAAATATAATTTGTGACCTATTTTTAGTTAAAGGCTTTTGGTTGAAATGGAATTTGTGTAGACAAATAGTAATGATTCTCAGGGACTCAAGAAAATATTTAAGCAAGTGAAAATCAGATCTAGAACTGAGAGTAAGGAATAATAATCAGACAGCAGAGCAGCTGTTTTTTTTTTTTTTTTTTTATGGCAATGATAACTTGTTATGGAAATGGCCACAGAAGAGAGAAGGAAGTGACAATTACCAGCTGTTAATTTTAAAAATATGGGCAAATAAAAAGCTTGACTGTTTAATATCTCTAAAGTTTGAGATTCACTAATTTTGAGACTTACTTAAGTAGTTTTAAGAAAAACAGGAAAGTTACAAAGGAAGAGTCTATAGGAAATGATGACAGTTAAGGATGAAAAGCTTATCTTGTAAGGGTATCCCAGTTTATACACTCTTCCTGAAACGTAGAACTGGATCTTGGGGCGAGTGATGCAGTCCAATCAGCCAGATGAACACAAATAGTAGGTGAATATGTGGGAGTATATAAGTTCACCAATGAAGAAAGTATAAAAAACATGTAAGAAATTAGGTAAAAACCATTCTTGACATTCTAGTTTGTAGGTGGTCATGGGTAGCAGAAAAGCAAAGATTAAAAACAGAGAGAACGTAGACCCTTTGTGCAAAATTAAGTAAAGATTTATCACACACCTGTCCTATGTCTAATATCATGCTAAGGGTTAGGCATGCCACAAAAGGATACGGTTTCTATCCTATAGTAAGTTGCCACTTAGTGGAAAAACTAATAATTAAATAGGCAATGACAACATAGAAAGATACAGGCCATAATCTCAAACATATGGTGATCACTTGAAGGGAGATTCACTCAGATATAGAGGCATTAGAGAAGAAAAGTTTGTGGACCTAGATAGTATTTGTTAAAAAACATATATTTATGTATATTTGATTATATATATAATACATACATATATTATGTAATATATGTAATTTATATATATTTATAAATTTATATGTAAATTACATTTATATGTAATTTATAGAAAATCAAATTCATGAAGGTTTTAGAGTAATGTGAATATTAATTTGTATATGTATACCATAATTTCTTTACTTATTTATTTGTCGATGGACACTTAGGTAATTTCCATATCTTGGCTATTATGAATTATGGCACAATGAACATGGGAGTGGAGATAGCTCTTCAAGATCCTGATTTCAATTCTTTTGAATATACGCCCAGAAGAGGAACTGCTGGATCATACGTGAGTTCTCTTTTTAATTTTTAAAGGAAACTCCAATACTGTTTTCCCTAGTACTGCACTACTATACATTCTCACCAACAGTGAACATGGGTTCCAATTTCTCCACATTCTTATTGACACTCGTAATGTTTTATTTTTTTATTTTGTTTATATCTAATGCATGAAAGAGTTATTTGAATAAACAAAGACTATTACAAAAAAGAGTAATATTAAGAAGATTGTGTCAACTGACAGAGGTGCCAAGAGAATGAGGACTTAATGGTACATTTATAACTGTAAATGAACCTAGAACCTAGAACCTTAATATTACTCTTTACCAAAAAAGAGTAATATTAAGAAGATTGTGTCAACTGACAGAGGTGCCAAGAGAATGAGGACTTAATGGTACATTTATAACTGTAAATGAACCTAGAAGCTCAATGATATTCCTCAAGGAAGCATTTATGATTTGCTGCAAGGGGAGGAGGGCATAGTGCAGAAAATATCGAGGACTGTGTGGATAGCAGGGACACTTAGCAAATACAGAGTATTCTTTTGAGAAACCTGTTGTTGAAGAGAAGAAAAAGATAAAGATAAAAATAATGATTAGTATGGAGGCTAAGAATAGTTTATAATTTTAGGTGCAAGTAACGATTGTTTTGGTTATTTAACATACTTAATGTATTTCCAAAAATTATGGATGCAAGTCTATATTGCTAGTTTCTTACTTCTTTATGAAATTTAAAGTCTCAAGTAACGGAAGCAATATCCATTTTTTTTTTTTAACTTTCTGAAATAATGAAATCAATGCTATTTAGCAAAATAGGACACATTGCAGAAACATTGTTTAAGGTAAGTCTGTATTTCTGACAGTGTTTCTGTGTACAGTGAGATTCACACAAGTACATTAGTTAAATAATCAGTGATTTAACAAAGGCTTAAGTGATAACACTCTCAAATAGTATTAGGTAAAATGGTACAGAACTTGGAGCCTAAGCTTGGCTAGAATAGACACACTCAATAGCTGCCCTGGTAGCTTGAGAGTAACCTACATGTAAACAATATTACATTTGCTCCAAGTAATACGAACAAATTAGTTTGAAGCTTTTTTCCTTTGCTTCTTTTTAAAATTCTGGTAGTTTAATGAGTCAGGCTGTTTTTATAAAGTCTGAAATGAATGTGTGTGTGTGTGTGTGTGTGTGTGTGTGTGTGTGTGTGGAAGGAGGTGGTAATGGTGTGTGAGTTGGTGCAACATGCAAAGCCACCTGGCACGTGTTTTAGAGCTGTCTGTCACTGATAAAGGCTTCAATACATAACTCATAATGCACTTTAATAGAGTTGTGCAAAACTATTATGTCTTGAATGACAAAGAAGTGCAGAAGTTATAAAATAAAAAGTAATTTAAAAATGTTTCTTACTTTCACTAATTTGATACTTCCAGGAAAATGTTACCTGCAATACGTGAAGTTTCTACCTGATTGCCGCCCTGCCTCCAAGACTCCATTAACTTAATCAAATCATTGTAACTTGGTGCTTGCCAACTTCATTATCATGTATTATGTAGTTGTCTTTTAAATTCATTAGACAGAAACATTCCATTTAAAGCACATTAGTTTCTCCACTCTTCTGAAATCTTTAGCCAGAGGTGGAAATTTATAAGGTCTAATGCAGTATCTAAAAAGAAAGACATTTGATTTGGGATTTCGTATTGGTAACAGCTGAGGAAGCAGTTTTACCTATGAAATTAACAAAGCTTATTCTTTAGAGCCCTTCACTTATTCCTGCATCTAGTTTTATATTTATAGTTTTATTCTTTTAATTAAAGCAGCATTTCTCTCCAGGGGCACTATTAGCACTTTCAGATAGAAAAGTCCTTGTTATGGGGGCCGTCTTGTGCATTGTTAGCTATTTAGTAGCATCTACACCGTCCACCCACTAGAATCCAGTAGCTGTCACAATAAAAAAATATCCAGATAGTTCCAAAATGTCCTCTAGGGGCATGGGGATGATCCCCTTTTGAGAATCACAGACTTAAAGCCTCCCCTTCTCACAACCTACATAAGCTTTAGCCACACAAAACCTGCATCTGCTCTGGAGAGCAGTTATTTAAAGATGTATCACAGAAGGCATAATATTACTTTAGTTTTAACCCAGAATATTATGTGTGAATGAGGTTTTTTTTTTTTTTTTTTTAAATTCATACAATTTTGTGACTTTTACCTAGAAAAGTGTCTTAGAAGTTTTTTTTGTTTTAACTTGTGACAGGCTTGCTAACTTAAAAATGGTACAGTTTTAAATAAACTCCATTTAATTAAATAGCATCCTTTATACAGAGAATGTAGTAAAAATGATTATGGACTGTGAATTCAGAATATGTATACCACTTTATGTGTTAAGTGCAATGAAGAGTGTAGATACTTCTATAATTGATGAAATTAGATATAAAATACTAGGCCCTTTGTGCTATGTAATAAACTTTCTTCCACAAATTGAAAACTTTATGAAGAAATGTAAAACTCTGAACCTAATAGCACATTGCTATCAATGCATTCAGTAGCAATGTAAGATTTTTTTTTCCCCTTCTTGAGAATTCATTAATATCTAGAGGTTCATAAAGCAACATCATATGTGGAAGCACAATTCCAAAAAAAAATCTGCTGATAAAGAGACCTTTCTATGCATAGGGACTCCCTCCTTTATACCATTTTAATGTTTGTAGTAGTATTTTTTTCTGTCTAAAAAACACATAGCCATTTGGAGATGGAATAAATGGTATGAGATAAAAATGCAACCTATGACAAGATAAAATAACTAAATTATTTGCTTCTGAAATCACTGTCAATTTAAGTTAGGGTTTATAAGTTTTGTTACTATCTCTACAAATAGTAAAGTATCACTTTCAAATAAATATATAAATTTAAATATATTTGCTGTTTAATTAAATAACTAATATAACTTTGTAATAGCAAGTGTAAACAACTACATCTGATAAATATACACTATTTGTTTTAGATTTTCTAATTTCTCTTTCAATGTAACCTATAATTCTTTTAACCTAAAATATCCATAAGTCTTTTAAAATATCCGATTTGGGTACAATACATTGATTCCTAATATAATTGGATTAAAATTAAAATGTCATTAGTTTAAAAAGGAAATGTAATCACAACAGCTGATTAATGATATTGTATTAATATCATTAGCAAGTATGAAATTGCTATCTAGATGTCTCTCAATAAACATATTTCTTGATATCAAAGGAAGGAATTCATAATACTCAAAGGTGAAAAATTATTTTTTTCCACACAGAATAGATTCAAATATGAACACTGCATTTAGGAAAAAGACTGTGTGTGTGTGTGTGTGTGTGTGTGTGTGTGTGTGTGAGAGAGAGAGAGAGAGAGAGAGAGAGAGAGAGAGAGAGAGAGAAAGTCAGAGAGACAGAGACAGACACATAAAGGGAGAGAGACAGAGAAAGACAGAGAGAGAGAGAAGAACAAAGCATTTGGGGTATTTGGGTGAAACATATTTTCCAGATCAGGGCTTCTTGATCTTGACTTCACTGGCCTCTAGAGTCCTAGAAGTTATGAAAAACTCTAGAGAAAAGAGTGTCTAAGTGGTCATGAATACTTTTCTAAGAGGAGTACTCTGAAGTGTTTTCCCCCACCAGCTGCCAAAAATATAAAGATTCAGTTGTCTAAAGATTAAATATAGCTTATAATTAACTGCTTTTGGTTCATAGTTAACTTTGATAGAGACAGTGTTTAGTGAGATAGAGGGCAAAAATGTCTACCTAATTATTGTAGTCCATAAGGGCTTAACTACTACACAATTAATTGACTAATTGGTATGTCTCTGAATCTAATGTAATTTTGTTCCAAATAATTTAGAGAATGATTCCTCAAAACTTGTCATTATTCCATGTGCTCTGCAATAACACAAAGATATCATTTATGTTCAACAGTAATAAATAATAATGGCTCACACTTATTGGTAACTTACTCTATGCTCAACACTGAGCTTAGTGCTTTCCATGAGATGTAATGTCTCTTTTAATCTTTTTAACAATCTAGTAAAGTAGAACTATTATTATATGTATTTCACTGATTGGAAAACTTAAGCTTAAAGGGATTAATTGATTTCTTAGAGTTCAAGGTACTACCATATGAAAAGTAGCATGTTTCAAGTTTGGGTACTTGCAAGTCCTACAGTGCTGTGACTGATTTCTCCACCACTACTATATAAGTTAATATATATTGAACTACTAGGTAAAATGAGGTTAATGAAAGAGAACCATAAACAATATATTTAAATTTATATTAGCCATTGTGCAACAACTTTTCCCCGACACTCAACCATGCAAATAATTTCTTCCTTCCAGACTTCGCAGCCAAAAGTAGCAGCAAAGTTTCTCTACAAACCTGCACCAGAGGAATTTTCAAGTTATTGGGCAGGATTCAAAGGAAGTTACATACTAATCACTGATCAATTGGCATGATTGCCTTTAACGTGTCTGAAGCAGACAAGAAAAGCATTGTAACATAACTGACATTTTTTTCAACTTTACCCAGTGAAGGATTGGTTTCAAAGCACATCCCAAACAAATGCTTGCTCTTTACAAAAAAAAAGAAGGCTTAAATGATCCACCCTTCCTTTGCAGAAAGCGCCAGAAGAATGTAGAAATAAATGTCCCAGGTCACCAAAATCTCAGAATATAGATATACACCCAAGTTGTTACACACAAAAACACACCAAAGTTGCTAAGAGATTATACTTTAATTGTTCTCACCACAAAAAAAAAAAAAAAAAATATGTAAAGTGATAGAGGTGTTACTGAATGTTATGGCGGTAATTAAATTGCAGTATACAAATACATCAAATCAACATGTTGTACACCTTAAACTTATACAATATTATATGCCAATTATCTCATTAATAATAATAATAAAAACAATTCCAAGCAAGTAGTTTCTCTTTAAGAAGACTGCCTTGATTCAGCTTATTTTTTCTATGCATGTCACTACCTGAACATAATCATACTTTATCTCAATTCGAATTCACATAATCTAAGTAAAATCTGTGTGAAGTAGATGTTCTTTATTACATACACACGAAAACTAAGGTTTAAGAATATCAAAACACTTACTCAAATCCTATTTTCCTGATGCCATCTTATGTTTTTATTATCTTTTCTAGCTTATCCTAAATTTTAACATGGCCATCCAGACAATGGATCTTAATATAATCTAATGTTTAATAATGTAAATTGAATCATATAATTTCAAAGTTCAATATGAGATAGAGAACATATAAACTGGATGGATAATAAAAGGACAAAATCACCTGAATACTAAATTAAGATTTCTATAATCCATAAGCTATGTTTTTAGAGACATATAAAATCTGTCAAAATGAACATACAAAAAATTGACTTATTTTACACTATTTCAAGAAGCAAACCTTAGGACAATAAATGAACTCAATGGGGAAACATAGTTCTGTAAGAATTTTCTAGCAGCCAAATAGAAATTACTTTTCTTGTGAAATTACTTTTAGATACCCACAGACTGCTGATGTTCAAGCAGAGAGACTCTGCCTTGGAAGACAGGATGTGCAATCAACTTTAGTGTCAAGTATTTTATTCTACTGGATAATATTTTCATTTATACTCAACTTAGATGTCCTTTGAATCACTTTGCCATTATTCTAATTCAATAAAATGTAAGCAAATGTTGTGTTCACATTTTAGAAATGCCAATACAAAGAATATTCTATATATATATGGATATTAGAATGCAAATTATCCCTCATATCAAGGAATCCAGTTAAAATTTTAATGTTTTCATGTAAATAGTGTAAAATTATTAATCAAACATTTTTGGTTTGGGCATGAAATACTTTTGACCCTGGTTCATCATCCTACTTCAATGTTTTTAAATTCTCAAATCAGGTGTTACTGGATGAAGACTTCTATCACCCCCTCTACTAATTGTTATTAATATTGGAGGTGATCACTTCTTCAACAAGGCCACTTCTTCATTGTAATTATTTACTTCCATATTTACTTTATTTAAAAAATAATATACTCCATGGAGAAGAAAATAAGAAGTCATTTCTTATTGGTCTTTATTTTCAACTGCCTAGTATATTCTTCAAGTACTGGGTGTCAAAAAGCACTTATAAACAAATTAATGATTGCTTCAGTAAAAATTATTTAATATTATTATGCAACATAGCAACTACATATGAATGTAATAAGGTGTTTATATTAATATTTCATAAAGCTATGCAATGAATTATTAATCTATTTAAAAAGAAATTGAGAAATTATCAGTTTTTGAAGAAAATGTAGAAAGAAATTGAGACAGGAGGCAGGAAACTTTAACTTACATCCTTTTTTTTAATCACTTAAGAATTCTGAGTCTTTGTTTCCTTCAACTTTATAGTGAGCTTATGCTATGCCTGTATGTTATTCACAGATACCCTTTAAATTAGCATTGTATATTACCTTTAAGCACTGAAATTACCTGATTAAAATTTCAACAAACAGATTTAAAGTCTCTCTGATTATAACAGAGCATGGTATTTCTAGAGTGGAGATATGATTTTAAGAGGCCCCATATGCTAGAAAATCTATTTTAAGTGTTAAGATCCAGGGAATAAGGCATGTTTACTTTATTAATTATTTCCATAATGTTAAAAATCATATTAGAAAACTTAACACATTAAGAAATAACTGCCTTTAAAAATTATGAAGAAAGGAGTTCCTCTTTTCTTTTTCATCTGCATGCTGTAAACATTAATTCAAAATATGGGTATAATATGTATACCTAATAGCCACTATAGGACCAAATTAAAATGAGTCACATGTCAAAGACAAAATGGAGACAGTGAAGCCAAATAAAGGAAACAAACCTTACAGGAATTTATAGCTTTTCTCAGAAATTAGCTACTATACAAGCCATTCCAGAAATACCAACGCTATCTCTGGACTTTCTTGTTCCCCTGACTAAGCTACCCTGATACAAATGAGACCATTAGACAACCAACCAATCAGCTGAAAAAGTCAAATAACATCCATATTTATCTTATAAAAATCCTTTAGTCTGTGAGCAACTCCAGACTCATCGCCCCCTTAACCTTGAGTTTTCCAGCTTGCAATAGTTTTCCATCTTTCTACTTTGTTTTATTCAATATGTGGAGTTTGGTTTTGGACATACATAAGCACAGGTTCAAAGATCTCAAAGGACCTTATTGACAAAATGTATCACAACAGGTTCAAACAAGCTGTTACAATGCAATGGGATAAAATCTGTCAATATTGATTTATACAACTGTAAAGACTATTAAAGAACAAAATATGGCATTGTTTGAGAAAAGAGGCTTCGGAACCATTTAGAAAAATAGGTTTTTGAGTGTGCTAACCTTTTGATTTCCCCAGGCTACTTTTCCACCTGGGTCCTGCACGTGATTGCAACCACTAGCCTCCATCTATCCCTGTTCCTTTCTCACAGGCTAACCGCCACCTCCATATTGACAAGTGCCAATCACAGCATCCTGTTGCTACTTTTTCCCCTGATGGGATATTGCACAATTGGTATTTGCTATTTGTTATTATCAGGAATCAAAAGCTTCGGTTTACTCCTAAATTTTCCCCTTCAAATGCAAGTTTCTATATCTGTTACTAGTTGAGTCATCAAATGGCTAGAGTGTTAACAATCCTATAAATTCTCTCAAAACATTTTTAAAGTCATCGGTCCTACTCCATTTTGACTAATGTGTTTAATGGTGATATTTAAATTAAGTGTGTATAAGTAAAATTATAAAATAAAAACTGTCCATGTAAAAACAAAAGAACAAAACATGGCAGTATTTTGAAAATTCTTTATTGGGTTACCTATCAGCAAAATAATAGTAAATAGCAAACATTTTTAACAGTGTTTACTATAATAGTGTAGATCTGTGCAAAGTTTGCATTTCTATACCTTATTGAGCAGATATCACCATTCAAAAAAGGGTAGGGAGGTCAATTTTTACAGTAAACAAAGTTGAGAAAAGATAATAAGGGTTTGCGTTTTGACAACCTCAGTAGCTTTAATTATACTTCAGAATGTATCTTCTTTAGTTCAGATTTTTAACTTTGTGGCTAACTGAAGCACAGCTGAAGGAAAAATAACCTCCATGTGGAAGAAAAAGATTTTCTTTTACACATTCTAAATTTATAAATAGGTTTAAAGATAGAGCTCTTAAATAAGAATATGTTTTTTTTTTAATTTGAGGAATATAATTTCAAAATACTTTTAATTGTCCTAAATAAATTTCCTGATTCAAGGTATCCAAAGGTAAATATTTCCCAAAGACCAGAATTAAAGTGCAAGATATTTCTAGGTAAGTTTGTCAATTTAGATTGACTTATAGATGTTTAAAAATTATATAATATGAATTGATAATTGAGTGTTCTGATTCTACAGAAACAATGATTTAGAATTAAGTCATTGTTTTACATTTTAGAAGCTGTTGTGCTTACTTGCAGGTGTGGCATAGATTACCCCACCCCAAACTGGTTGTGATGTTGCAACTAATGACAGTACACAGAGGAAGAGGGTAGGGAAAGGCTACTCTTACCTAACTAGGCTTTCTGGGGAAATGCTGAGAAGGCTTCCAAGAAAGTCTGAAAGTGGCTTGAGAGCAGAGAAAGAAAAGTAACTAGTTTTATTGTGGTTAGGGGATAGGTGTTCCTCCACGCTGGCTAAGGGTATAACGAAGCTAAAGTCAACATGTTGGCCTGGTTGAATTCTTGTCCTGAGGCTCTAGGGAAAGTCTGTTTTCATGCTCCTTCTTATTTTTGGCATTATTGACTATTACGTCAAAGGATAAACTAACCCACTTAAGTCAAAACGTTTTATAAGATAATCTCTGCACAAGATAGATACTTTCTCTTTTACTGCAGTTCAAATTCTATTTTCTTGTGGTTGTGGGACTAAGGTCCCCATTTCCTGGCTACCTGTTACCAGATGTCACTCTCAGCTCCTTGGGGCCTTCTTCGTGTCTTGACACGCGGCCCCTTCCATCCTTAAGTCAGTATCATGGCTCAGCATCCATCTTGTATTTCAAATGTATGACTTCTTTGATCAGTAAAATAAACTCTGCTGTTAAAGGGCTCATGTGATTAGATCAGACTTACCCAGATAATCTCCATATTACAAAATGAACTGTGTCACGTAATATAACCTAATCGTGATAGTAAAATCCATCATATGCACTGTCCTGGAGATTATGCAGAATGTTTACACTGGGCAAGGGTGGGAAATCTCAGAGGCCTTTTTAGAATTCTGCTTATTTCTAATGTCCTCATCCTATATCCTTACAATTCAGAATACGTTCACCAACTCCCAATGTTTCCAAGGTTCTCATCCATCATAAAAGCATTAGTTTAGAGTACAAAACAATTTTCATTTAAATCTCTTCCTCTCCAAAAGTCAACAATTTCATTTTCTAAATTAACTCAGAAGCAGATGAGGTATGTGGAGTTGTTGGAAAATGTAGTTGTAGTTAATGAAATAGGGGGAAAAATATACATATATATATATACACATCCATATATACATGTATATGTACACACACATACATATACATGCATATACACCAAACACGCATACACACGCACAGGAGAATTTATTCCTTTTTCCTTCCTGCATGACTGCTTGAGCAGGAACATTGATCTTCGGTCTCTGTGCTTCCAGCTCTCTTTCTTAGGCCTTCAGTCTTGGACTGAAGGACATCACTGTGTTTTCTGGGTCTTCAGCTTATAGATGGCAGATTGTAGGACTTCTCAGCCTCCATAATTGTGTGAGACAATTCCTTATAATAAATCTTTTCCTATACATGTCTTCTTGATTCTACTTCTCTAGAGAACCTTGACTAATACAGCCTCCTAACTGCAGCTATCAGAAGATTCTCATTTCCAAGCTAGCCTACAGTTCATTCTCCATAAATTCATTAAGATTACCATTTAATAGTTCATGTAACTTTTTAGCTCCAACAGTTTTTGCTTCATGTACTCCTGGATCTTGAACGTGTCTCTCTAAATGCTCCAAATCTGGAAAGCCAGATTTGGGGGTGGTGGCTTGCCCTGTAACCTCAATATTCTAAGAATCCAAGAAAAATATATATTTGCAGTTTATCCAACTTTCTCTTCTTTTAAAAAGTTGGTAGTGATGACTTCTAAGATCTTTACATATTAGAGGTAAATCTGAAAGTTCCATTATTTTTCTTAATAAATCCTCTTATTATAGCTCTATATGAAATCCAAAATATATAAAGATTATGAATGCATATCTCAATGAATAATTCAAAGTAATTATATTTGTTTAAATGTGATCTAGATAAAGTTAGGGAATTTAAAGTTCCTCAGAGATAACCTCAGTGCCCCACCAAATCACTATTCCATCATTTCTCTTCAAAGGTAACCATAATACTACAACCTTTGCATAGTGCTGCTTACTTTTGTAATTTATATAAGTGGCATCATTTACCATTTATTATTTTGTGTCTGGCTCTTTCATTTATTCATTTTGAGATTTATGCATGTTGTCGTATGTAGCAATATGTTATTTGATACACATGTACTTTGACATTATTTAGGGATATGATTGCTAGGTCAGTTACATGAATATTTTATTTTACTGAATAATGCCAATCAGCTTTCCAAAGTAGTTGCACAAATTTACATATTTAATACATTTCATTGCATGTGTTATATGAATTTAAAACAATTAACTTCTTTTGCTGTATAGAGAAGATGAAAAATTATATATGTTAATTCATTATAATTACATTTTTTAAAGTTTTACTGAATCAAGTTTTAACATCCCGTACAGAGGATTTCTCATTTAGAATAGATAACCATCTGCTATTATGACTACATGAAGGTTGTGGGGATGTTGTGAAAATGATATGATTTTAAGTCATTTATACATTCCCTTATATATCATTCAACCTCAATTATTCATCCCTGGTTATGAATCATTATTTTCCACTAATTAACTAGGATTTGTACCTCTTTTATTGTCATAGCAAATTTATTTTTTAAAAGTTTCCTATTTGTATTATTAGGTTTAAAATATTACTATAATATTGTTTTACTTACTTTGACATGCTTATAGGCTGAGGTTAACCTCTTACATTTAAATACTTTCAACCGATGGCTCTTGGTGCCAATTCAATGCCAACAGGAATCCCCAGTTTGGGGTACAGTGAAAGGAGAGACTTTATTCAGTGCAAACAGTTCAACTGTGATATACCACAGCTGCAGAACAGCTCAACAATGTCACATCTGAATTATGAAACAGCACAGCTATTAGGCAGTCCTGGGTGTGAGGAGGCCCACGGGCAAGAGAGGCCCCTCTCCAGCTACTTAGCTCTGCTCCACTCCACTCTGGTCTGGTCAGCCTAGACAACTTCACTCTGGCCCACAAAGACAGGACAGCTCTGCTCAGCTCTGCTCCAGTGAGACACCTTCCCTGTTTCAGCCCCAGACAGAGAAATGCAGTCCTCCTTAGAAAGGGAAAGTGAGCTTCTCAGCCAGGGGTGAGCTGATTTAGATAGAGAGAAATCCCCATCCCTGGTTCCTGATTGATCCATTCTAATGCAAATGAGAACTCCAAATCTTTCCAGTTGGTTGGACTGGAATTGCTGAGTGGTTGGTGGAGATGTTAATGAGGACATAGCTGCACAGTTCCCATGGGACTGAGAAATTCTCAGTCCTATTGGTTGAAATACGATTCCAGGTACAATGGCTAGCTCAGACAGCAGGAATGGCGCAGGCAGGCAGTTTGGTGCAGGCCTCTCTCTGAAGCGCAGCTGGCTTCAGAGGCCCCCGTTTAGCAACAGTGGCTAGACTCCTTTTTTTTTTTTTAATTTTTGAGCCCAATTAGCCACCAAGGTACTTTCATTCTCAAGTTCTTAAATAATAATAGATTTGTGTGTGTGTCTGTTTGCATGCACACACATGAGCACATGTGAGACACTGAGAGCAAATTAGGCCCATGGCTCCCAGGGCTGGGCTGTGTCACTGCTTCTGTACTGCCTGTACACTGGGGGTGGGAATGGGGGGGGGTCATCCAGAAGGACCCTGCTGTTTGTATCCTACCACCTGGAGGCCTGGGTGAGGTGGAGGCTGCATCAGTGGCCTGGGGGGCCTTGTCCCTTTCGGCCCTGGGTTAAGTACTGTACTATCTGTAGCCATGAGGTGATGGTCATGTGCAGCAGGGACCTGCACTGGGCATAATCCTCGTCTAGATCCACAGAGGTGAGGGTTCGAGGAGAACCCTCTGGAGAGCAGCCTCTGGAGCAGGCTCTATTGGGAAGCCCAGCTGGTCACCCAGAATCGCCACATGTGCCTCCTGGTCTGCATCCCAATCAGTTGACTACCAGCCCAGAGGACGAGGAACAAAATGCTCTAAGCCGCAGAGAGCCATGAACCACCTGTGGGTACCCACACCCTGTGGAACTGAACTCTCACATCTCTGTCACCAAGAGCCTTCCAAAGCTCGAGTCCAGTCAAAAAGCTCATCACCACACCTGTGTAGACTGTGGCTAGGAAGCAGGTCCTCTCAGCATGGAAGAGTCAACAGTGATTTCCTTCCTTCACCTGCCTGCAGTGGCCACAAAGCATGACTGCAGCTAGGGGCAGTTTCCACTGGCCTCTGAAGACCCCTACCTCAGCCCAGGGCAATGCTCTTGGGCAGCTTTGCTTCCTGCCCTGGGGGCCAGTGAGCTCTGGAAAAAGCTAATGAGTTCAGGGATGGGGAAAGCTGCTGCCTTCCCAGGCCTGGCCAAGGCTGGATCTGGTATCCTGTGCCCAGAAGGCTCCACAGCATCTTTTATAGAAGTGATTTAAGTGCCTCTGGCTCGCTTCTGTTATGAGGCCATGTGGATAGTTTTGTGGTGGCCTGACAGGTGCTGCACCTTGGTTTTAGCCCCTTTCAAAGGAGTGGGGCCTTGAAAGGTCAGTTTTTCCGTGGGTGGGAGCCTCAAAGTTTGAAGGTTTATGTTGCTGCACCCCCTCTCCCAGCCCTCTATGGAGGACACAAGAAGTCTGAGAGTGTGGGGTCTGAATATGAGAAATAAAGGAATTGCACCCCCCAAAAAATATCTATTTAGGAGGGCAATCTACTGAGTCCACTGATTTATATGCTAATCTAATTCAGAAAACATCCCCATAGACACATCTACAAATAATGTATAATGGAGCACCTTGCAGCCAATCAAGATGACACTTAAAATTGACCATCACCGAGGCCCCCAATCTTTCATGGGCTTCACCTCAAGGAATACAATCAGTTTCTCAAGCCAAAGATCCCACCAAGATTTTCTCTTGTTTCTGACAAAGGGAGAGAATAATCATTTTTAAATTCTTTTAGAAATTTCTATATAACAAAGGCCTGCTTCTCAGTAGAAAAGACTTCAAGTCTTATCCCACTGAGTGAGAAAAATTCCACCAACTACACCCCCCTTTGTCCTCTTATCTCACCTAAAGTTTAAAAAAGCTATACCACTGGAGAAAGACTTGTGAAGGTCACACTCTAGGGACATAGACCCCAAAAAAGACTGATATTTAAATAATCATAAGATTCTTCTCCCACATATCTTATATCATAGCAGCAGAGAGAAAGTATAGCCAATTTCCATTATTTGTGGATTTTGTGTCTGTGTATTCACCTACTTCCTGAAATTTATTGGTAACCTGAAAATCGACACTCATGGAGATTTTTGATTATGCAGAGAGTGGTAAAAAAATCTGGGTAGCTTTACATGCATGTCTCAGCTAAGGTGAAACACAGAGACATTCTGCCTTCTTATTTCAGCTCTTATAATAGAAACATGTTCTTTTTCTTTGGTCTATTAAGTGCTTCATTGAAAAAAATATATGCTCTTTTTAGTGATATCACTATTTAAAATGTCACCAAGTGAAGTGCTGAAATTCTGCCCAGTGTTTGTTTCTAAGAGCAAGAGGATGTGATGAGCCTTTCTGAAGAAATATGTGTTAGATCGGTTTTATTGAGGCATGAGTTACAGTGCTGTTTGTTGTGAGCTCAATGTTAATGAATCACAATACGGTACCTCCGTAAAAAGGAAGTGCTAAAGTAACATCTGCAGTGTGTGACAAAATTACTGAAAATATCAAAAAATGGGCTAAATTTCTGGATTCATGAGAAAAAAAAAAAAAATTAAGCATAATGAAAAGCAATACTGTGAGGGTGAAAAGCCAAAGAAATTTAAGGTCATGCTACCCAGGTTAGGGAAGTGCCAAACTCTTCTCAGCTGATGCTAGCTGGCTCACATATTTCAAAAGACAGCGTAGCATAAAAATGTTAAGCTTATAAATGAGGGAGTTTCTGCCGACCAGAAGCTACAGAAAAACTATTTAACAAACATCTGCCAAATGTTACACAGGAAAAGCGTTATGCAAAAGAATGTTTTCAATCTTGTGAAACTGGCTTGTTTTTAAGGATTTGGCAAATGGACCTACATAACACAAAAAGCATTTGAGTTGGTGAAAATGTTCTGATCGGAGAGTCACCGGAACCTTCGCCCTATACCTCCTGTAGCTACAATGGTTCAGGATTCTTTAAATCAGTGTTCTTGGTGACTTTACAGAACAAAAACAATGGTGAATGTGAACTGACTATATAATAGAAGTGGATTACAGCTGAAAGCTGCAAGACGCAAACTGTCTCTAGGGAGGAGTGTTCAGAAAAGACCAAAGGATAAAAATGAGGACATTAGAGGAATTTGATGTTTCTGGCACCTACAGACACATTAAATAAAACCCAGTTCCTAGCCAGAATCACACAAATCC
Source organism: Pteropus vampyrus (assembly GCF_000151845.1). NCBI lineage: Eukaryota > Metazoa > Chordata > Mammalia > Chiroptera > Pteropodidae > Pteropus > Pteropus vampyrus. The sequence continues at coordinate 7,862,915 of NW_011888819.1, forward strand.
TCACTGAATGACCACTTGGACATTATCAGGTGGTCTAATATATAAGTGAGAAGTAGAAAAGAGGAAAAAAAATATATTTGAATAACTAATTTTTTTTTCATATTTTCTGGAAAAATACAAGATCTCACACCTAAAAACAATCTTAAATAAACCCCTTAGCAAACACAAAATTAACATAAAGAAAAAACATCCAAGTATAACATAAAAATATTCCTGAAAAATAGTGAAAAGAGAAAAATCTTATTAAATATCCCCAAATCTCAATGATCTCCAAGCAAAGGATATATGAATAGAACAACTACAAGAAACACCATGTTGGATTTTTGAAAAACAGTGATAAAAAGTATTAAAAGCCACCACAGAAAAATGACACATCACATGCAGGAATTGCAAAAAAGAATTATAGCCAGCTTCTTGTCAAACAGTTCACCTGCCAGAAGACAACGAAGTGACTCTTTAAAGTCATGGAAAACAAGCAACACTAAAATTCTATATCAGATAAAATATTTTTCAAGAATGAAGGCAAAATAAAAATTTTCAAGAAATATGAAGAGAATTTATCACCAGCTGACCTATAAGAAATGTTAAAGTTCCTCATGTAGAAACTCAGTTTTAGAAAGTGATATTTTGTAAGCTTGCAGAGTCTATGATTCTAAAATAGGAAAACAATCCTACTTCTGAAATTGTAAACAGAATATTCCAAAGCAACTAATATAATCCTCAGAAGCAAACTACTTCAGATGCATTGTTTTTCAATTTTTTTATTATTAAAAATTATTGGGGTAACATTGACCAAAAAATTTCCAGTAAGATTCAAGTGTGCGATTCAACAGTATGTCATATATATATATATATTGTGGGTTCACTACCCATAGTTAGATTTCTTTCTGTCACCGTGTATTTGACCCCTTTACCAGAGGGAAGGTGGGGAGTGGTAGGTAGATAGGGGTAAAACAGAATGCAGTGGTTAAAACTGTAGCCATCTTTTTTTTTTTTTTTTTTTTTTTTAAATAGATAAGGGATTTGGCAAGGTACAGCAGAGGGTGATTGTTTTTGCTCCACAGTCTCTGGAACTTCAGCTTGTAAGGCTTGGAATACAAGGGGTAACAACACAATGACTGGAAGTTGATATTAACTGGAGGCTCTTTCATTCATATATCTGGCACATGAGCTGTAATGATCTGAAGATAAAGACTGCCAACCAGAGAATCTATAGTTGGCTAATTTGTGTGTTCTGGTTCCTCATAGCATGATAGTCTTAGGGCACTTAGACTTCCTACATGGTGGCTCAGGGCTCTCAATTTGAATATTCCAGTGGCTAAAGAGAAATCTGTATTGTCTTTTACTACCTCTCCTCAGAGGTTACATAGCATCACTTCTGGCATACCTTATTATAGCAGTTAAGTCTATCCATATTCATTGGGAGGGGGCATTGATTCTACCTTTCAATGAGAAGAGTATCAAACACTTTACTACTTTTATTTTTAACATACACACCCCCATATACTCTCTGATTCTCCCTCTGTCTCTTTTACTATCTTTTTTGTTTTCTGGAGCCACAAGGTCTGTAGTTTGCAGCTTCTCTGTGAATATTTGCTCCATCTCTCTCCTCACCCTTTTCTAAATCAGCTTCCTTTTCTCCTAGAATACAACTCAAATGACTACCAATGGGCAATCTATATCTTAACATGGGCCATACTACCTACAGTAAATTATTCTTTTATGACTTTTTGAAAGAGTATATGACTGGCCAAGCACCATTTTTAAATAAGGCCACTTAATTCATGAGTCAGTGACCAGCACTGAATTAGATAGAACCAGGAAAGGGGGACAGGAAATGTAGAGGAGGAGTTTTATGTCTTCCCTTGCCAGAGGGGATCTGTTTGATTTCTGTGAAATTCTTCCTGGAATGTATATAACTACATATATGGCTAAGTGTTTTATCAATGTCAGTAAGTTCCTGGATTAAGAGAGTATCTCACCAGGTAATAAAAGTCTTGCTATAACAAAAGTTTACCAGTACAAGTCAAAGGCTATTTAAAAGTGTTAAATATACAAACAGTCAAAATTATCTCTATAATTTTCTTTTTTAAATGTCGAGGATGTTATATATTTGAATAATCTATAGACAAGGCAATGTTGATACAGAACTATTTTTCTAATCTTTGAAAGAAAAATAATGGATCCAATATCATGTTTTTATATTACAATAGAACCAATCTCCTTAACAGAGAAAGAAAAAAAGCTTTATCGTAAAGAGGATTTTTTCAAAACTTCAAGTTGACAATAAATTAGAAGAAATTCTCCTTTTATATTAAAATGAAATAATAAAAATCTTCCTCTCCAAAATGTAATTAAAATACAGTGAACATTTACCATGTAACAGCTACTACTTAAGGATTTCATTTCTATTTTCCATATTAAAAGTCACAAAAAACCTAGGAGGCAGCTATTATCATCTCCAATTTTCAGATAATATTACTGAGGCTTAAGGGTTTAGTAACTTAACTGGTATATCAGTAAAGATAGGAGACAATATTAGATTTAAATCTGTCTTTCTCCAAATTGGGGCAATTTTTTTAAATGCCTGAGAGTGGACATTCTACCAGACTGGTAGATGAGAGGCTTAAAGCATAATTATAATTTTATTTAGATAAATAAATTTGACTCTTCCTATATTCAGATATTAAGAAGATCAGTCAGATTTCATAAAAAAATAAGATACTGAAGCTCAAGAAGTAATTCAGTGAGCACAAACATTTTGAAACATGGGTCACAGCCTGAACCAGTCTCATTTCTCTCATGCTGCAATACTCTCGCCTTTTTACTTTGTCATAATATTGCATTCATTTGTAATACATATTATAACTCCTTTCACAATCACTACATAACTTATTTACCTACCTAAATCTTCCTACTTCGCAGGTCTTTTTTATATTATTCCATATAGCAGTAACTTCCTAGGGCACTTATTCATGATACTACTCAATAGTGTATTCATAGTAACTTACTGTGTTTTATTCTAATTAATTTTCATAGCGGCATCCCTTTTATGAGTTCAGTACATCCAAAAAGATAAGGAGACAAAGAAGACATACAGATAGCCAACAAATACATGAAAATGTGCTCAACATAATCATCAAGGAAATTCAAATCAAAACCACAATGAGATATCACCTGACACATGTTAAAATGCCTACTATCAAAAAGAGACAAGTGTTGACAAGAAAATGGAGAGCAGGGAACCCTTGTGCACTGTTGGTGGGAATGTAAATTAGTGCAGACGCTATGGAAAACAATATGAAGGTTTCTCAAAAAATTAAAAATAAATATTTATCTTAAAAAAATGAAAATAATGATTTGAACAGATATATGCACTCCCATGTTCATCAGGATTATTTACAATAGCCAAGACATGGAAACAACTTAAATGTCCATCAATGAATTAACAGATTAAATTGTAAGATTTTATATATATATACATATATATAATGAATTATTATCCAGCCATAAGGAGAGTGAAATCCCATTTGAAACGACATGGATGGACCTTGAGAGCATTATGCTAAGTGGAAAGAGTAGGATAGGAAAAGATAAATATCATATAATCTCACTTATATGTAGAAAACAAGCCTGCCCGGGGTGGGGCGAAAGGGTGGAAAGATGGGCAACATGGGTAAAGGGGGTCAAAAGGCACACAAAAAAGATATGGGTCAATATCACTGGTCTTTTACTTCCCATAGCACTTATGAGTCCCTTGTACATGGAAGCTTGTTAATGCAAACTAACATTTTGAGAATAGGAAGCAATCTTAAATTGCTGGTTTAAACTAGCAAAAATTATCTTAAGTACACTATGTATTAGTTTCTCAAAAAAAAAATTATGAGAAAAATACAGATGTCAATTATATTAAGCTTTGATGTTATTTAAAAGTCTTATTTAGATAAAATATGCTCTAGTGTACCATATTATTATCTTTAAAATGTATTCAGTATATTTTAATCATTACATTACTAATTATAAATTAAATAATATTTAAATTGATATTATCTTTCCAGTGTTCTTTGCTTAAAAATTGTACTGAGCACAAGTTGTGAGCAACTTTCATCTAATGCAAACAATATATCACAACCACTATTAAAATTATTTTCAACAAATAAATTCTGTGCTTCAGAAAGGCTGGCCTATGAATAGATTTTCACCAAGATCATTTAAGTATCTAATTGAAATTATTTAGCTTGCTTCATCAAGATCTTACCAGATAATTCACTTTAAATTGTTACATACATGCATCCAGGCAGTACCAAAAAATTACTTAAACATATTAAAAGTTGAAATATGTTATATCCTTTCATTATCACTCTCAATTGGAAAAAAATAATATAGACTTTTTTCTAATTAAAAAAGTTTGCTTGGAAAATATTAAGAAACTCAGATGACTACTTTAAATATATCAGATTAATGCAGTCTATTATTTTAAAAAATATTTCTTTTGGACTAATCAAACATCTGCCAAAATTCAAGATTCTTTAGATAAACACACACACACACACACACACACACACACACACACGCAGAGGTTTGGAAATATATCCATTAGGACTAGGTTGTTGTAACTCAGATAACAATACATCTTTTGAAGTGTACATGACTCAAAAACTATTTAATGTTTCATGGGAATACTGCGTTCCTGTGAAATCTCTGAGAGACTTGGCAACCATTATAGCTTTGGAGCTATTTAAATCATCCCCAAATCAACACTCTTTTTTCTGCTCATTTTGATTGATTCCTTGATCCCTGCTTCTACTTGCATATGGAACTCAGTCACTTTGCTTGGATCCTTTAAAATTAAATGAGAAAGGTGAAAAGGCACATCATTCACTCTGCAACACATAACAGTAAATGTTTTGTTTTGTGGAAACAGCACTGAAATCATAAATGATGTGAATCTGAATTACAATGCAACGGAAAACAAAATGAAATTAAATGTTTTGACAGTCCACCATTCTTTCTACTTTGCTATTTCCATCCTCATACTGCGCAGGAATTCCTCTTGTCTGCAAAACACACCACTTCCTTCCCAGTCACTACTACCATCACAACATCTCCACCATCATCACCAGTGCCATTTCCTCTAAAGAAATGTCTAAAAAAAAGAAAGAAAAAAAAGAAAAAGAAAACTAAATAGAAAGAGAAAGTTTTCTATTTGTAAGTAAAGTTGTTCAGCTCTTATAGAAATGCTTTGCCTTACCCTCCCCTTTCAAACATTTCTTAGGTCTAATCCTTTCAACACATAAAATAGTACCCTCCACTAATAGGTGCCAGCTTTCAAAATATTTAAACATATTTTTTTTTCTCAATCGTATGTATTGAAGAGCGCATTTCATATGTGACTATGATAAATTAGGTATATTGTTGTTACAGTGATTTATAAAGAAAGCATTAATCACCTCACTCATTTCTTTAAAATGTAACTGAATTTAATCCCTGTTATTGGTGATTACACAGGAAGACTACTTTAATAAATTTTCTTGGCCTGATTGAATCTTTAAATATTTTAATTAAAATATTTTTGTATATAGAAATATATCCATAGGTACTTAGGTAAAAGATAACGGTTTTTCACTCACCAAATAGATTTTAAAAAAGAAAGTAATGGCTTAAAGTCCTGTTCATGGTACAGAAGGGAAGTGTATATGTTAACTCTGAAATCAAAGGGATATAATCTGTTGAGTGAGAAAGGGTATATAAGAGATATTCTTTCTTACATTTTAGCATCTTCCATACAAAGCATCTTTGAGTACCTGTGATTTATTCAGCCCAATAGCATTTTTATGACACTTATGTTAATCTTTTTCCCCTTTCCATTACCTGAACACATCAGTATGTTTTCTTGTTGAAATAATTTGGACTAGTAATTTGCAAATTTCCTTTGATAGCCCTTAAGGTACAATAAATTTCTCAAATCAGTAGGAGCCCTTGAAATGTGTTTTCAATATCACTGCCACAAATGAAACTAGCGAGCTACAAATGTGCAAGCGCACAGAAAATCAGAAAGAAAGAATTTTTCACTTACACAGCATTGGATGTTTCCTTAATTGTTTGTAACCAAGGGCCATAAGGAAGTTTCTCATTTTATATTTAGATTTTATAACCAGGATTTTTTGTTTATATGTCTGTGCTATTTTTAATGAGCTTGGATTGGGGGGTGGGGGGAGAAACAGAAAGACAAACTTAATCAAAAATTACATCATTCCTTTTAAATAAATTTTAAGATATTTCCCATAAATAGTATCACATCAACATATAAGTCTCAACTTCACTGAGTGCCCATGGAATGGAATAACAAAGGGCTCTGTCCAGTCTAAGTTTTGACATATATTAAAGAATTTCTTTCATGACTAATAATGATCAGCCCAGGTGCAGATAGCAGGGAATCCAATATATTGCTGAGAAATTCTCCACACAATGGTATTATACGTCATCTATTTTTTAGAATTCTATAATCATAATATATTTTATAACTTTTCAGCCTTTAAACATTTATATTCTTTTCCATTTTTGACAATTGAATTTTTGCCCTTGGGACAGTATGCTACAGTGATTAAACCTAAGGTCCTGAAATCAGGCATTTAGCCAAATCTCTGCTCTACCACTTACTAATTTGGGTAGTGACTTAGTTTTTTTGTTTGTTTGTTTTTAAAGATATATGAATCAGGTTTAGGATTGGCAACACATACAAAAATAAAACAGTATAATAATGTCTTAAATGCATAAGTAGATACTTTTTTCTCATATAGTTTAGTTCCAAAAGTCAGAGGTCTTGGATTGCTAGGATGACTCAAGTCATCAGAAAACCAGACACCCTCTATCTATCACTACTTCTGTCCTCGAGGGTGCATGGTAGTTGCCAGAGCTCCAGCAATTACATCATTATTTCAGAAAATAGAAAGGTGGAAAAGGGACAAATGGTACAACCTAGCTCAGTAGTTTACTGTAATGAGCCTTTATGTGATTTCCAACTTCCACTTACATCTCATTGGCTCAAACTTATTCACCTGGTTATGGTTAGCTGTTGTTCCCATAATAGCACTAACTATCTCAAATCTAGTGGAATAAAAGAACAACTATTTTATCACAGTGATAGTTTTCATGAGTTAGGAATTTAAAAGGGGCATAGAAAGAATGGCTTGTCTCTGCTCCATGATGTCTGGAGACTCAGCTAGGAAGACTCAAAGTTAGAAGTAAGTTGATGACATTGAGCTGGTATAATCTGAAGCCATCTCACTGACATGTCTAGAAGCTGATAATCACTGTTCACTGAGATTTTAACTAGAACATCTACTTGTGCCATCTTTACAGGGTCCTTGGACTTCCTTAGAAAATGGACTGGATTCCAAAAGTTAGCACTCAAAATAAAACAGGCAGAAGTGTGTTCTTTTCTAATTTGGTTATCACACAGTGCCATTTGAATGCAATCTTTTCCTGTAAGCATACCAAACCTTCCTTCCCAGATTAAAGAGGGGAATCAGACTCCACTCTTGCTGGGGTGGTGGCACATTTCTAGAAAACCATATGCTGTGGAAGATATCGTTTGTTATTTTTGGAAAATTCAATCTCCTGCCTTTATAGCTGAGGTTCAGAAAATCTAACCCTTTATCTGGGTACATTTACCTCTTGTAAAAACTGTGGTTTGTCTGCTTCTAAGAAAGAAGAGAAAAGATATTCAGCAGTCTTTGAAAGGCCTCTGTTTATACATTTGTAAAATAAGTAATGGGAATATCTACCTCTAAAAGATATTTCAGTGATAAGTGATGTAATGACACCTATCATTTTAGGGATATTGTAAAGTAATATAGTAAATAAGAGGGTCCCCCACAGCCTGATGCTTTACTCCACATGGATACCTTAAACTTTAACCACCATGGATTTAACCAATGCATGATCACAATCCACTGAGTCTTAACCTTTTTTATATCATAGCTCACATAGAAAATGATAATATTTTACAGAAGCTAATGTGTCAAAGGTTGCTCATAGCCTGAGGTGCCGGAACAAAGAGGTCTGGGTCACTCAGTCCCAACCCAGTTCACCCGTCTGCTAAGGAAATGAATGCCTTTATACACCTTCAACACACTCTACCATTATCAACCGTTTTGGGGCTTTCAAGAACCTCTATTCTATAAATGACTTCATATAATTTTCCTTTTTATCTCCAAGTTAATGAATTAACCAAAGATATAAAGTTTAAGTAGTAATTTATGTAATCCTTTCTCTCTCTCTCTGCCACAATATCCTTCCCTGATAACAATGACATGTTTATGAGAATCAAAGCTGAATTTTAAGCAAGGGGACTCAGCAGAAAGAAGATACCTGGAGCCAAAGGCACTAGCTCTACTCTATAGGTGTGGAGCAAGTACACCTGGCCAGAAACTGGTCTTCCTGTGGTCTGCTAAGCAGCTGTGCTTATTAACAAGAGCATTCCTGGGGTAGAGCACAGGAGTTCCAAATGTGGTCATAATGAGTGTCACCACTGAGTGTCTGATTTACAGATGACTGACTGTCAGAGTGAGGGGTATTAATAATTTGGATTTACCTGTTCCTTTCATCCTTTTACATCTATAATTCTCTTCTTTGTGACTTAATTGGACCATTTATTATTTTACTTTCTGTTCATGACACGCCTTATGTTTTTTTTTTGTCTTTTGAGCTACTTACTCTGTTTAATACACTCTATGAGTTTTAACCTTTCTATTTTTTCATCATTTTTCAAGGAATTAAATATTCTTCAGTAATATAGTAAACAGACAATTGTTTGAAACTATGGTTACATTTAACGAAGAAGGATGCTTTCATCCAAGGATTCTGAACTCCAGATTGCCCGCACTGCATCCTGAAATTCAACGATGTTGATCCTGTTTCACTTGCCATTGATATCTCTGAAATTACTTTTCAGCAACTAGCGATAATGTGTGTACTTACCACAAGGGCACTTCCCTGGTTCCTTGACAAATAGTTTCCTTAAAAAATTTTACTTGCCCTTTTGTGAAATTGAATTAGGACTGAGGCATCCTCTCAGGTAATTAGTCTATAGTTTTAGATTGCCAGTAGCTTTTGACAGAAAGCTAATGTGTAAGACGACATTTCAGGAAATATAAACATCTATTGTTGACTACTACTCTGACCCAGGCACTATTATAAGTATTAGGAATAGTACAGTAAACAAAACTCTAGTGCTTGACTAGCTAGAAGCAGCTTATGGCAGCCCTGAAATGTGCCTCTCAGATCTCACTCAAACCTCCATTTGCAAGGAGTGAAACTGCCAGCTAAAGCTGGTGTACTTCAAAATCTGTCACTGCATTTGTGACATTTGAGGCTGTACTTTCTGTGTAAATTTCCCTGCCAGTGACTGTAAGAGTAGAATATTCAGGTGCACTCATGCCTGGGAGATCTGTTACTATGCTGATGGGACATTTTGTCTCAAGGACTCTACAATAGACTTGCCAAATTCTTTTAGGTCTGTATAGCAGTCTAAGATGTTTCAGCCTTCCCTCCCTCCCTTCTTTCCCTTTTTCATTTACCCAGAGCCAACCAGCATCAAGATCTAATAACTTTTCAGACTCTCCAAGTTCTCTTCTATTTTTCCTCATAGGCATTGTCCCTTATAGATCTTTCATGAGTAATTCTATCTTGTCTGTATCTCAGAGGAACCAGACTAATCCACAAAAAGGCAGCAAAGAAATAATTAAATATATAGTATGTTTGATTTTGATAAGCCCTATAGAGAAAAAATGAAGCAGGAAAACAGAGATAGGTAGTACAAGGCAAGCAGAATTGTTACTTTACTGAATTTGGGCTGAGACCATAATAGACTTGAGGAGGTATGTAGGAATTACATGGCTATTTCAGGCCTGTATTCCTGACCTGAGATTTTACATTGTAAACTTTGGGCATTGTTAGGCTAGCTTAAATAGAGGCTACATCTCGAGGAGTGGAGACATTTTTTTTTCTCCTATTCATGGAGAAATTTAGCTTGTTCATATTACCCCATGGTGAAAAAGTGTCACGGAGTAATATGGATCGAAGCTAAAAGAAAACAGGTTCACTTAGTCAGGTTCACTTAGCCTCAGAGAAAAGCAAGGGAGAGAAATCTAGTAGAGGATAGCTGCATTATAGAAGACAATACTTTAATTTTTCTTCCAGGTAATAGGGTTAGAATGAGATAACTTTGTTGAGGGATCATGGTAACTTATTTTAAATGAAGTTACTGTGAATAGTTAAGTGTATGTATAACAGATGGAGCCAGCATGCTTGCAAATGAGGAGTTGGTTCCTGTTTACCAAACTATGCAAACAAAAGATCTCCCTTTAAGCCAGAGGCAGAATATCATGATATTGAAGCCTGGATCAAGCACACAGATAAATTACTTAATCCCTTTTGTTCTCATTATCCTCATTCCAATAAAAATAGGATTTGTTTTAAATGATTACATACTGCATATAAAGAATTTTGAACTTTACCTAGCATATTATAAAAGCTAAACATAAGTTAACTATTATTATTTAAACCAAGTGAATTTTAACAATCTTGGACAAAAGATTTAATCAGCATTTCTAAAATTATTGAAAGCTATTGCTCAATAAAAGTATTGCTCAAAAGTTATGGTTAGGAAAATGCAATAAACTCTTTAGTTGAATTTAATAACCAAACTAGATTCGAATGTTGATAAAAAGTTATAATTTCACATATTAAGGAACAGTTGGCAGGAACTCTCAAAAGTATTTTACTGTATATTTATTTTTCTTTGCTTTTACTTATTTTTTAAAAAATGACTGCAATTATAATGATCTAAGAATTGTGTGGATGAGATTAGGTGTGCAAGACAGTAAATTTAACAACTTGATAAAATTAACAACTTGAGTCATGGGTGAAAATAAAAGATAAGAACCCAGCATTTTAGTTTCTCAGAATTAATTCCTTGGAAAATTACTTTGTGAAATTTTCAACTAAAATAACTTTTTTAAATACGCGTAACAAAGGAGATTTTCAAAAGAGAAAAAAATGTTGCTTGAGGTATCTTTTAATTACAAAGTTATTTCAAATATGTATTATAACTTAAGAATTAAAGACAATTTGAATAGTATAAATATTCCCATTATTAATTTGAAAGATTAAATAAAATATAGCTTTATTTTATCCTTTGCAACATATTTGCCCCATCGTTGAACAAATTTTAAGAAAAAAGAGTCACTACAATATGACAAAATTTAGTCCTTATTTTTAAGACTTCAGGCAGATGTTTTAAGAAAGTCTTTGTATTTCGAGAAAACACTCTCCAAACCAGAAGTTAAAAACTTATTTGTGGAGGTGTTTGAGTTATTAAGGGTAGATACAGTGTGTCCAATACTAATGAGCCTTTTCCCCCCCTAGTAAGTGGAACTATTTTTTAAACTTTATAAACATGTATAATTTTTTATGCAGCAATAGAAAACTAATACAATCATCCCCCAAAAAACACGAGAGATTTAAGAATAAGAAATCCTAACAAACAGTCTTTTTTAAACCAAATCAATAGTAAAAAGAAAAGTTTCCCTCTATAAACATAGGTGTTCCACGTATTACTAAATTTTAATTTAATTATCTGAGACACAGATAACTCTATATATTATACAAATAATTTGGACAATGTATAAAAATTGAAAGCTCTTAAATTCATTACCTAGTATAAAGTGCCACAGGAATACAAGATGGGTTGGTATTTAAAAGTTATCATTGTAAACCACCACATTAACTGATTAAAGATAAAAAGAAAAAAAACTCAGTAGATACAAAAAAGACATCTGATAAAAATGGACTAATTATGATAAATCCTAGCAACTCGATAAACCTCTGCCAAGAATCAAAGCAACATCATATTTAAGAAGAAAGAAAAGTAGTCATTTCTTTTACCGTAACCAAAATACCAGCTTGCTCACTAATATAGCTCCTAATCAGCAGAGTACTGGAAGTCCTAGCCAAAGAAATATAACCAAAAAGTTGAGAAACAAAAAGTGGAAAGTAAAAAGAAAACAAGTGATTTTCTTAAAAATCACATAATGATGACAAAAATCCAAACAAATCAATATTTACTACTCTACAACTAAGAAGTACTTAGCAGAGTAATTGTTGTCAAAATATAAAAATAATAGCATTCAAATTAATCAGCAATTACAAATAATTAAAATACGCGAATAAAAAAGAAAATGTATCATTAAAAATGACAAGCAAATATATTATGTGAAGCTACAAAAAGTTTTTATAAGTTAATGAAGAAATATTTCTAAATCTCATTGCATATCAAAATTTGACTATTAAAACTCTGAAATCTCTGTGATGTTAAAAGCATTAGTAACATTAAAAAAATAAAGATCTTGGAAAAGGTATTCACTTATAAAACTACAAATGGCTAATTTAAATACAAAATTTAAGAATAACTATATATCGAAAAGAAAGACAAACATCCCAGTAAGGAAAAAAGAAAAAAACAAAAACAGGATATTTAATATAAGAAAAAAACAGAGGTTAATGAACATGCTAATCTATCTACAACTATGATGATATTTTCTTCCATTAAGTTAGTAAATATTAGATGCTTTCGAAATCCCATGTGTTGGCTAGTGTTTGGGAAAACAGCAAAGTAATAATAAATTGCTGGTGGTATCATAACTTTTCTAAATATTCAAGAGATAATTTCTTTAATAAATAGTGAGATTTAAAGTGCTGATTCCCTACACCCATCAAGAGTGCCATAAGGAAACAAAGATTCGATGCAGTATTGTTTGAAAAAGCAAATTTGGAAAGAATTCTTGTTGGAAATGGAGAACGAAGTAAGTAATACACACAAATGATAATCCTATAATCTGGGTATACTATTCTACCTATATACTTTTCTGGATAATTTATGTACTTCATAATTTAAGTGATTAATAGTAGTGAATTTCTCGTAATGAATTTAAGCATTCATTTTCATAAGCTATAATCTGAAATATTCATCTAAAACTGGAGGGCTGAATGGCTTCTTGTAACCTCAAATACCAAATCCTTGGGTACGGAAAGGAAACAATTTTCCTTAAAAAAAAAAAAAGTAAAATTCAAAGTTAAGAAAAATAGAAAGTGTATGTTATTAAAATAGAGCACAGCAAGTGATATGTGAGACTATCATGGGAACCTAAAGAAAGAAAATACGTTAGATTTGCTTAGGAAGAGTGAAGGAGATAAAACTCAAGCTGTATTTTAAAAGATCATATCAGTTAAGACAAGTGATTGTAATGAGAACAACAAATCCCTCAACAAAACCTTCAGGAAAACCTAATTTTAAGCACAAGAATAGAAGTAGACACTTCAAAGTAGTAAAAGAAGTACTCACTTATCATTTGCCTGACTATGTACTATGCCCTTCACACATATTTATTTCCTACAAAAGTCTTGTAAGCAGATATTACCTAATACCAAGATAAAGAAATTACACTTAGAGGATTTAAAATGATTAAATAAGGAACTCTTGACAGAAAGATACAAACATAGCCTTTCCTAAATTTAAAATTCATCTTCTAAAAACTAAACTACCATAAACAGAAAAGGAGCAATAGCTCTCCCCTAAGAACTAAAAATATGAATAACATTAAAGAAGACCTAAATAAGTATGCTATTCCAGATTCAAGGTTTGGAAAAATCAACACTGTAAACACATAAATTCTCTCCTAATTGATATACTGATTCAAGGCAATCCCCATAAAAATCTGAGCAGGTGTCTTAGCAAAACAATGAGCTGATTCTAAAATTTATGTGAAAAATAGTCAAGAAGAATTTGGTCAATCTTGCAAAAGTATAAAAAAGCCGAAGACCTTTTATTCTCAGATATAAACATGAATTCATAAATAATAATTATGATAGTGTACAATTAGATCTGAAATAGACAAATAGACATGAAGAATACAATAAAGAGCTCAAAAATTTGACATAAAAGGTTGATAATGCAGTGAAGTGGGGAAGAATTTGGTTTTGGTAGTGGGCCAATTAAATATGCATTTCAAAAAATATGTCTTGGGTCAGTGGTGTCCCCGGCACTGTGGTGATGCTGTGTGCTTGGTCCTGGCAGTGGCCCCACTGTCCCGACCCCAGTTCTGGCTTCACCAACGCAGGCCTGAGCACTGGGACACAGACACAGAAGCAACAATAATGGTAAGACAGCTCCAACAAAAGTAACCCAGACACTGAAACAGGTCTTCACCTTAAGAAAGACCCAGTGCTTTACATCTTGCTGAGCCCCTCCCTTCCAGTAGTTTTCAACGGTATTACAAGACCCGAGGCCACGAGACGACTTCTTATGAATGTGCCATGGGCAGCTAATTCTTCCCAGAGAACACTCTTTTAAACCTCCAAGTAATACATGATAACTCTCAGTGAAAGATTTCAGTGCATTACCAGGCTCCGTCTTTCCACCATGGATTTCCACCCAGATGCGTGGAACTGGCCTGATGCACCTCCACCATCCTGACAGCTCCACAGTTTTCTGGTGAAGGACTCCACCTTGGGCAGCACAGAGACAAGTGGCAGCACAAGGTGTAACAAAGTCTTTTGTGAATTATCTCCTGAAGTCGTGTAAGGAATTAAACGAAAACAGAGAGCACGAGACCCATGACTCTCCACTTACCAGGCATGGTTATAAAGGACGACTACGGCCAGAACCGGCTTCAGCTCTGCAAGCCGCATGCGCTGGGAGCTCCATGGAACCTTCTGGAGCTCCGGCAGTCCCACAGCACCATGCAGTCCTCGGCGTCGTCCCAAAGAACTGGTCTGTGATAGCTGTTTTTGCAACTTCTTATGCCGGGGTCAAGTACATGCTGAGAAGTGTAACGCTAGAGTGAGCCCACATATGGTAGGACCCTCCAAAGGTGGTTGAAAAAGATGAAGGGTGAGTTGGAGCTTGACACAGGCTGGTTGAGTGTGCCCCTGACTGCAGCGTGGACCCGCAGACTCCTCTGGATAACCTTAAAAGGAAAACACAAAACATAACGTGTAGTTTGGATTTGGAGGAGACAGGAGATTCGCAGTTGACGCTCCTCACTCTGGATCTGTCCAGGACTGCGGCGCTCGCTGGGCGGATGGGAGGCCTCAGGCTTTGGTATTACAGCTTTTCTCCTGCATTGTCCTTTGGACCTTTTTTAGTAAATCTGTTTTTCATCTTATTAGATTTGGTCACTCAAAAATATAAAATTCTATGGCTATCAAAAAACTGTATTAAAATATCCGATTTCAACATTTCTGAATATTAAATGAAATTAACATGAATTAATGGACTTGGCAAACAGAAGGCACAAAGTAATGTTTGTTTAGTCTCAAACTGAATGACTTTGCCAAATAAAAGTGACAAATGCATTGGTATGTACCTATTTTATAACAAACAAGGGTAAATTATTTCACAGATCCTTTTCATGAATGGTATTTCATCCTTAAGAGAACAGTTCATTAACCATCATTCAAAAATTGCTTTCACAATACTTTAAGGCACTAAAATAGATGCATGCATACATGACCATTTTCAATGTACACACACAAAAATATGATGGAAGTATATAAAACAAATAAGATCACTTTGATGACCTGCATAATGCATACCTAATTACATCAATGAATTCACAAAATCAAATCTAAGGGCATTGTAAACAAAAATAAAAGATGTAACAATATTATCTAGACAATATATCTCGATATTTATGATCTTAAGATATTATCAACTGATGGTCATTGGCACCAATTCAGTGCCAACAGGAATTCCCAATTTGGGGTGCAATGAAGAAGAAAACTTCATTCAGTACGAACTGCTCAACTCCAATACAGTATGGCTATGGGAAGCACAGCTGTGGAACAGCTCAATAGGGCTACAGCTCAATAATGAAACAGTACAGCTGTGGCACAGCATGGCTGCAAGAGCGCCCTGGGGCGAGGGCCCAGGGGCAAAATCACTATCAAACTAGTCAGCTCTACCTTGTTCCAAGACACTTGTTCTGCTCAGCTGAGATCTGCTCTCCTCTGGCAAGAAGTCTGGTGTTTCAGCTCTAGCTGGGAAAATAGTTTTCATTCCTCTGTGGGAGGAGCAGTACACTCCCAGAGCCGGAGGGAAACTCACTTATATATAGAAAAGTCCCTCCCCTTGGGTCTTGATTGGTCCCTCCTTATACAAATGAGGACTCTAAATTCTTAGTTTGATTGGTCCAAAAAGCATGATCCTGACTGGTCAGAATGGAATTGTATTGATTGGTCAGTGAAGATGCTAATGGAGATTGGGCTGCAAATCTGATTCGACAGGGAAAGTCTCAGTACTATCTATTGAAATACAACTCCAGGAACTCTTTTATAAGAGCTGGCTCAGACTTCAGGAAGACAGTGTAGGCAGGCAGTTCAGCGCAGGCTTCTCCCTGAAGTGTGGCTTACGTGGCTTACGTGGCTTACGTGACTTGTCTAGCAGTAGAATCTGCTGCTAGACAGTTTTTAATTTCTAATTTGAGCCCTGTTAGCCACTAGGAGTCCTTCTTGGTAGATATCTTCATTCTTAGGGTCCACGACATTGAAGTAAGCAAATATTTTTTAAATAGATCATGAAGCAAAAGAAAAAAAGATAATTTGACCTACATTAATCTAAACAACTTTTATTCATGAAAAGATACCGTTAAGAGAATGAATAGGAAAATCAGAGACTAATTTACAGTTTGTATTTCTGATAAAGGATTCATATCCAGAGTATATACAGTATTCTTGCAAATCAATAAGAAAGAGACAGTGTATTAGCTTGCTAGGGCTGCTGAAATAAGGGACGGCAAACTGAGTAGCATAAGCAACAGAAATGTATTGTGTCACAGTTCTGGAGGCTAGAAATTCTTGATCAAGCTGTCAGCAAAGTTTGTTCTTTCTGAGGGCTGTGAGGGTGAAATCTGTTCCATGTCTCTCTCTCCTAGCTTCTGGTGATTTCCTGGTAATCTTTGGTGTTTCTAGGCTTTTGCTTCATTAAATTGATCTTCATCTTCACATGGTGTTCTCCCCCATGTGTGTCTGTGTCCAAACATTCCCTTTTATAAGGACACTAGGCAAGTGGATTAAGGCCCACCCTAAACCTGTATGACCTCATCTTACTCAATTACATCTGCAAGAACCCTCTTTCCAAACAAGGACACACTCTGAGGTACTAGGGATTACAACTTCAACATAGAAACTTTTGTAGGACATAATTCAACCCATAATAGACAACATAAATGAGTAAAACATGTAAACATTGGAAGAGACTCTTACAAATCAGTTAATAAACATATGAAAATGTACTCAACCTTGTCAGTCACAGAACCTGCGAGATAAAATTAAATTTCTGTATACAAACACTAGAATGAATAAAATGAAAAAGACTGACAATACCAGGTGTTGTCCAGGATGTGGAATAACTGGAACTCTTATACACAGAGGATGACAGTGTAAGTTAGTAGAACTGGTATGGGAAACTCTTTGGCATCTTCTACTAGAAATTCAGCAATTCCATTCTTGAGAATATGTGGTAGAAGAACTGCTTGAAATAGACAAAAGCTGAAAAGAACCCAGTAACTCTGTGTGTATATGTGTGTATATATATACATATTTTATAAATTTATATAATAAAATATATCATAAGAAAAATATTCTTCGAATGTATCCAACAAACAAGTTCAAGTGAAAGATTCCAGACCAAAAAACATATGCAGTAAAATTTCATTTGTACAACATATAAAAATAAACCAAACTATTTATGATGCTAAACATCATAGTAAGGTTACTATCTTGGTGGAGAACTATCGATGATTGGGAGGAAGTCTAAGGATGGCTTCTAGAAGGTGATGATGCTCTATTTCGTGATCTAACTGCTGATTATAAAGAACTCACTTTAAATACATACATCCATATACTTATGATTTTTGTATAGTTTCTGTATGAATTGTATACAGTTACCTCAATAATGATTACTTAAAATATTGGAAAGTTAGTATCTACTGTATTGCTCAATATCACCGAAGATTCACAGGCTAAAGGAAACATTTCTATATATTCAGCTGTAGGGTAAATAAATGTTTCAAATGAACAGAGTCGAACAAACATTGTAATAATAAGATGAACAAATATTTAAAACATGAGTTTCTTTTTAAATCATTTTCGTGCTTTTGTTGAAAAAACATTTTATACAATTTACACATGAATTTTTTTGCTTTTTAATGAATTCACCTTGTCTACAAAGAATGTTTTTAAATATTGAAAAAAACTAACATAATATTCATTTATGAAAAGTATGTTATTGAACTCATCACATGCACTCCACATATACACCCACTGAAAACCCCTGCAACTCTTAGTTTATGGGAAATAAGGCTTAGATTTCAGTCCAATTTTTGCATTCACTGATGAGGATTTTCATTGTTGCTATTTACATTTCACATTTTAACCTCCTATCTTTAACGTGGCTTATTTGAAAGTTGTCAAACCAATCAGGAACTAAAATTAAGAAAATAGACAATTATAAATCATTAGTCATCAACTGAAATATCCAGAAATATATTTTCTTCTGCATTTTCATAACCATCAGTACTGTTAGGATAAATAACATTCTGACTTACAGAAATTTTTTAAACATAATCATATTGTTATAAATTTACTTCTTTAACAATGAAATCTCACTTTTAAGAAATTTTTGTCTTATTTATTTATTTCAATAAAAGTCCAAATTTCCAAAATACTATTACATCCTACATGCATTGCAAACAATTATTTTTATCATTAAAGTTTTAACTTTAGTCAGAATCTTCCATTATTTGGGGCAAACGGTATACTCAGATCTGGTTATACATTAGAATATTTATACTTAGCCTCAATTTTGAGTCAAAATATCATATAACTATGAATAATTAAAAACAAACTTAAAGACAGAAATTATAAATTTCTGAAAAAAATGTTCTCTTGTTTTCTATATAGCCCATGACTGACATTGATTTTTTTTCATATTTTGATGATGAGCATGATTGTGATGTCAGAAGGTTTCTTAACACACTATTCTAGAAATAAATATCAATAATTCAGAGTTGATATTTAGATGAAAACATTATTCATTCAAATTTAAGGAAAATTGATGAACAAACATTTTAACAGTTTTAAGTAAAATGATAATAGTATATATATATATATGTTTTTTGTGGTTAAAATCTTAGTTTTATTTTATTTTATTTTTTTGCCTAAAGTGCAATAAACAAGGCATGTTATAAAAGATTTCATAGTGAATAAACAAAATTAGGTACTCAGGGTCCCCATTTATTGTTTTATTATAGAATATAGGCTATCAATTGAATTTAAAATATAAAAATTATATGGTAATATGCACACATATATTCGTGTTATATGAATATCTATATATATGAATATATAAAAATGTATATGTATATGTGTGTGAATGAGTATATGTGTGTGTGTGTGTATACAAATAGTCCTTTCTGAAGGTAAAAAGTGCACCTTACCAAACTAGGATATACAAAGTACCATGGCTAATTTATCCTGCGGAGTCGACTCATTTGCTCATGTTGCCAACTACTTCTAAACCTTTAGACACAGTGGCTGGGACAAGGAAGGAACAAAAACTATTAAAGCACAGCTGGTGTTTTTAACATTTCCACTCCTCAGAGCCACACATCTGTAGCATATCTTAAGGCTTAATTTGATCACTAGTTTTCTTCTTTGAATGACCTATTTAAAAAGTTAAATAACTTTTTAAACAATCAAATTTTGTATGTGTATATATTTAATATGCTATATTAAATATATGGAAATATGGAAATATGTAAATCAATATTTAATATAGCATATTAAATATATGCTATATTATATTTAGATAGATAGATAGATTTTACTTTCAAAAAATGTGGAATTTTAGTGAGTTAGAAAAGTATATTATGAAAAATATATTGATAGGCTCAAGAAAAGAAATATATTTATTACAGTTTAAACATTTTACTTTGTTTCACAACAATTTTCAAAATGTAATGAATGTAAAGCCCTATTTTAATTGTACATATATTTGTAATAGATAATTTTCATGGAAAACATTTTTTCTATCAGAGTTTCTGAATGATATTTCAGTGGCTTAGTTGAGTCAAATATAAAAATCAAAAATATTTATCTGTTTCTTCCTAACTCATGTTTCTGTTGCCCTAGGCTAGAATTTGTCAGTGTTGTGGGTCACAGACAAGTAGTTGAACCCTAATAAGTCTTCCCCTTTTGTATAGTAGGAAAACCCATTAACTGTAAACATAACCACCAAAGAGTAAATAAAATAGCATTCAGTCTGTCTTGCATGAGGTCTGGTTTATGACTAAATTCTAGCAAATGAGAAATAATGGAATGTGTCACAAAGAATCTTCTAAGAGCCTTCCATGAAAGACAACTCAAATGAAGACTTTGTTGTTATTTCTTCCTGTTGCCTAAAGCTGTGGACAGCATTTTTGATGAGGGATGAATTAATGAGCACAAAGGAAACTCATTCTCTAAAGCTTTCATAAAGTAAGATGCAATATCATCAATAGGCAGTCTAGGCCTTAACTATTATGAGGGAAAAATAACTCTATCTTATTGAAGTCACATATTTTGGACATATACAACTGCAAAAGAACTTATCATTAGCTGCTAAGTATTTTTGGTGATACTATCTCTGTTTACAGTTTATTTTTAGTGATACTATCTCTGTTTATAATGCTATAATACATCTAAAAAACAGTATTAATCTGTTGCTATTTTATACAAGTGAATGCAGTAGTTAGAAAACAATTAATGTTTCTTAGATGAAACAATCATGATGAATACTGTACCATAAATACTAAGTATGTTTGATAATGTTTCTCCTCCATCAGTAGTCTCAGGTTACTTCACCATCCCTAGTTACACTCTTGTAAACCATCTCTTTATTGAGGCATTTTAAATTACTCCTTCTGAGTGTACTACGTGTTTCTTATCAGATACTTCACGAACACACATGGATAACTTCTATGCCAGGAGAACACTGGATGCTGATAGTGGCATCATCAATACTAAGATCTTCACTACTGTTGGTATGGAGTGGATCGTAGGTGGAGGCAAGAAATTGAAAGACCAAGTAGTTGTTACAATTGTAATCATTCTACATAATTTAGCTTCTTTTAATTTGTAGAGACAGTGAAAGGAAATAAGTATAATGCTCCTGAATATCAAATTTAGAATACATATGAAAAACAGAAAACTTATAATTACAGGTATGTACCAAACCAAGAGACTTATTTGCAAGATCAAAGAGTTGAAAGGCCATTAAACACACATTTAAGGTTAAGTACACAGGTGGGAGAGTGTAATACTGAGAAAGTAGATGAAAAAATTTGGGCAGACACAGATGAGGGTAATAATTTTGATCTTCAAAATAACTCAATGTCCCTTCTCTTGGAAAGAGCTCACCCTTTCTGCCTGAGGGAATTGGCCTTTTCCTTCATAAAATCCTTCCAATGACTTCGCTGGGAAAATTTCTTCCTGAAAAATGCTTATCTACTAGAAATTCACACCCATAACTTCTCGTACTACCTCCAGCTTTCCAGAATTGAAATCCAGCATGGCTGGATGGAAAAGTGGTGTGGGACAAAGTAGACTACACATAAAATAGTAACATAGCATTGCAATTTGTATCAGCAGGAGTTAAGGAAACATATATGGGAATGGATTAAAAGATGTTTGTCTATACAGTACAAATATGAAATTAGTCAGGTCAAATGTATTGATATGGATACACCAACTCAGGATTAGAGATTGGTTTAAGCATCTGGGAATTGTATGAGATAGCTTAGTTAATTACATCCTGAACTCAAACATGTTATTTAGTCAATGAGAGAGAAATTCCAGAAAATCCCTGGAGTGTTGGAAAGGAAGAAATCCAAAGACTCAAGGAGAATAGAAATTTTACAGTGATCTGTTATGAGTAATCAGTGGTATCTGCATGCTCATTTCCCCAGCCATGCTTATTTTTACAATGTGGGCCCATGTTCCATGGTGGCAAAGATAGAGGCCGTTCATGAGCACTGAAACATGGATTTCCCCTTACCATGAGTGATCTGTTTACTGTCACTGCCAAGTGCCGAAGCTAACAACATTTAACCTCAATAGAGCATTTTCCCTCAAGGGTAATAGCCAGCCACCTGCAAGCAAGTTGACTATATTGGACAATTTAATCATGGCACAGGCAAAGTTTTGTTCTCATGGTTTTAGGTATATTCTGAATATTAAATGTATCTACTTGTCTGCAATGCTTCCAGCATCATTACGATTCATGGCCTTACAGAATGCCGTGTCCATCAACATGTAACCTTATAGAATATCTCTGCTTATCTTATGGTAGAGGGAGTATAACAGTGTAATCACATGCACAGGATTCATAAGTTCGACCACATAATTAGAAAGAGAAGCCCTGATAGAATGATGGAATGCTATGCTAAAAACTTAGTTATAGGAATCATACCTAATAAGTTAGATATGATGGCATCTACTTCTTAGCCAAACTACATGAGTCCAAGAACCAGGTAAAAGAAGAGACGTGAGCCCTCTCACTTATACAAGTAACGATCTACTCAACATTTTTTTTTTTTTTAAATTCCAAATCCTGAATCAAAATGTTTGAGGTATTTGTGCTTTTGGCACTCAATGGGCAAATGTTTCCCCTTAGGAAAAGATTCATATCTCCAATGCTTTAGAAACTGAGGCTGACTCCTTATTCACCCACCATTTTTAAAATCTTATACCACAGAACCAACAAGCAGAAAAAGAGGTCATTGTACTTACTGGCCAAAGTGAATGATTCTAATTACCAAAAATGAACAAGGATGCTACTACATAAATGGGTCAGTCAAGTGGGTACTCTATATATTGTGCAGTGTATAAAGAATTAAAACAATATCATCGTAATTTAAGACAATAAATAGTATATAATGTACAATGACCTTATAATATGATTCAAAATATTAAAAGTATCTTCAAAATAATTTACAACATGGTTAAATATATCTTTAATTATTCTAGCATTAGTTAATAAAGTTCAGCATTCTGGTGTTCTGCTGCTTTTATTTTTTCTTTTACTCAGTGTTTTCCAACAAAATTTTATTTTCCAGATTTAAAAATCAAGGATAAAATGTCACATGATAAAACTTAAAAGGTTATCTTTTATATAGAGCTTTTTCTCAAAGATCAGGTTAACTTTTTTATGGAAAATAAATAAATAAACAATCATTCCAAAGGAAAGTATTTAAGGTATAAAGACAGTACTCTGCAACTCAAAATCTATGGGGCACAGCCACAGCAGTTCTAAGAGGGAAATTCATAGCAATATAGGCCTACTTAAAGAAATGTGGAAAATCTAAAATAAAAAATTTAAACATACTCCTAAAGAAACCACAAAAAGAAGAACAAAGTACAGAGTAGGAAGAATAAAATTATAAAGACCAGAGTAGAAATAAACAAAATAGTCTAAAAGAGAAATGACAACTGAAACCACATAAATACAAAAGATTATAAAAAAATACTACAATTATATACCAACAAATTGGACAATCTGGAAGAAATGGATAAATTCCTAGAAACAGATAATCTTCTGAGACTGAGTCAAGAAGAAACAGAAAATCTGAATAGACCAATAATTACTAACAAAATCAAAACAGTAATCAAAAATCTCCCAACAAACAGACATTCTGGACCAGATGGCTTCAAAGGTGAATTTTACCAAACATTCAACGAATTAATACCTGTCCTTCTCAAACTATTCCAAAAAATTCAAGAGGAGTAAAAGCTTGCAAGCTCATTGTGTGAGGCCACCATTACCCTGATTCCAAAACCAGACTAAGACATTACAAAAAATAAAAAAAAAAAAAAATCATAGGCCAATATCCCTGATGAATATAGATGCAAAAATCCTCAACAAAATATTAACAAACCAAATTCGATAATGTATTGAAAAGCTCATACACTATGATCAAGTGGAATTTATTCCTGAGAGGCAAAATTGATACAATATCTGCAAATCAATTAATCAGATATGTCACATAAACAAAATTATAATATTGTATTAAGATATCAATAGATGCAGAAAAATCGTTTGACAAAATCTAATAGCCATGTATAATAAAAACCCTCAGTAAAGTGGGAATAGAGGAAACATACCTCAACATGGTGAAGGCCATACATGACAAACCTCAGGAACAAAGAAAGGATGTCCAATTTCACCACTCTTAACACAGTATTGAAAGTTCTAGCCATCGCAATTAGACAAGAAAATTAAATGAAAAGCATCCAAATTGGAAAGGAAGAAGGAAAACTGTCATTATTTGTAGATGACATGATATCATATATAGAGAACCTTGAATATTCCAACAATAACTATTAGAACTGATAAATTAATTCAGGAAAGTAGCAGGAAACAAAATTAATATTCAGAAATCAGTTACATTTTTATACACCAATAACAAACTATCAGAAAGAGAAATTAAGAAAACAATCCCATTTACAATTGCATCAAAAATAAATAAATAAAATACCTAGGAATAAATTTAATGAAGGAGGTAAAAGACCTGTACTAGAAAAAGTATAAGATAGTGAAGAAAGAAACCAAAGATACACATAAATGTATATCCATATACATTGCTCATGGATAGGAAGAAATAACATAGTTAAATGTCTGTACTACCCAAAGCAACCTATAGATTCAATGCCATCCTTATCAAAATACCAATGATGTTTTTCAGAGAACTAGAACAAATAATCCAAAAATTTATATGGAACCATAAACGATTCCGAATAGCCATGGCAATCTTAAGAACAAAGTTGGAGGTATCACACCGCCTGATATCAAAGTATATTATAAGACTATAGTAATCAAAACATCATTGTACTGACATAAAAACAGACACATAGATTAATGGATAGAATAGAGAGCACAGAAATAAACTTAAGCCTATATGGTCAATAAATCTATGACAAAGGGTAAAGATAGTTATTCAAAGATTAAGCCAGAAATAATATACAACATAAAAATGAAACAGACCATAAGAAGGGCCCTATAATTTTTACTGAAGTACACATCAGACACCATTAAAACATGTAAAGCTTTGATAATGTACCTTTGAAGTTGCTTAGAAAAGATGACTCTATCAGGCTCTAAAGAATCTTAATTACAACATATTTTATAATGTATGGCAACTTGTAAAAAAGTTTACAAAACGAAGAATCAGAAGTCACTCTAAAATGTTAGAGATGATTTTAGGCAAGAGTCAAACATCTGCTTAAGCATGATTCAAAAAGCTAATTAAATAGAAATCTGATTTATCTTTCAAATAAAGTAAATTTACTGTTGTGTTATTTTCTTTTTTATATTTTGATTTAAGCACAGAGCACAT
>NW_011888819.1:7890327-7930698 GCF_000151845.1 Pteropus vampyrus
TGGAGTAACCAACCAAGCCAAAACCTTGATCTAAGATTTCTAGCCTCCAAATGGTGAGATAATAAATTTGTTGATACTTGGTTATAGTATCCCTGGCAAACTAATACAATTGCTATATCTTAAAATTACTTGAAAATACTTCCTAGTCATTTATAGAAATGTCATTTCAAAAGATTAAAATTTAATCAACGTCATCATTCTCACTTCGAAAGTTTGTATGCATGTTTTTTATTAAATATTTGTCCCAGATGCTCATTTTTCAATATCATAGATCATCCTATATAAATACATGTGGCAAAAGAAGTAAACCAAGATGTTTTACTTCTTTTTCTTTTTCATCAAACTTACATGCCAGGACTTTACTTAACTAAAATATTTTCCCCCTAAACTGTTAATTTCTTAAAATACATTTAAGATCTATTAATTCAATAGCATACTGGTCAATATGTATATATGATTGGAATATGTCTCATAGATTGATATTTTTCTCCAAATGGCAACCTACAAAAGAGAAATTAAAACTGATTAGCATTAAATTTTCTTAAGGCAATTTATGTTACCAAATGTTCAATACCATTGTTTTGCTAGTTTAGTATGTAAAAATTATTGGAAAATTGTCTGCAGGCACTTTTTAAAATTAAGAGTTACATTTATGAAAATGTGTTTTTGAGATTGGCTTCTTAGGTTTTGATAATAAATGATAAATACTTTTTTGGAGTTTTGTTTTGAAATTAGTTTAACATTTGATAGCTCTAATGATTTGCTTGCATTTGCCTTTTAGTCATCAATTTTCCCTCTTTAATTATGCTTATTTAATTATTTAAATAAGTATAGTTTATGTAATGACTTAAGGCTGTTTTGTTTTTTTATTTTTTATGACTGCAGATATATCAAACACCTGAGATATTTTATTAATTTATCAAATTGAAAAATAGATCCTTACTCTGAAAAAAAATCTGTAGTAACTATGCTTTTACATATATTAGAAGAATATAACGAAGTGTTCAACTTAACATTTTAGAATTACAAGTTTCAGTGTAACTGGTAACTAGATGCAGTATAAATATGTAGTGTGATTGGATGACTAGGTAGTGAGAAAAATTATTTAAGGCTTTGAATTGAGTTTGTGCTAATTTTTTAATGCAGAAATACAAAACTAATCAAGTTCCTGCTAACTGAACGTGGAGTGCTACTAAAAGACATACCTAAAATGCAGGAGTAGCTTTGACATTGGTTAGTGTGTGAAGGCTAGAATTTTGAAGAACAAGATATAGTTTGGGTTGCCTTCAACAAATTATTAGCAAAAATATAGATGTTGAAGACGTTGATGGTGAGGGATCAAAAACAAGTGAGGAGCATTACAGATAAATCCCAAACTGCCTAAGAGAAAGCCTAAACTGCAATGAGCAGACTGTTAATAGAGACCTGGACTTTAAGAGAACTTCCAGCGAAGTCTCTGAAGCAATGAGGCACATGTTATTTTGTACTTGTGAGAGGAGGATCCTTTTTATATGGTCAAGAAAGTTCAGTGAAATTGTGTCCTACAGTTATTTAGAAAGAAGAACTTGTAAGCAACAAACATGAATATAATAGCTACAGAGATTTTTAAGTAAAGTGCTGCCTGACATCTTCTTGTTGCTTACAGCAAAATATGAGAGGAAAAAGATGAATTAAGGTAATGGCTATTGAACAAAAATGAACCAGGCTGATAATTTTAGAAATGTTAGCCTCCCTGGATAGCAACCATACTGAAAGTCTGAAGTACCAGCTGAAAGTGTGGCATACAGTAAAGTGATTGTCACAATATATTAAGGCTGTGCCCTTAATCTCAATATTAATCAAATCAGAGGGACTCTAAGATGTTTAAAAATATCATTACACAGCTATATTGGTAGAAGCCAAAAATAAGGAAAATATGATCTCAGAAATACCTGTGAAAATGTCTTTTATCTAATTAAGTAAACCCAGTCCAATTCACACAACTCAAAACTTTCTTGATAAATTTATATTATAAAAAACGGTGCCATCTTGTACTAAATGGGACAGAGAGAGTGCCAAATGGATGAAGGTTACTGAACTCCCAAAATTATACTGGCTGATAAACCTCTCTTAAAAACATGTGCTACTTCTCATGAAAATGAAGGAAGAAACAGATGGCTGAAGGTAGAATTCAGTGGGTGGCACCAAGAGTTCAGAGGGAGGGACAGAACCACAGAGGAATCATTCCAAGCTTCTAATATCATTTAAAAACTCCATCTAGAGTTTACCCACTTGCAACCAATTATGCTTTGAATCAGTTACTCCTTTTTGCTTTCTACTTTCTCCTTTTGAACCAAAATTTCTATCACTGTTACCCTGCACATGTCCCACATTGTATATTGAAAATATTGGGGTCAAATAAATTGTCTCTGGATAAATCTATGGACAGAGAGGGATTGACACCAGGATCTTGACTTAATAATTATAGTCAGGACCTTTTTGTGTCTGATTTCAATAACTTGGAAAATGAGATTTAAAACTTTTTCAGCTGATAAAATTGGATGGAATTTTGGACTTAACCTGATGTTATAATGGGATAAGAAATTTAGAAAGTCTGGTGGGAAGATGAATGTATTTTGCATATGGAAGGGATATTAATCATGGGAGCCAGAAGGTGAATTGTGCTAAGCAAAATCCTAAAATCCCTCATTATTTCTGCCTCTTGGTGTTATACCTGTGCTTGTGTTACATGAAAAAGGGATTTTGCAGATATAATTAAAGCTACTTTTTAGAATTACGTGGGTGGACCTAAACTAATCACATGAGTCATTTAAAAGCAGAGTTTTCTTTAACTGTAGTAGAAGAGTAAGCTAGAGATTTAAGTGGGAGAAGAATACTTGAAAGTTAATGTCTCACCCTGGCAGCAAAGAAACGAACTTCACTACTATAAACACAAACAGCTAAATTCTTTCTAGAATTTGAATGAGCTTAGAAGTAGATTCTTCCCCAAAGCCTCCAAATAAGAGCCCAGTCTGGCCAGCATCTTGATTTCAGCTCTGTGAGACTAAGCAAAGAATAAAGCCAACTCTATTTGGACCTAAGAAATAGTTACTGTTTTTAGCTTTTATGTCTGTGGTAATTTGTCATGCAGCAATAGAAAATTAGAACAAATATCTTGCCATTAGTGATATATTTGTAAAGTGTCTCTTCATAAAGAAAGGTCTAATTTGTAGCATTTGCTGATTTCCATGGTTGTAATCCTGCCAACTGTCAAAAGTTCAGGGGTGGGGGGGGGAAACAGGAGTAAACTAATGAATCACAGAAGCAGTAGTTGGTGGAAGTTTGTTGTTATCGCACACCACAAATGACAGTTTGTGAATGGGATTACTCAAACCAAAACATGGAATGAGGCTTAGGAGCATAAAGCTACAGATCAGCTCATAAAGTGAATATTAAAAAGTCATTAACTTCCACAACGATTGGTTACCATAGTAAAATTTTCTTAAATAAAAGGGAATAGGTTGTTACCTTATATCATTTTGGGGAACAATTTAAATTTTGCTTATCATTTTCAGAGGCATCCATTTCAAGTTAGCCTCTCTTGACTAAATGTCTATACAAAATTTTTTTTTCACTTGATTTTAAGTTTGCATATAAAATCTCAGAGAAAAGTATGTGTTTGCTTTTAGTAGATTTACATTGAAAAATATAAAAAAATAGGACATTGCATAATCTACTTGTAATAGAGTAGTAAGAATTTAATAATTTTAAAAAGATGCAGGAGAATCACCCTAAATAAAATCTGTCAAGGAGGGTAAATAGGAATAGGAATGAACCTTCACAGAGTGCAACAGAGCACCTAAAAGAATGTGAATGTAGACATGCGTGTACGTGTGTGTCTGCAGTATAGAACATAGCTTTTCTTTTAACAAACACATAAAAATATTGAGTTACTTTCTATAAATTTATATACGCTGATATTAAACTTTCTATAAATTTAGATATAAATATACATTATGTGACAAAATATTAGTGAATATCATATTCTCAAAATAATCAGATATTCTAAAAAATTAAATTGTTTACTTAATTGAGCTTTTCCCACTTACACCTACTCCTTGTTTTAATCATTCATTCTCACACACACAAGCAAACACACAGAAATACTGTGACATGGGCAAGTAGACAAAGACACATATACAAAAACAGCTTCATCATAAACTGCCCTCATAAATACCAAGTACAAATATATTTACTCTCCTCCACCTCAATTTTTTCTTTCAAACTCAAAAAAAATAAAATAAAATGCTGTTCAAGTGAAAGTACATTGTTAACTTTTTTAATTGTCCAAATATGAGAGAAAAAAATTTTTATTTCTAAGTTAAGTTTGTTCAAAATCCCTGGTCAAATTAGAAATTTTTAGTTGCTATTTCCTCTCAATAATTTACATCGCTTTTAACAAAAGCTAGGCCTCTAATGTTGATAATCATAATCAATATCTTTGCATCAGGGGCTTCTTCCATTGAAAAGCATTGTAATTATAGTCTTATATAAAAATAAATGTGGGCTATGGGTATTCGTCCTTGAGTAGAGTTCTGTCTATATGGGAGCGAAGAATTCGTAAATTGTAAGGAAACATCAAAAGGGTCATAATAGATTAGCAGCAACTTAACATTTTTTCCACTTCATCTGGATGGCCTATATAATTATTCAACTGTGACATATAAAAATGCACACCGATATTAGTTTTAATATTATTAGTTGTCATCCAGTTTTTAACGGAAATAATTGTTGAAAAGGCACCTCAAAGCTCATTTAGAAGAATCTCCCAAGTTTCTCCTCAACTTGATTCCTTGATGTTTCTATTTAATACTAGGAAAAGTAAAAAGACAAAGCCTTTCTTTTTCAGATCTATGTTCTACCTGATTCCTTTCCTGGTCCCAAATAAATGAGAGTAGGAATAGCCATGTAGTGTAGTAGAATCCTCACCCTGAGTGTGGCCTGATCTCTGTATTGGTTAAAAAATAAGGCTAAGGTGCTGAAAGAGATTCTCAAATATATGTTGCTAAAACAGGATAAACATCTCTTTAACTCTCATATAACAGTATGGAAATAAATGAGTTCTATGGTATAGGTCTGCAATTCCATTATTTCTCCATTTCTTGCTCACAGTTCTAGAATGTTGTGCCTTTTGCATAACCAAAGTCAGCGAATCCTCATGCCTAAATTTCAGCTGGCAGAAAAGAGATTAGAGATGAAATGAGTAGCTAACTAGTGGTTCATAATTTGCACACACTGCATCCACTCATTTTCTAGTGGTTAATTAGTCATGTGGTCAACATGACTGTCAAGGCCACTTTTGAAATGCAATCTTCACAAAGTCGTGTGCACAGATAAATTTCTAATACTGTGAAAGACAGAACAGCTTCAAAGAAGGCAGAGAAAGACATCAACCAGCACTCTGGTGCAGTTTTCATGACAAAGCAGAGTAATGATAATATTTCAGTATATATTTTTTTAAAGTCTGAGACATTCTATTTGAAATAGCACCATGTGTAAGTTTTGACACAGTGTCTGGTTTCTTTTGGAGCCACTGACAGCACAAACTGAAGATATGCCTTCCTCATCTTTGCTACACCAGCCAGTTTTTATTCATTATTTTGATATTATCTCTTGTAAAGAACATGCGCACACATTACCAAGGCAAAAAATACTGTTCACATTATTGGTAAATTGTTCCTCTAATCATACTAGGGTTTAATGAAACTGGTAGACCTAAATAACATTTTTAACACTGACATCTCAGTGTGAAGCAGATGACTTTAAAGCTATAGATAAGTTTTAATTTACATTTTCATAATTAAAGGATTCACCCCAGCAGTTTTCAGAGCAAAGAGAGTCCATGATTCTAGGAGAGATGGTAGGTTGTACTAAGCATGGCTGACTTCTAGCTTCATTATATTTAAAGTCTAATATCCAGAAGCACTTTTTAACTAAGATAAAATGAAAATAAAACAATTTTCGTGATTTGGTACGTTCCAGTCTCTTTCTATAGAGAAAGTAGATTATCCTTACTGGCTGCTATGTCAGTCGCTACTTAAATTTTCTGATTGGATTCTTGGTTAAAAGGCAAAATTGGTGCAAAAGTTATTTTTCTCTATTATTTTAAACACAAACTTGAAAAAACTGAGGCAAGCTAAGATGTGCTTTATATATGTTTTTATAATTTAATATTATATAAAGACTGTCTAACATATCTGTATTTTGCAAGGCTTATTTTCATAAGATCACAAAAGGTGTATTATATGTGATGAACTACAAGATTTATTCTGGACATAAAATACTTTCATGTAAAAATAAATAGACTACTACAAGAATTCATAAAAATGATCTAAACTTCAAATGATTATATTCTACATTTTCAATATTATTGCGTCTATAATACTTATTCTAATGAGAAACTACTGCAAAAATAGGCACCATATACATGATAATACCATAGGAAATTATAAACCTGGTCCTAGTTATCCCCCAAAACAACATGTATGCATGCACATATGTCTTCAAAATCAAAATACTAATCAAATGTAAAATTGTATATTTACTCCTTACTATAAATTACTGACTCTACAAATAAGATATAATCTATCCTTTATTCAGTCTTCGATCTACTCAGTTTTATGTAATTAATGTAATTAAAGACCATTTTCACCACACTGACATTCTCACATAAGCCATAATTATAAAGCAAAATTGCTTATTTTATAAAAATTCTCTAGTAATGAATATGATTTCTTGCACATATTGGAACTTACTGAGTTCAAGACTACATGGTCTTTATAATTTAAAGTAGGAAAGGTGTGATTATCCCTTCTATTTGGCTCCCAAACAGTCCTTCACTTATATCACATCATAAATCTACACACTTAAAGGACTGATGGGCACTGCTAGGAAGAATGATGAATGGACTGTCTTAAGAGGCACTGCTGTGGTGACAAAAACTGGTAGATGTGTAGTTGCTAGTCCTTGCCAAGGTTAATGAATGCCGATCACCACTAGTAAGTTGCATGTGGGCAGAGGACTGCAGACAATTCATAAGAGCATTGCCAAGTGTTGAGTACCTAATCTAAGAATATGTTGTCAAACTGACAATTTCCCTTTGAGGAGAAAAGCTTACTTAGAGAGGACACTCGGTAGGATTTAAATAAGTTTCCCCAAATCTTTCCTTGTGGCTAAGGATTAACAAAGCACTTTCAATGAAAATAGATATGATGACCCAACTGATATGCTATTGAAGTTGAATAAAAATGATTGTTATATAGAAAGGTAAATTAAAAGGCCAGCAAAAATTAGGTCTTCATTTAAATCTATTCAAGCAAGATACCATGTAATATTACGTTTAGGGGATAATATGATTAAATTAGTCTATGACTCTAAAGCATTTATGTAATGTTTACTACATATTAGGTACTTTTGTGTTTGTTATACACATCTTAAAAGCTCACAGTAAAAAAATGCTTTAAGAATATAGTTCTAAAATTTATATAAAAACAATGAAAATATAGTTGTACATTCTCAAGTTAATGCACAGAAAAATTACTGAATAACATTATTGAAGATACTTCATCATCAATTCTTAAAGTTTTAGATGTAAAATGTTATGGAATTATGGCTGTCATTCACATCAGTGTGGAACCTCTCACTTATGATCAGTTAATACATAGCTATAGCTAAAAGAACAAATTCAAAATTGCTATTAAGACTTCTAGGTAAGTATGTTACATGACCGATTTTAATGTGAAGTTAATTTTTCAATTCAGATAGTAATGATTTTCCACTCACTTTTTTATGATTGCATTTTAAAGGGATCATTATTTTGAGACTGTACAGCAAATAAGGGAAGAATTAGAAAGGCAATATATATGTTTATCTTGAATTGTCTGCACGAGTATGGTGACTCAAACCAAGGTCATGATCATGAAGATGGTGAGAAGTAGTTGAATTCTGAAAGTATTTTTCTACATGGATATAAATTGATTTAGAGTATATTCAAATGTAGAAATAATTAAGTAGAAATATTAATTTTAATATGTAATATAATTTCCTCAGATCTTTAGTGAATTGTGGAATATCTTAATGACCCCAGGGTGAGCAATTATGCATGTATATATGTATATATATTCAGAATTTATACATTTTACAGGTTTATCAGTTAAAAATAAAATATTTACCCCCAAATCTATCATTAGAATTCATTATTCCCTCAAGATGCAATAAAAATGATCCCTTTGTACATATCTGTAGACATTAGAAATTTAAAACATGTTTAAATTATGCCCCAATGAAAATAATCAATGAATTTTAACAAACTTGTGTGTTTCCTTTTCTTGATGTTTCAAAATTCTCATTCTCCCAACTTAAAAAATGTAAATTACAAATTAAATATATAAGTGATAGACAGACAGACAGATAGAAAGAAAATTGCCAAGAGCCTCAGTTCACAGATATTGATAGAAGTCTATCAGAATTGACTGATTAACACTGAAAGAATGTAATCCACTTGGCCATAGACAGCAGTGCCCTGAGATGCTGGCATACTGCTCTTTTTGAGCTGGCAGTTGCATGCCATCATCCCAGAACAATAATTAGTGCTAAGGCTGTGTGCAAATGAACAATTTGGGAATTTTTTAACAAGGTAGAATTTAAACTTAAAACAACAACAACAACAACAACAACAACAACCTGAACAGCTAAATGTTATTCCCAAGATTCTGTACCAAAAAAATAACGAAGAAATTAGTGCAATGCATGCCTCAGTGAAATTGAAACTACTGAATTAAAATGCAATTTAGAGCTTACAAAGAGAAGCTCCAGAAATGTTTTTCCTTTCTTTAAACTTAAAAATATATATTTGTGTTAAATGAGATAGCTCTATTTCTGATGGTAATTTTTTAGACCTATATGGACATTAGAAAGGGGAAGAAAAGGAAAGGAAATACAGAAATTATTGGTCTTAAACACTACTAAATTTTCTCTAGTATAAATAAGATGGGTAACAGATGGTAGGAAAAGCAGCGAGTAGAACCCAGGCGAGAAATGAAAACAAAATTCAGAGGTGAAAAAAAATGAAGCATAGGGTAGTTACTTTATTTCAGAATGCAACAACATTTTCACCTCATTCTAGTCCTGAGAGAAATGACTGCTCTTCTTTTGAATTTATAGTATGACAGAGTTAAGTAGAAAATAAAAGGAATAGCCCCAGCATTGGTTAAGACAGTTCTCTTTAAAACTCCCAGAAATATACCATGTTTATAAAACATTACACTTTGCCTTGACAAGGTACAGATAGTAAGCATAGTGTGTTAGCTTCCCAAGGTACAGTGTGCATATTAATTATAGCGATGTGTTATACTTTACAAAGACAGGTTTATACAACACAAACATGCAAAGAAACACACTACTGTATATTAGAGTACCTATTAGGCTAAGTCAAATTAATTTTCAACTTCTTTCTAGCAACAACTTGTTTTCTTTAAATACCCATAATATAAATGTAGATAAAATATATTTTTATTCATTTCTTGACATTTAAACAATTTTCTTATTTTTTATTCTTAAATATCCTCACATTGGCAGATGTAATTCCAACAAAAAACATGATAGTTACTTGGTGACCATTTCAGAAACGTCCCATCATCTTTTTTTCCCCTATTTTAAAAGTAATTTTTAAAAATACTTTATTTTTTTACAAATAACAATCATATATATTTAAGATGTATAACTGATGTTTTGATGAATACACCATGAAATTACTATCCTAATCAATGTAATTAACATATCCATCACTTTCTATATTTACCTTTGTGTATGCGTGTGTGTATGGTGAGAACACTTGAGATTTACTCTCTTAATAAATTTTAAGTTGACCCATTATTACTAACTACAGTCACTGTGCTGTATATTGGTTTCCACACACTATTCATCTTATAACCGAAAGTGTGTACCCTTTGATTAATATCTCCCCTTTGGTAACCAGCATTTTATTCCCTGTTACTATGAAACTGATTTTTTTCATATATATGCATTCCACCTATAAGCGAGATCATGTATTTGTCTTTTTTTGTGTTTTGCTTATTCCGTTTAGTCTAATGACTTCCAGGTCCATCCATATTGTCACAAATGGCAGGATTTTTTAAAGGCTGAATAATATTCCATTATATAGATTTCACACTTTCTTTATCCATTTATTTTCCATCCCTTTCTTTTATCATCTCTCTCAATCTTCAAGAGTACTCAATACTAACAATTTTGTAATTCTAGCTATATCCCATTCATAGTAAGGTAAAGGATTCATTATGGGAGACAATCCTGCATTCTGACCAATTTCTTCATTTGCTTGGTTTTGTGCTGTTAGATTATTACATTCTAATGTAGAATGAAAGAACTTTTCCCTTGCTGAATTTCAATTATATGACAAGAAATCATTTGTACTTAAGACAAATCTCTAAATCAGTTGTAGTAAACAAAGAGGAACATAATTGTGACAGGGCATTTAGAACAAAAATGACTAATGCTAACAATTATACAAAAATCTAAGCTCTAATTTCACCTTTAAATATACTTAAAACATCTATTAATATAAAATTTGAATTAAGAGCACAACATATTAATTATTTAAAATCTTTGTACAGCAGTATCATGCAATGCCTATTTGTATTGTGCAATGTCAGAACTGCATCTAAAAAGAAAACAAACTAATTTAAAAAAATGCCTTCTAAGTATTAAAAAGAACCTGAGGCTGTTAAAATAGTATGCTTTTCAATCTGTTTTTACGCAATCTCTCTCTCTCTCACACACACACACACACACACACACACACACACACACCCCATTCTTAAGTTTGGGTTCCAGTGATTTTCTGATGACTGGCAGTACATACTGAGATTAGGAGGGCTTAATACTTAATAGAGTCTTCGAATATTTCAGATATTTATTCTAAGCATCATATGATCAAAATGACTCTTGGTAATTTCTTTCCTAAATAGACTAGAGTCATTTAGTGCACTGAGTAAGCAAACTTAGGGATATCAAAAATCAAACTGAAATCACATGAAGATGTAGTACACAAATGCAACGCAATACTATTCAGCCATAAGAAAGGATGAAAATACTGGCTTTTTTTTTGAAAACATGAATGGATCTTGAGAGCATCA
This sequence comes from Pteropus vampyrus, assembly GCF_000151845.1. Lineage (NCBI taxonomy): Eukaryota > Metazoa > Chordata > Mammalia > Chiroptera > Pteropodidae > Pteropus > Pteropus vampyrus. Next base: position 7,901,520 of record NW_011888819.1, read on the forward strand.
TGTTAAGGGAAATAAGTCAGACGAAAAAGGACAAGAATCATACCAATTCACTCATGTGTCGGGTATAAAACAGAAAGCAACAAATAGAGAAATTAACAGACACGGACAAAGACACCAGTATAGTGTTTACCAGAGGGGAAGGTGGTGAGGGAAGGTGAAGAGGGTTAAGGGAGTCAAATATATGGTGATGGAAGGAGACTAGACTTTGTGTGGTGAACATACAATGCAATATACAGATGATATAGAATTGTACTCTTGAAACTTATATAATGTTATTAACCAATGTAATCCCAATAAATTTAATTAAAAAACTGCAATCAAATACTATAAGTTGATTTAGTAACATAAATAACTTATATGACTATACAAAGAGTAAACTAGAATAGATAGTTTGGGGAACATTCAGAAGAAATAGAGATTACCTATACTTTCTCGGATCTAATAGGTTGTGATAAAGCAATTTGAGCCTGGATTTAAAGAAAAGGTATGATTTTACCATACAAATTTGCAATATGAAAGGACAGTATTGGGGGCTAAATTTATGCTTGTTTCAGGTGTACTCTAGAGACAGTATTTATTTTTTTTCTTATTTCTGCAGTAAAATTCATTATGTCACTTGTTTTCTTCCTATTTTAATCTTTCTTATTAAGTTATTGAAAGGCAATAATAAAATATTATGTACATAGTAAGAATTCTAATTAAATCTAGTAATAACTTATCTATTAAGCTATGGCCCTAGGAAGACAATATGAAGCAATGACTTCTCCAACGTTACTGCTAATATTTATTGTTAAATAAAATATTCCTCAAGAATGACATATAATCATTTGACAAAGCTGTCATGAGGGAAAATAATACAATATTATGAAAAATAAAAGTCTTCCTGAAGCAAAAATATCCAGGCAAATTTTAAATTATATATGAGAAAGAAACTGCAATTGTTCATTCAAGTGGACATCAACTTCCATTCGAACCTTTTTTTCATTTAAGTTTAAACTTTATTAAACTTTATTATTATTGCCTTTTAAAAATGAATTTCCAACAAAACTGCAAGGGGAAAAAATGATAATCCCAAGCTTTTACTCAAGAAAACCCGTGATATATTTTATGTTGGCAATTTGCAAAAGCAAAATAAAGTATGTTATTTTACAAATGTGACAGAAAGAAAGCTACATGCATTAACATGATGGCATATTCTCAAATTGCTAACAACTTTTAGCAATGCTCAGCAAGATACTAGAAGTGGCTAAAATAATACCAGCAAGCCAGTGCTGAAAGAAAGTTAAACATTCTCAAGATTGTTATTGCTCTTCCACTAAGCATTCAGAGTCAATACTGTTGTATTCAGTTATTTACTGTTATTAATAAAGATATGATGGTATTTGAAAGAAAGCAGAAACATGCAGTAGCAAAGCATTAAAAATACATGTACTTTTTAATTTGGAAAGAAGTTATGTTGGATCTGTATAATAGTACTTAAAATAATACATTTATACATTTTATAAAATAATTCCATAATACAAACAAAACCTAAATACACATTTGTCTTGATATAGTCTATATCATGCTTTTATATTTTTATTTGTCTTTACCCACAGGGCTTTTATTTGAGTTTCCCGGGTCAACAGCATCAAATACATTAATAAGTTGTATTTAAAACCAATGAAAATAATTTCTTGGTCTCTTATAACCTCTAAATAATTACATAGTACCCCCACAAGAGCCATAAGAACACATTCAAATTAATTATTTCAGTTTGGAAATTTATTATGTAAAATAGACAAAAATTACTAGAATGTATGACCTTTATCTTAGTTGTTTTCTTGACAACCTTTAAATGCCAAAAAGTCATTATCAAAGTTAAAATCATGAAAGACAAATGTTTATGTTTTTCTCAAGTATTTTAGATCTAGTTTAATATTAATAAAATTTTCCAAATATAACGAGTTGAGTAACTCTAACATTTGAATATTCTAATGATATTTAAATATTATAATGGTATATGCATTGATTGACAATATTGTTTGGGTAAAATACTAGGACGCCTTTTTACTTTTTTTTCTTTTTAGAAAAAGTCCTAAAAAATGTCACTTTTGGACATGTCATCTGGTATCACCTCGAGAATTTCAAGTAGATGTATGTTGTGATTTCAAAACTACAAAAATCATCAATGACCATGAGGTTAATAGTAAATTTAAAAAGGGTTAAAGGAAAATTCAACTGCATATTTCTAAGGTTATGTATTTGTATTAGTTTCAATGAGAATTATGTTCCTAAATGTTTTTGTGTTCCTTTAATGATACAAAGTTTACCATTTTAAACATTTTTAGAAAATGATATAAATTGGAATTACAGAAACATAATTTTCCATATCCATATCATATGTAAGAAAACATAAGAAATAAGTATTATGTTAGTTGTCATTTACCTCTCCAAATCCACCCTCTATTCTTCTCCATCGTTTTGTGCCCCGAAAGGCTGACCTGCAGCAAAGGTCTCCTGTGCTCCCTGGCATTGAGGTGTGTTTAGCCAATGAGAGAAGCAGCAAGAGATCAGAAGTTTAGAGGAGAGGAATATTTATTTCTTTACTTTTAACATGGTTGAAAAACTGGGTCTTTTAGGCCCCCAAAAGCAAGAAATAGGATTTAATAATGCTTTAGTAATAAATGAAAGTGAAACTCCTCAGCAAAATAAAGTGACTCAAGGGAAATGCATGATTAAGGGATTGGCCTTTCCTTCTTTTTTCTGTATAGCTTCAAACTAGTTACCAGCAAGCTGAGAGGAGGATTTGGTGAAAAAAGCCTGTTAAGCTAGGATTGAGAGTAATGCCTAGGAAAAAATTTCGTATTACTTGGCATCTAAAATTGACTGAAAGGAAAAAAGAACCCTAGAGAAATATTGAGAGAATTCTATGGCCAAGAAATCAGCAGCTTGGACTCCAAAAGTCTTGACTGAATGCGACAGAAAACAAACTTCTGTAGAATCCTTACATATTTGGGAAGAAAACTACAAATGCTTACCAACTCCAACAGATGCATATTTCACAACATCTATTTTAGACATGGCTATGAGGGGTAAATGAAGAACCTCCCATAATGCAGAGTCAAGAGTCTTGGAAATGGATTCTCCCCACTGCCACAGCAGATGTACATATTAATTAAAAAAAAAAAAAATTCCTCCTCTCTCAGGGAACACCGTTGCAATGCCTGCAAAGTAAGATTCAAACATTGTACAAACCAACACTGCTAAGGCAGCTGCATGTATTGTATCCTCTCATTTTATTCTTAAAAATTTTTTTAAATTGTATTGATGTTATTTTGTTTAAACTTCATCATTGTGTTGGGAGCTAATAAGATTCTCCTTCTCTCTCTCTCCCTCAATCTCTCGATCTCTCTCTCTCTCTCTCTCTCTCTCTCTCTCCCCGTCCCTCCCCTCCTCCTTTTCTCTCATTCTCCTGCTCTCTCCCTCTTTCTTATCTCTCTCTGACAATCTAAGAGTAACTATATCTGGGCATGATAAAAGAATTACATATCAGAGTTCCTGGATTTTAAACTGAATTAAGTGACTGGATGGGACTTCAATTTAATTCCCTTGAAAAGGAAATGATTGTGCTTAAAGTGAGAGAAAATAAATGAGTCACTTCATTGGTGAGTAGAATGGTGGACTGAGGTAGAGATATTACTCAATTATCAACTCATTTTATTTTCTTTAATTATATAGAAGATTATATTACCAAATACCCTTCATTGTAGACAAGAGCATAAAGCTGATTCTTGTCAATATAATGTGAGGAAAAGTTGTGTTCACCACATCCATACTTCATCTAGTATTTATTTATCTATTCATCTAGCATTTGTAGTTTTCTTCCCAAAGATGTAAGGATTCTACAGAAGTTTGTTTTCTGTCGCATTCAGTCAAGACTTTTGGAGTCCAAAGATTTGTTGAAGATCATTTGAGTTACACTAATTATTTTTACAAAGTCTTTGTGACTTATACTTCCAAATATGTTGCCTACAAAAGGTGTCTTTGCTTCCGAAAACCTATATTTGTATTAATAAATTTACCACACATAAGAGCTGAACTCAGTATTTCAATATTTAATATCAGCAATGAATCATTTCTGGTGTCTGCTTTCACCTGGCTATGATCTATTGTTACTTCTCTTCTCATTTAATTTCTTAATAATATTGTGCATTAATTTTTACTTGGTTTCCACCCAAAAAGCATTGCATCTCATTTTATCCTCCTTGGTTGGGATTTGTTAGTGGTTTGGAATAGTGCCATTAAAGAATAATTTAGAAGTTCAAGTTAATCTATGTCAAGATTATATTTATTTATCAATTTCATGCAAGAGAAAGCCAACTTACTCAAGAAGAAGTTTCACAAATCTCTAAGAAAACTTTAAGACAGTTAGAGGGGTAAAGCTAAGAAGTCTAAAATGTCACTCTTGACTGGTTAAAAGGAGGATTGTAAAGTATCTTTTATAGGATTTGTCATTATTCACATTCAGTCATCATTGGAGTGGACGCTAAGTATGGACATTAAGTACTTAACAAGGATTGGAATAAGTTATATAAAATTATTTTCATTACCATGGTCATGGTAATTTCATTACCATGGTCATGAAAATCATAATACCTAACATTTTTAGCTCACTATCATACAATCCTTTATGTACATTTACAAAGCACAAACACACTTATTCTATTAAACCGTTAATGTAATTGTCACTATTACCTTGATCATCATGTATAGAATCATCAAATTGTCTCTATTCTACAACTATTGCAGATGGATTCCTCCAGAAAGTTCTCATAAATTGTGGTAGTCTATTCTCCTTTATGGATGCCTTCTTTTTCAGTTTTATCCAATCTTGAAGCAGGACTAAGCATTAAAAAATCATTTTTAATAAAACTAAATCATCAAGCTTTAACATTTTTGGTAAGTGCTGTGGAATTTTTATAGGATGGACAGAGGGAGTTCCTCATAGAACATAACAACATAAAGCCATTCTATTATAATTGTTTCTTCCAATTTTTTTCCAAGCACATCTTAATTGCATGGGCAGGAGGAGGGATAAGTTGTAGAGATTTTCTATCATTGTCCTACCCCTATCCTACTTCTCATGATAACTGAGCTTTTTGAATTGGCTTCTGGATCTCACCATGGGTTCATCGCCTAGTCTCACATTTTATGTAGAACAACATTTCTCCTTTGAGTTTGTATTATATTCCTCAGCAAATAAGGAAGAAACTGCATTCAAAAGCACATTAAAAGTGTGTCTATTTAGGCCTTGAAAGTTTGAAAACTATAACGATAATTAAACATAAAAAGCGAACACTTTAAAAGACTTTAAAAGATCTAAAATTCTAGGCAATCAGACACAAAAAGGAATTGTGATGGCATATTTGCCTGACATCTCCCTGACAGCTGTTTTCTTCATTTGTTAATGTATGCAATTTACAAAAAAATCAAGGGTTTCCAAATCTGCATGTAAGGAGTCTGAAAGTCACCACTACATCCTACCAAGAAGGAAAAAACTAAACAGACTAAAAAACCAACAATTCTTATTAAATCTGTAACAGAAGTGAGAACAGAGAGAAAACTACTGCCCTCAAGATGGGAGAGATGATAGGTGAATACAAGGAAACACAGCTTACTGGTGGAGAAAGTTACAAGCAGAATCCCCCTTGGGAACCCATGCCAGGATAGGGAAAGATGAACTGTAATTGATGAATTGCTGGAGGCTTAGTGTGAAAAGTCTCAGATTTAAAAACTTCAGAGGGACCAGTCAGAGGTGGGCTTTAACAATTCTATGAATTTTACTTTGAGAAGCTCAACCTGGTTTTCATAGTAAATACTGGAGAAAAATTCCCTCCTGTCAGTCAAGGGGAGGACAAAGAAAGAGATTTAAATTACACCAGAGCACTCTGTTCTTAATGAGGCCTGCCCTTAGGAGAAACTAATTTACCAGAGCCCAACCTGCTGCTTTTTATTGAGTCAAATTAACCTGGGGGTCGAAAATACTGAAATTCAGCAAGCCCTATCCTTCCAGGTGGGGAAATGAAAATATTCAATACTAGCCAACACTATCCTTTCATGTGGGGGAAGAAAATACCCAACTTTAGCTCAAATGAGCCCCACAGTGGAAAGAGAAATATGCCACTCCAACTCACTCTAGCCATCCTTTCCTAACTAAGCGTGAGTGTATATGTGTATGTGGGAGGTTGGGGGTGTGGGAGAATGAGAAAAAACTTTTGAAGTTCATAGTCCAGAGGCATAGGCTCACAAATAGAGTATTGGAGGACACCCAATTAGAACAGCAACAAGAAAAAAGAATCCAAAAATGAAGATTGTTTAAGAAGCCTCTGGAAAAACTCCGAGGATAATAACATTTACATCAAAGGAGTACCAGAAGGAGAATAGAGAGAGCAGGGAATTGAACACCTATTTGAAGAAATAATGACGGAAAATTTCCCTAACCTAGTAAAGGAAATAGACATACAACCCCAGGAAGTTCAGAGTCCTAACCAAGATGAACCCAAAGAGGCCCACACAAAAACACATCCTAATTAAAATGTCAAAGATTAAATTCAAAGACAAAATCTTAAAAGCAGCAAGAGAAAAGCAATTAGTTATGTACAAGGGAGCTCCCATAAGATTTTCAGCCAATTTCTCAACAGAAACTTTACAGGCCAGAGGACTTAGCACAAAATATTCAAAGTAATGAAAACCCAGGATCTAAAATCAAGATTACTTTACCCAGCAAAATTATCATTTAGAATCAAAGGATAAAGAGCTTCCCAGAAAAGAAAACTATCGAGGAGTTCATCACCACAAAGCCAGCTTTATAGGATATGATGGAAGGACTGCTTTAAGAAGAAAAATTATGTATCAAAAGGCTAAATAAAGAATGGCAATAACTACATATCTATTAATGAGTACCTCAGATAAAAAAAAAATAAATGCTCCAATCAAAAGATATTATGGCTGAATGGATAAGAAAACAACATCCCTATATACGCTGTCTACAAGAGACTCCAGATTAAAAGACACACACAGACTAAAAATAATGGGATGGAAAAAATATATTTCATTATGGACCTAGAGGGTATCAAATAGAGGAAGACAAATGCCATACGATTACACATATATGTGGAATCTAAAAAACTAAAGAAACAAACTAATAGATACAGAGAACATTTTGAGTCTTACAGATGGAAGGGGCATAAGGGGTCGGTGAAAAAAGGTGAAGGGATTAAGAAGTACAAACTGGTAGTTACAAAACAGTCATGGAAATAGAAACTACAGCATACGGTATATAGTCAATAATATTGTAATAACTATGTATTCTGTCGGAGGGGCACTAGATTTATTGGAGTGATCACTTTGTGAGTTATATAGATGTCTAATCACTATGTTGTACACCTGAAACTAATATAGTATTGTATGCCCACTATAACTGAAAAATAAAAATTATTAATAAAACACATTTTAACAAACGTAAAAAAATACAAATCATATAATGTCTGCTTTCAGATCACAATGAAACTGAACAGGAAATCAATAACAGAAAGAATACTGAAGTTTTCAAAATACTACATATTTAACAACACATTTTTAAATAACATATTGGTCAAAGAAAAATTCTAAAGAGAAATTTTAAAATATTTTAAACTAAATAAAAGTGAAAACAAAACATCAAAATTTGTTCGATGCAGTGAAATCAATGCTTAGATGAAAATGTATAGTATTTAATACTAAAAATAGAAAAGATTAAAGAAAAAAGATGAGAGAATCATGATTTCATTTGTATTTGGGATATAAAACTGAAAGACAAACAAACAAAAATTCATAGACACAAACAACAGTTTAGTGGTTACTTGTGGGAAGGGGAAGAGGGGAGAGGTAGACAAGAATAAAGGGGGTCAAATATATGGTGAAGGAAGGAGATTTGACTTTGGGCCAATATACAGATGATGCATTTATAGATGCAATATACAGATGACGCATTAAAGAACTATACACTTGAAACCTATATATTTTTATTAACCAATGTCACCCCAATAAATTTAATGAAAAAAGACAAAATTTGGAATCCCATTGTTGCCCTCACCCTGGAAAAACTATTCATTCTAAATTTTGTATTTTGTTTAAATACCTCTAAAATTAAAAAATATATATATTTTAAAACACTATGTAATAAAACTAGAAAAATGATCTCTGTACTTTAATTTAAAAAAATGTAACTTATGTTTTACCTGTGGTGATGAGGATAGGTGCACAGAATGAGATATTGGGGACTTGGTTTTATGCACTGCAAAACGATATGTATTAGATGGCATATTTAGTAGAGGGAAATGTTACATATTATAAATATGAGAAATATTTATAGCTAAAGAAAAGATCAAGGCATATTGAAAAGTTGGAAGACCAGAACAGGATTTATCATAAATAACTGACAATAATTAAGTGTATAGATTCTTATATTACATAAAACTGAATAATAAGAAGCAAATGTTTATTCATGCAGAAAGCATAATTATGTATGTGTACTAATAACTCAGTACTTAGTCATTGTATTAAGTATTAAGATGGATCAAATGAAATCACTGTAAAGATTTTGGAGAATGGGCTATTCAAGTTTTTCTTCCCTATAACCTCAGATTAGAACAAACCCTTTAGTGTTTTAATAAATAAAAATTTCGATCTAGAAAAACCTAACCTCCTAAGAATTTTGAAATATATGAGGTAGACTTCCAAGGCCCTCATATGGAAACAAAATTGAAACAACTGAATTGAGCTAAAATAATTAAACTAAAGGCATCCATCAATAAGTATTTACATAGCCACATTGAGAAAATATAAATAATTCTAGAAAAAGAAAATTTTACTACAGATATTTAAGACATAAATTATAAAAAAATTAGAATATTTTCAAATTTATTAGCAATTATATTGTTTTATTGATAATAAATTATCTTGTACCTATTTACTTGTACTGATAGTACAAGTGAGTAATCATGTTTATTTTGTTAGGGATCAAGATTTTCAATATAAGAAAAAAATATTTAGTAGAATGCAGTACTACTACAATCACTTAATGGAAACCACAAAAAGTGATACTGAATATCTGTAAATACACATTTGAATAAAACAATAAAAATGAAAGTATAAACATGTGTTTTTTTGTATTTCTTCCACTGAAATAGGCTAAGACATCTCCACTATGAAATATTTCAGACCTCAGATTCCCACCCCTATAAGTTTCTATTAAAAGAAATTAGTTCTTTTTGGAAAAATGGCTGATTTCATGTCTGGGCCCAAGAGGAGTTGATTCAGATTTCAAACAGTAATGAAATCATGTTGAAAGGACATAAAAACCAATGTAAAACAGGCTCCTACTAGCCAATCTGACACATTTGAGTATCAAAGGAGGAATATTGACTGAGATCATTTGATATACAGTAAATCTAAAAAGTCTTAAGACTTTTTATCCTTATAATGATAAAAGGAGAAAAGGTTAACATATATTGATGGTGAACAGAATATTCCTGTTGAGTCTTGCTATTCAATCTCCTTAGTATTATTTAGTCATTTTATTAACCTGTTAATTAGTAAATTAAATATACCTCTTAGTAACGACATTTTCTGCCCTGAGACAAAGACATATAAAATATCCAAATTCAACTGTGATATAATTTTATGTATCTTCAAACATCAATAAATTACAATTCAATTTGTTGCAAGGTTTTGAAAGCAAATGTCTTCAGATCTCTCTAAAAACAAAGATGTAAAGATAAAAAGAGAAATATATTACATGTTTTAGAGCTCATCAACTTCAATAGTAACTGCAGGCTTCTCTTCGACAGAAGAGGCTTATAAAGTATAAAACTTGAATCTAAGAATGTTGGCTAAATAATTACTCCTTTCTTGACATGATAAAATTTTTCGACATTAAAATGGCTATGAAATAGGTGGTCTGAAACTCTTCCAATTGTTATAATTTTATGGACTGTGGTTCACAGGACTATAGTGTACAGCTTACAGGAAATTAGAGAAGACTCAAGAATTCCAATACCTGGAAAAACCTTGTTCTCACTGCCAAAAGCACACTTCTTGTCTAAATTTCCTTTTCAGTTTATGAGTGGCTGCCAGGTGATTTGGTCTTTGGAAATAAATTATGGCAAAAGCACTGGAAATCACTTAGTGTACCTCGTGGAAATTTCTGAACCAATCTTAAGCCAATATATGACTCTCACTGCAAACTGTTCTACACACCAGCAGAGGTCCATAAACAAACTCCAACCACATCAAAATAAAGTGAACCTGAAACTTCTACAAATCACAAATTATATTTCTGATCAAAAGTCTAAAGGAAAACCTCTATATTTTTATTACTCCATGTTAGCTTTGACTTAGAAGTTTCAAAAGGGTTTAGCTTATAGTATCTATTCCCAGCTAAGTGAACATCACGATGAAGAAATTCAAAACTGCGAGGACACACAAGGGACATAGCTAAAGGTTATCTGGCACAACACCAACTACGACTCAGAGGGCTTCCTTTTTTTACATTTGTTGCTTACCTGCCTCTTATCATTTCTATTTCCATCAGGTGTTTCTAACAGAGGAAAAAAAAATGCACAATTTGGAAAGGTATAAATTTATCCTTCTAATCACATGGGTATTAAAGTATAGATTGGTACATCTTGCAGAAAGAGGACTATGTCAAAATCACCTTCCTCTAATCCAATGAACTTTGCAAAATGCATTTCAAAATTTCAAAATTTATTTAGTAAAAAAAATTCTTAATAATTTACTCCCTCAATGTCATAGTCCAATTTGTTCCTTTAAATGAAGACCTCGACTCCTTTTTTTTTTTCCAAATGTTTACATGAATCTCCTTTTAAATGTATAATTTATCTTGTTACCAACTCTTCTGGTTTTAAAATATGCCATGATTTGCTTTCTAAATGTATGTTATTACCTTTTTCAAGTCCATTTTCCTGTGAGAATAACTCCTGGATGGGTAGAATATTTTGAATTCTACACATGTTTAAACAGAACCGACAAAATAGATGTGTTAAGAATTGAAGTTTGCTTGTTGCTGGGTTGTGGCCAGTCTTTGCTTCTATTTTTTTCTTACTATAAGCAGACATTTTAGAAATTGGAAAAATCCATATTTCAATCAACTATACAAATAAAAAGATATATATCTTTGTAGTCTAAAAATGGGACAAAAATGCAAACACGTGAGTTGGCCTGAAGCTTGAGACATCCTGAGCTAAGGAGCAGGCAAGCTGGCCCAGAATCTGGATCCTGTTAGGTGATGAGGGAACAAAATTGCCTCTATTGGTGGGAATCAGAGTCAAGTTCATTTCACAAAACCAAGTTTGGGGACAGAACTCCTAAGTGAATAAAAAGAAACAGAAAAATTCTTGGGGCCACTGCCTGCAGCTTCATATTTAGAGACAGTGAGAATCCCCCAAAAGCCAGATGGCAAAAGCTCTGAGAGAGGCCATCTTTGAGCTAGTGAATATGTTTAATATCTGTAATACTATGGTGGGATAGAAATGCCAAGTCACCAACATAAAGTTAGTACTGGGTTGGGATATCTCTTGTTTGGGAGATTCGGTTCTGATTTATGCTGAAACGAAATATATCCCTTAATGCACATATATGAGTATCATTACACCTTCCATGTAATACTGTTAAATGTATGAGATGTTTGACCACCAAATATTGGATCATTTTACTTGTCTATGCTTCTGTTTCATACTAGTTATCAAATATCTTAATGTGTAGCATTTTATGACTTTGAATTAATTACTAATATTTTAGGATTTAAAAGTCACAATCTTTTCTTTTTAATATTGTAAGCCTTGCTGTGTATATTTTATACTTAATTTTCCCTTAATATCAGACTGCAAATGCCAAGAACTGCCTACATAAAGAGTAAACATTGGACAGAGTTGAATATATTTTTAGTATTATCTGTAAAGTAATCCTTGGTATCTACTAGTAGGGAAAAAACCACATTATTTAAAAATAAATTATTAGGAAAGCAATATGGAATGACAAATTGTGTTAACTTCAGTAAATTAAGGCAATTTTATCTTATATGCCAATGAAATATATTAATCATTTATGTAGTTTTCTAATTTACTAAGTAAAACAGTGGAAATTATTTTGAAACTGCCACAAAAATTTTGGTGAGATAGAAATCATTACTTTTTCTTTTTAACAAACATATATCACGGTTTGGGTTTTTTTTTGTCATTTTTCTTTCATAACTTTGTCATCACTATGTTGATATTTTGCCAATAAATTTAATAATATGAAGAAAAATTAGTTGGAATATAGCTGTGTCTAATTTTAAAATAAGGTGTTTTGTTAAATTTTAATTATTGAAGACACAGACAATGTTACATTGGACTATACAATATTATTCTCACTACAAAAATTATTCTTACTTTAAGAAAAGTTAAAAACCAAACGAAATATTAACAGTTCTCTTGTGAACCACAGAATAAATGTGTAATATCTTTAAAGCACAAAGTCTTTCTTACTAAAACAATAAATGACCCAAAGAAAAAATTAATAAAATACATAAATAGGTATTTCATAAATAAAAAAATTACAGTTGGCTAAAACTGAAAGGATGCTGTGGTTTTCTGAAATTAATGTTAATTAAAACAATGAGATATGCTTTTCAACTGCATTTATCAAAAAGTAAGCATTATGACATAAAATAAAATCCAGAGCTGGCTAGAGTAAAGAGAATGGATACCTTCAGATGCTTTTGTTTGTGCTTTAATATAGTGTAAACTTGTGGAGATTAATTCGGCAGCTTCCATATTTAAAATATATATTTCCTTTGTTCTAGAAATTTTGTGTTTAAAAACTCTGTCCCATAGAATTACTGTCATTACTTTATTACATCGTATAATTTTAACAAAGCACTTAAGTTATGATGACTTGGCAGGCCATGTGCTTTAGCATTTTCACACTGAAATGTCTACTGTGTATTGTATATTACATCGTACTGGTATACAACGATGAGAGAAGATCAAGACTAAACAACAGAATTGTTCTGGGATCTTATTAACTACTGGAAATTTGCTCTCTAAGGAGCCATTGCAGAAATATAATTTAAGTAAACTCTGTATGACATTTTAATGTATATTAGAGTTACAATTTTATCTTCGTAGATAATCAAATTTTCTGTATATTAAATACTAAACTTTTAACATAGTATTTTTAAATAATGTCTGAGAAAACTAAAAATGGCAGACAGAAGCATAGGCTTTATAGCACATGAAGAGGTTTTTCCCTTTCTTCAAGAGCCATGAACCTGGGTTTTAATGTGACCTTAAGTATCAATCCTTAGGATGCATAACAGTTCTTCAGGTTTCAACGTTTCTTTCTTTCCAATTAAAGCTTTCTAGAAATTTGGAAAGAAAATGGAGGCTTAAACCACTTATCATGGGACACAGAATAATTCTGAAATGTTACTGCTGTATATATATTAAGAAATAGTTCTTTGAAAATTTCGAATATGACCATCTCTTAATGCTCATTATATTTTCTGCCAGAATTGTTATATTTTAACAGACTGAAATTCTGAATTTTTTTGAAAGGGAGTCAAAATACAAGTTTCATCTTCATGAATTCTGTCACTATCTCCCCATTAACAATTTTATGCACTATTTTACCCAGTTTTATATAAGTGGGGAAGAATATGTAGAATGTCCTGCTTTATGTTTGTTTATTTGATGTTTAAGATTGACTCTTCCCTTTAGTAATGGAATAAAGGTTTATTACTTTATAAAACTCTTTTTGAAACATTAAGCAGAATATATTTATTTTTGTTTAAAATATGTTGGATTCATTTCATTAAACTAAAACATAGAGTGCCATCCTATCTTTTTTCTTATGACCCAATTCAATAATGGAGCTTTGATAATTTCTTTTCAGTTTTCTTTAAGCTGTTGTCACTACAGCTATTTATGACACTTAAAGCAAGACAAAGAAGAAACGCTATTTAAGCTCAGGCACCAACTATTCTCGTTCTGAAAATATTAACAGTAAAAGTCCTTGATCTGGGAGCTCATCCTGGTTTCTACCTTGATCTTATTTATTATAACAACAATATATCCTTGTTAGAAGAAAACTAACCTATTTTATATAATATATGTATTTAAAAAGGTCTATTTCAGATACTTTTTTGGCTTCATGTTAGGTTCCTTATCAGAGATTTATTTTATAATCCTCATAGCTTTTCTTTCTTGAGATTTATTGTTACAAAAATAAAAATATAAGGGTTTTTTATAGTAGAATCTGAAAACTAATGTGTGATATCTACTTTATAGTCTCATGTTTGCAGTTTTGTACATGAATATGCTAATAATTACTTAACAACTTCAGTATTGTTCCTAATCAAAATCATAAGAATCACCTTTCTCATAAACTAAAAATCTTACACACACATACACACAGAGACACACTCACATATTTTCTTACTCTAAATATTATTTATTCTGCATATGTCTTGTAAACTTATTTGAGTATTATAGTTTCATAAAAATAAACCTTTCACATACACCATGAAACATATCCCCAAAGATTCTATGTAGCACAGTTGCTATGTGCTTTATACTGATTTCTATAATATTTACACAATTTCAATTAAATGCATAGCAGTCTCATTCTGTAAATGTGAAGTGGGAATTGCAATTATATTCATTTTGCAGTTGAGAAGATTGAGGCACAATGTTTAAGTAACTTGTTTAGGGTGTCACAGATAGAAACAAATTATTTAAATATTTCAGATGTTTATATAATAACATTTACCCAAGAAAACCACCTCTTTGGAAATCTTATATGCAAAAAGTATATTTTAAATATCTATATTCTGAAAAACTTTAAAATTAAAGATCTATGAAAGTCAGTACAGTTATTTCCTTGAAAAGAACTAAATAAAACTTGCATGGAAATCAATGCTTGATATTTATACTTTTAATTATGATGCACACCTCTATAATATTCTAAAAAAGAATTTTAGATTTAACTGAATTAAATTTTTAAAAGTTTGGCTTTTGTATTCTATTTAATTCACTAATAATTTATCACATAGAAAATTATCTATGTCTACATTTCTGAACTTTTTAAATAAATGCATAGTACTCAATTACCTGACTGTAATAAAACTTTATAAATTTAAACCTGTATGTTGGGCATAATATTTATAGGTTAATATATTGATTAGTCAAACAAACCAAATTACATATATCTGCATTGTACTTTATTTTAGTTTGAATTTTAAAAATGGAATTCATAATTAAATTGACAAATTTTTTCACTCTCAATACCTATATTTCTAAGATGCACTTGACAAATTTACTCTTCGTCCAGAAAAAAATGCTACTTTTGTAATATTTCTGTAATACCTGTATTATTTAAAATAACCTTTGACAACTTGTTGGATAGAATAACTAACATATTTTTTTAATTTTCTTATTTTTAAACAAGTATAATTTACATATAAAATTATATTAGTTAGTTTCAAATGTACAACATAACGATTAAATATTTGTATATGTTATGAAGGGATCACTTAAACAAGTCTAGGTAACATTTGTCACCTTAGTTTCAAAAGATTTTTTTTCTTGTGATCCAAACTTTTAGATCTACTCTCTTATTAACTTTCAAAAAAGCAATACAGTATTGTTAACTATAGTTACCGTGCTATACATTACATTTCCATGACTTATTTCTTTTATAACTGAAAGTTTTTTCTTTTCAGCGTTATTCACCTATTTCTTCCAACCCCCACCCTCTGCCTCTGTATCTATGAACTTGTTTATTTTTTTTTTAATTCCACATATAAGTGAGATCATAGGGTGTTTGCTTTTTTCTGTCTGACTTATCTCACTTAGTGAAATGTCATCAAAGTCTATTCATGTTCTCACAAATGGCAAGATTTCATTCTTTTTTTAAGGCTGAATAATTTTCTAATATCTAATATTCTAATATTCCATTGTGTATATATATGTATTTATGTATACATATACATGTGTGTATGAGTATATATATAATAATTTATTTATCCATTCATCCACTGATTAACACTTAAATTTTCCCATATCTTGGCTAATATAAATAATGCTGCAATGAACATGGGGATGCCTATATCTATTTGAATTAGTTTTTTTGGTATTTTCAGATAAATACCCAGAAGTAGAATTGCTGGATCATATGGCAGTTCTACTTTTAATTTCTTGAGGAAATTTCATACTATTTTTCATAATGGTCATAATGGCTACATCAGTTTATACTTCCACCAATAGTTTACAAGGGTTCCCCTTTCTTCATATCTTCTCCAACAATTGTCATTTCTTATCTTTTTGATAACAGCCATTTTAACATGTGTGATTCAATATCTCATTGTTGTTGGATTTGCATTTCTCTGATGATTAGTGTTGAACATCTTGTGACATACTTGTTGGCCACCTTTGTGTCTTCTTTGGAGAAAGGTCTATTTAGATCTTCTGCCTATTTTTCTTAACCAGATTGTTTTTTTTTTTTTTTCCCCTTTCTGCTGTTGAGCTGTATGAGGTCTTTATTTTGGATATTAACTCCTTAAGAGAAGTATGATTTACAAATATTTTCTTCCACTCAACAGGTTGCCTTTTCAATTTGATGATGGTTTCCTTTGCTGTGCGGAAGCTGTATTTTCTTCTAGGAGTTTTATGGTTTCAGGTTTTATATTCAAGTGTCTAATTCATTTTGAGCTAATTTTTGTGTATGGTGTAAGATAGTGGTCAAGTTTCATTCTTTTGCATGTGGCTGTCCAGTTTTCCCATCACCATTTATGGAGGAAACTGTCCTTTCCCCACTGTATATTTTGACATTGTATTTTAGTTAGCATTTAATCCCCAAAATCATTTAGTGTATTTATTTACATGTAGTAGATATACAATAAAAATGTGTATTGAATTAATTATTAATTACTTCTCCCTAAAACCAGAATTCCTCCAGGAATATTGGAGAAAGTGTTGTTCCAAATAATTATTTTTTATACATTTGTTAATGCCAAAATAATTAGTAAAAAAGGCAAAAAATAGTCAATGTATTCTGAACAAAAATAATCTCTTAATTATAATATGTTTTTCTGTCATAAATGAATTGGCTACTAAACATTTTATAAGGCACTTAAAAAAATTCTATTCAGTCTTGTTCCAGGTTTTTAATTAGTTCCTGCCACTTTTGTTTTCTTCAGTTAATTTAACTCTCAACATATTGCAGCAATTATTGCTGCCTACTCAAGCACATTTGTAAAATTGCTACATATTATGAATATTCATACTGAAACATTAAAGTTAAAGTAAAATTGGCCAGCAAAGAAGTGTACAAGAACAAACATTTACCATTACACTGGCATTTCATACATAAAACATGATGATTGACTACCATGCGTGTGCACATACACACACATACATAAACACACACACACACATTTAATTTATGCACAGAGATAAGTAAAATTTATAAACATAAACATATAAAAACATAATCATTCAGAGTTTCAAGAAAATACAATTTATTTAATGCCATAGCATTGACTCTCAAATAAATGTTGCTAATTGTCCCCTTATACAGCTATCTTTTAAATTAAATAATAGAATGGACATCACAATAAAACTGAGAAAATACTTAGACAAATTAAAAATATCTAAGCAAGACTTGAAATGTGAGCAGATATTTTGAAGACTATCACAGATTTTAAATAGGAATATTTTTTAAAAGCTCAATTAAATCTATTTTACAAAAGATATGCTATCAATAGAAGAATTGTGACATCTAGTAAATAAAAACATACACTCATTTTGAAAGATTAATTTTAACAAGATATATAAATAGAAGAATAAAGGACTTGGCGTGTGCAAAATAATTTACTTGAACAATTAATATCAAGTGGTTTTAGTGTTAACAAACTAGAAAATACTTGGTGTGAAATTTTAGAAAGAAATTTTGGGGGTCAAATTATTATATAATCATATTATGTTAAGGTTGCTTTGTTTGTTGACCAGTAAGCATTTTAAAATGATGTCATTAAAAAAACATTAAATGTAGAAATAAAATGATTATATCTGTGTTTCAGATAATGAAGGTATAATCTGTGGAAGAAATGGGAGATGGAAAAAATCAAAGGTTTACAAATATGGCAATATTAATAAATGATCAAAGTAATAAATGGCAAATCACTGTCAGTAGAAAATTGTCAGATAGAAAATGGCATTATTGATTGAAAGGAATAATTGTGAATTGATAATAACTCTGAAATTGAGTAATAGGACCAGCACTAATATTTTTAAGTGGATAAAATTAGGAATTAAAAACAGATTTCGGAGGGGAAAGGAGAAGAATTATCACTTCATTAGTCTTGTTGAAATTGCCATAGATTACCAAAATAAAAATGTCTGGAAAGTTGTTAGAAATATGGGTTTGTTGCCAATGAGAAACATAACCGAAGACCAGAAGTATAGTTGTAGGAGGAATCAGAATGTCATTTAATTTATAAAGTGTTAGTATGGTTGACATTGAGGTGATAAGAGAAAAAAAACTTACAATGGAATTCTTGGAGAAGCTTATATTTTAGATGAAATTGAAAAAGAAACAAAAGGATAGTAAACAAACTGTAGCACACCCAAACGACAGAATATTATTCAGTGCTAAAAAGAAATGAGCTGTCATAAACAGATATGGAGACTCCTTCAATAAATATTACTAAGTGAAAGAAGCCAATTTGAAAAGGCTACATACTGTATGATTTCAATTATAAGACATTTTGGAAAAGATAAAACTATGGAGACAATAAAAAGATCAGTGATTGCAAGGTCTTGAGGGGAAAGGAATAAACGGATATAGCACAGGGAAGTGAAAATACTCTGTATTATAATGATGGGTATATGTCATTATACATTTGTTCAAGAGTATAGAACATACAGTACCAAGAGTGAATCCTAGTATAAATTTTAGGTGATTATGATGTGTCATAGGTTCATCCTTGGTAAAAAAAATGTAGCATTCTGGTGAGTGATATTGATAATAAAGGAAGCTATGCACATGTAGGTACAGAGGATATATGGGAAATCTCTGTACCTTTGTCACAGTTTTACTATAGACTTAAAACTGCTCTAAAAAAATAAAGTCGATAAAATAAAATAAAAATTTTAATGAGTGTACACTGAACTGTTATGGGTGATTACTTCTGAGTAGAGAAATAGAAATGGGGGTATCTAAAGGACACATTTCAAATATGGAGAAACAAAAATAAGAGCAATGATTCCATATGTTATCTTCTCCTTTAAATTTACCTGTTACTTGTGTATCACAAATGAGACAAATACAAAAGGGTTTAAAATGTTCTAAAGTAATATAAAACGGAATTGAATATATTTGCTAATACAGTTTTAGACTCAGCCTAGGATCAAATTCCATTTTCAGCTATCTTAGCCTTGTTCCTATAGAAAAATGCTTAGTAAATCATTTATAAAACTGATTTTGAAGTTGTCCTTTACTACCCATGTAGGCATCTGATCTCAGGGTTATCATATTGTGTTACGTATTCATAACTACAGCAACAGAGGTTTTAAATAACTTCCTGATGTCACACACTTGTAGGGCAGGGAGCAGAATTTGATTTCAGTACTTCTGATGCCAGAGCCATGATTTATCCAATACACACACAGGGACACACACACATTTCTATTGTATACATGTATACGTGTACTAAAACTGTTCTGCTTCAAATTATTTGACTTTTTCTTATATGTCTCCCTTTATATAGTTCAACTTAAGTGTCACCTACCTGGCCAAACTAAATAAAATTTTCTCCAAAATCATAACATCCTACTTATCTATTCATAACACTCATCATAAACTGTACATTTCTTACATTATCCTTATTTATTGCTTAATTCTTTAACTCTTCCACTCAAACATATCTCTTTAAAAGGAGGAATATCTTGCCACTACTTATTCATGAATTCGGCAGAGTGGATACTTAGTATATTTTGTTCCATGAATCAATACAAGTACATGAGAGGGAGGTGAAAGTATTCTTTTAGAAAATTGTCTTATTGTCCTCACTTATTCACCTCCCTGTCTATACTGCTTTTGTCATGAGACTATGAAGACCGAATATACTGAAATGGGCAGAGTATATTTTTCTACCTCACTACTTGGTATGCAGCTTGTGTCTTGCCTGGGCCATTAAAAGGAGACTGGTCTGACAGTGTGCCAGTTCTCAGCAGTAGTTTTTAAGAGACCTTGCAATATTTCACTTTCAAGTGAACAGTGTCGGCCATCACCTTAAATTTTTTTAAGGACATATATTTTGAAGTCAAGGTAGATGAGGAATTTAGCTTGAGCAAATGGAAATGTGGGGTTACCAATAATTGAGTTGAGAAAGACTATCAGAGAAGCAAGTTTTCAGGAGGAGTTCTGAGGCTCCAATTTGAGATGTTATATTTGATATGCCTATCATATATCCAAATGGAAATGGAGGGAAGGCAGTAGGATATATATGTGTTTGAATTGCGAAAGATCCTATCACTACGACTTTCCAACTTCACCTCCTAACAGTTTTCTTCTTGTTTACTAATCTCTAGAATGTGGCTCAGGAAACTATAGCACACATGCCATAACTGTGTATAATTATTACAACTCATCAAGTTTGATCTACATGACATTGCCACTAAGAGGTAGAGCAAGACTTTAGCTTAGGTCTTTTCATTTCAGCATTGTTTTCTCTAAATTTGAGTGATGTAGATTGCTTTCTGTTATTGCTGCTGTTGTTTTTGTTATTGTTTTTGTTGTTCTTATTCTTCCCAGTGCAACTGCCCTTAAGTCTTTGTGACACATTTAGCTACCTGGGGAGATGTCTATGATCATGAAGGGGCAACCTCTGTTTGTGACCCAAACTAATGATACGTAAGCTGCCACACAGGCTTTTCTACCCTGATATCTCATAATCATCCATGAGGATAGTGACCTATTCCTAAACCTCAACTGATAAATTTGCGTGAATGTATTCAATCACCAAGTGTTTCTGGCTTCACTTCTTGAAGCTGGACTGTTTCAAAATCCTCCATGTTTCTCACTTAGAAACAACTCTAACTCATGTCATCTTATCTGAAACTAGGACATAATACACTTAAAAATATGAATACTGAATTTTCTTCACTCTGTATGTTGAGGCCCTCAATATTGGCCCTAGTTAAAAGTGTATTTAATTTTGGAAGCAGAATAATATAAAAGACAAAGAGGAGGG
Organism: Pteropus vampyrus; assembly: GCF_000151845.1. Classification (NCBI taxonomy): domain Eukaryota; kingdom Metazoa; phylum Chordata; class Mammalia; order Chiroptera; family Pteropodidae; genus Pteropus; species Pteropus vampyrus. The sequence goes on from NW_011888819.1 coordinate 7,922,857, forward strand.
AAACCACCCACCTGTCAGGGCTGTTGGGAGTTTAAAAGGAGAGGAGATACCCTGTTAGTGGGAATGTAAAATGGTACAGCTGCTATGGAAGACAGTACGAAGGTTCTTCAAAAACCTGAAAATAGAACTTTTATTTGACTCACGATCTCACTTCTGGGTGTTTATCTAAAAGAAATGAAATCAGAATCTCAAAGAGCTGTCTGCACTTTCATGTTCACTGCAGCATTAGTCACAACAGCCAAGATAGGAAACTAACCTAAATGTCTATTAACAAATAAATGGATAAAAAATATGGTATATACTTACAATGGAATATTACTTGGCCTTAAAAATAAAACAAAGCACAAGCAAAAAAAAATCCCCAATCAGGACACCTTGTTATATGCAACAATGTGGATGAAACTTGAGGACACGATGGTAGTCAAAATAAGAGAGTCACAGAAGGACAATTATTGCATGATTTCACTTATATGAGGTATTGAAATAGTCACGCTCATAGAATCATGAAGCAGAATGGTGTTTTCCAGAGGACGGAGGGAAAGAAAAAAGAGAAATTGCTGTTCAATTATATAAAGTCTCTGTTATGAAAAAATAATAATTTCTAGAAATCTGCTGTGCCAACATGGTGTCTATTGTTGATAATACTGTATTGTACACTGAATAATTTGTTAAGAGGCTGAATAATTTGTTAAGAGGGTGAATCTCATAGTAATTATTCTTATCAGCACAAAGGAGAGAACATATGAAAATTGACAACTATGTTGTTTGTGATTTTAGCTCCTTTTGCTCTTCTGCTTCTTATGGATTTAGGTTAGTACTGTTTCTTCAATTTGAAGAGAAGAGATGGTACCCTTGTTTCCATGATCAAATTGCACCAGCCCTGCCCTTAAGATCTCCTGGTTTGATCTCAACTGGGCTATGGGCAGTGTGTTTCAATAAAATTTACTACCTTTAAGAGGAAAGTAACAAAAATTCTTATGTGAACAGAGCCAAAGATGCTTTACATTAAAATTTGTACACATGGTAGTGTGTTTAAAAGCATTTAATCAATTATTGTTACATTATTTTAAATACAGAAATATCTAACTTAACCCTGTCTTTGCCTCTTCCCATCGAGGGAAGGTGTTTATCTTTAGTTTCATTGTAAAAGTACCAGTGAACCTGAGGGTAGAAGTGGATATGTTAGTGGAAGATCCTTCATTTTAGCTGACACTTTCTTTGGACTCAAAAAGCAGGCCTTCAGGCAATAAACTTGTACTCTGACCTTTGATGAAAACTCAGTCAAAGCCCAAACATAGCAAAAGGGAAAAATAAATAAATAAATAATAATGGAAGAAATAATTGCCTTAGGCATAGTTATGGCGTCCCTAGAGACTCTGTAGTACCTGGAAACACCTAAGCAGGCTGTAGATGATGTTGTGTCTGTGTTTACTAACATTTCAAAATCGTCATGGATTCAACACCTAATAAGAGAGGAATGATTGTGTTCATTCTTACTATAAACTTGTTTTGTTTGTTTTTAAAATTAACTACTCTTTCTTTTACTTTCGATGGAATGTTATAGAGAGGGCATTCTTTTCTCCTGCTCTACCAATCTCAATGTTTGCTGAACTATTTTCAGCATATACTGAACTGTGAAAATATTAAAATAGTCATAATTTTGAAAACAACAGAGTAAAATATGTTATTAGGCTATATTTTATTTCCGACTTTAAAAAAATACCAAACACTGAGGTTTGAAGATTTCAGGAATTTCCTTCTTGCGAATGAAATATATGTTTATAGATAGTGCTGTTTTTTTATTCATAATGTACTCTAGTTGTGCTTACACACCTGAATAAGATTTTCTGTGATAAAAATGTTTACTTCTGGAAGAAATTACTTCTATAAATTAGAGTATTCATAAACTTTTGCTCTCAGTATTTTTTTCACTATTTTTACAATATATTTCTGGGTATTTTATTTTCCTGAACAAGCACATCTTTACATTTTGATTTAGAAAGAATAAAAAGCTAATCATGACATTAGATATGAGAAATGCACTTATTTGGATACTTGTATGATACATATACATATGAATTGTCAGCTTATAAAGTATAAATTATTAGAATTTTTAATATCTTTGATACATGATGAGTTAGATTTTTAATTGACCTGAACACTGTACAGTTATTATTAAAGGAAATAGATTCCTTACAATTATTTGACATGTATATTTAGGAGAAATATGTATATGTACATAATTAATATTTATACATCTATAAAGCTTAGCTGTGATATATCTTGTGTATTCACAAGTTTCTTTTTCAGACTTATTATGTTAGTAAGAGCTGTTTGAGAATTAAGGCTCTATTTGTATAATCGTTATCTCTGGGAGCCCCATCTGAGGTACTCATTCTTTTCAACATGTACTCTACTCCAGGAGCACCCTGCTCATTCCACAATATATTCTCATTATGTGGAATCTCTGTCTGCAAATCCCAGGAGCTAGAACCTAACGGATATTTGCTGCCATCACTTGTTCTGTATTCCGTCACTGTCTTCAGTCTATTTCTGCATAGTAGCATGGAGTTTTATTTATATTCTGCTGATAAATTTTCTTCTTTTTCTCCAAGTAAGTTTTGTCTTATTGTTCATGTTTGTTTTAACATTAATTGGATAAAAATGCAAATTTGTTTTCATAATCCTGCCCTAATTGTAGAATCCTTAACATAAATAAATTTAATTTCCTTATATGTATAAAAAATTTTCAGAATTTCCAGAAAATATACAGCAACCAGGTATTTAGTCATCTTAATTACTTATAGGAGAAGTGGTAGCTAGAGGTTATGTAACTATTAAGCAGAGATTCCCATTTTAAACTAAAAAACTTCATGGATTTTTTCCCATTGGTTAACAAAACTAACCAATAAAGGCCTTAAAAAATAATAAAATGTACCCAATTTTAGAGAATAAAGTCAATTATTATTTAGGTTTAGATATTAATTTTTTAAATTTTTGCACATTAAATTCATTCTTTCTAGTTATAATTCAGCCTTAAATTATGCAAGTAAAAGAACCCTGAATTGCATTAAGAAATATTTAATGACTGAGTAGAATGACTTTTATTATAATTTTAGGAAATAAGATCTACATAGTAACATGATAAAAATCTTTAGTAACATTTAATTGCTATCTCTAAAGCTTCAAAATACAACACACATTACATTTTCTGAACAATCAGATATTTATTCATAAGCTCTACTTTTGAGCATTTGGGGTGATATTTTTATTTTAAAGTAATTAAATCATCCTAAATCATTTATTAAAAATCAACTTTCCATATGTTGAGAGAAAAACAAATATTTATCATATTATGAAGGGAATGGGGACAGGAGTGCTATAGTAGAATCCAAAGCAATCTAGATTGGAGCCACGTTGGAAAGATAATTAAATTCTACTTAAAAGAGTTTAAACTTCAAGCTATTTGCTCTAAGAAACTAGGCTGAGTTTTTTTGAGTAATGAACTATCATATCTCTGCATTAGATATTTTCCATAGAAAATAGTAATACATAGTCTAACAACAGAGAACTGAATGATGGAATGGCAATGAAGGCATATTCAAAAACAGTGGCATTAAAAATTCATGGAATCAACTTTTAAAAATGATGCAATAGCTGTTCTTTGTTGTATCATAAAGCTTGCCTTTGACTGAAAGTAAAAGGAAAGCCTTAACATCTTCTTTTTGATGTTTACCAATATGACCAGCTATAGAAAATTAATAGCAAATAATCGAAGAAAGCTAAAATGTACTGAACACTATATGGCAGCCTAAATACTTTACTTATGTTGCTTCATTTTATTTTGACAAAAAAAAAAAAAAGTTTTCAATAATCTATAATATCTTGCCTTTGCTTTAGAGGTTAAAAAATGAAATTAAAGATTATAAAAGTCAAGTTGCTTATTGAAGATACTTATACCTGGGCCCCACCTGCTTTCAAAGCCCATTGTCTTACTCTTTGCTAAAGTGCCTCTCTGCAATTCCCCAAGACTTTGGCAAGATTATAGCAAAGACCATGGTTTCAGTCCATGTCACTTCAATTTTAAGTACTTTAAAAAACAGTAAGAATGGATTCTCTCAGATACATAAATTTAACAATTTCATGCTTTTACTTCAATATATGTGTATGTATGTTTTTGGCCAAACTAGCCTTTTCTCTCTTGTGTTACCCACTATACAGGACCTATTAACACATAAAACAGTGTTATTTTAACTAAAATAAACATATTAAAACTCCAAAATGAGCATAACGTAATCAAGAAAATAACATCCGTGCAGTAAATCAAACGACAATGGTATATCCAAATCTGATACAGAGATAAGGACAAGAAGGTATCATATTGGCTCAAAGATATATAATTTGAAATAGCACATGTATCATACCTAGTCTGTATAAACGAAGGGAAGCGAAGCTGTAGAAGTTGTCTTTTCTGGTGGTAATTCTGCAATGTAAAAGTAAGTTTAAAACCTTATATTCTCTGAAGAATTCAGGACTACTTTATGTCATTGAAAATCACATTTACAAGAGACTAATTTTTCATTAATGTTAGGACTGTTTATGTCACTAAAACCTTTTTAATTCAGTTTTCAATTTTCATACATGTTGGACTGCTTCTCTCTCTTGAGTCTCAAAGTTTGTCAATTATCAAGAAATATAATTTCTCCTCAGATAATACTGGGGTCCAGAATAGATTTTCAGGATTGGTTTTGGTCTTCACAGTTCCTAGCAAAGAGGCACATGGGAGTCATATATCTGGGCACTTAGCACTTGTAAGATACTGAAAATATCGTTATTATTCATCAACATTTTTTTTTTTACCTTGGGATTGATTTTTTTAAGCAGAGATAAGTATCCCACAGACATATGACAGATAAAGCTGGGACTCGACTTCTTTTACACATGGTTATATCAGCTTCTGAATAGGCAGGAGAGAGAGAGTTACCTTCTCATCTCAGATTAGCCATCATCAGCTTTGACATCTAGCATCTCATTTTCCATGTCTTTAGTATAATTCTTATTATTTTTTTCACCTACATAATTCTCAGTTTTCTCATTTATACGTCTGAGATAAATATGTCAGCAGTGTTATATACTAAGATAAATTATGTAACAGAATAGCTAGTATATTATAGTGTTTTTTATTAAATGCTAGATATATTTTTCATATTTATGAATCAGAAATTGTCTAAGAATAGTGAAATGGTTTCATTCAGGTTTGAAGAAATAGAATACATGTTCAATAAATACTAGTTATCATTCCTATTTTGTGTGTGCTCTTAAAGGAAATTGCATGGTCAAGTGATATTAAAAATAATAACTGATAAAATTATAGAATAAAGATAATATATATGACAGCCAAGTTCCATTACAGAATTCAAAATTTAATTAGAAGCAACAAAAAGATGAAAATTCACTGGTAACACATTAAGGGAGTTGCAAGAAAACTGTATAAATCAAAATATAAAATATGTAAATTAAAATTGATTTTAAAGAAGGTGAATGATAATGAAAAGAAGAGAAAATGAGTGGTATTGCTAAAGAAGAAATGATTATAAATATAAATTTATAAAGAAAAATATTAAAAGAAAATATTCCCCGAAAAAGACCGAACTAAAATTTAATAGGGAACACTTAATTCTATTTTTTAAAAGACTCACACTTTAATAATTTAAATCTAAATAAGTAGTTTTGCTCATACACATAAGAAGAGAAAATAAGTCATCTTCACAGGTAGATTACCCATGAAGAAAAATGCTAGTTTCAGATTTATCAAAAATAACATTCAATGTCAGAACAAATTCAGTGTGGTCTATAAATTTTTATTATTTTATTTTACTTTACATTGTATTGTATTGTATTGTATTGTATTGTATTGTATTGTATTGTATTGTATTGAATTGTATTGTATATTTTATGATATCTTATCAAAGGACCAAATCCAGAACTTGTAAGGAGCATAGAGAAGGTCAGTAAGACAAACTGGATTCATCTACTATAAAGCAAGAATGAGACAGTTTCCAGTTAGAAACACTGATGGACTAAGCAGCCCAGCTTCTGCAGATATAGAAGAGGGTGGCAGATCACAGAAAAGACAATAAAGAAAATTATCATATATTGGAGAGCAATTTTCCAAACAAAATCCTGCAGGAAATAAATCAACCAAAGTTCAAGTCCACTTAATGTAAGTCTAATTCCAGTACCTAGCAAGATCGACAGGATCAATGAAATAAAATCTCTCAGATTTAGGCTCAGTCCTGATAGTTTTAAAATGCTGGAGGAATTTTTAATTAATAATTTTCATCCTAGTTCATATATTAATCAAATGAAAAATGTTCTGAAGAATTAAAGAACTCAGGCAATAATACATCCGTCAATGCCTCTAATAAAACAAACAAACCTATCCATAACAATTAAAACAAGTCAGGTAACAAAAAGAACCAGCTGATCATGGTATCCATACAAACAAAAGATAATTCAAAATAAAGACCCAGAAACCATGCCACTTCCGAGACACTTGTTACTGATCCAATGGAATTTATTTAGTGACAATGGATTAATAATCTAAATCCTTTTTATTTTTTTGAGATTATATAGCTTTAGGATATAGAAAAGTTGATAGACTAAAATTTGTGGACCAAATTTAGCTTGCCATCTAATATTTTTCCCTCTAAGCTACTATATTCATGGTAGTAAATTTTAGACTGTTATTACTGAAGGTCATACAGGTTTATGGAAAAGCAAAACAGTTTTATTTTGCCCATGTCAATTTAAGAATGACTAGTAAACATCAACATGACAAGGCAAGTGTAGAATTAGAAATATGAGTCTGGAATTTAAGGACAGTTCATTCTTGTTATATAACTAGTGTTTCTTTAACTAACATGTTTTATTTTTCAGAATGTAATTTCCCCATATTATCATTTTAGATTTTTTGTTTTACTTTCATGGAAGTTTCATTTAAACTCAGCTAATCCTGACTTGACAAAGTTAAAATTGGTTATGAACCCAGCAATTTGACTTGGCATATTTAACAAGAGCAATAGATAAATCTTTCTGCCTGATTTTAGCACTTATTTTTAAAGAAATGCATTTTAAGTGTGACTTGAAACTAGTAGGGGAATTTTAAAATAAAAAATTAGGAAATATCCACCCAAATTATTACTAAACAGATTACTTTATGAGATTATAAACTTGATACAGGCATTAATCAAATCATCTTTAGAAATTTAATTTCAAAATTATTTTCCAACTATTTATTTTCCTACAACAGAATTTTAAATTAATTAATAGCATTGTTTCTAAAACTTTTTGGTCAAGATAATTTACAATTATTAAACCGAGGACCTATAATAACTTTCCATTTGGATAATATTTATCAATACTTACCATATTAAATATTTGTATATTAATATAACAAATAACAGTAATACAACCATTATATATGAATACCATGGATATAAAAATTTCTATATTTTCCAATACAAATATTAGTGAGAAGAATGGCATCATTTTACGTTTTTACATTGTCTGGTTTAAAACAACTGAACTATCAAATCTACTCTACTTTATCTTTTGTAATGTCATAAGTCACGTAGAGCCTCTAGAAAACCTTATATTTTTCTCTTGAGACAATGAGAGTGAATAATGTCTTAGTGTCATTATACAAAAAGTTTTGAACTTGGAGAACCCCATAAGTTCCTAGACTACTTTTAAGATCTCCAACGTATAACAATACATCATTCTTTCTTTGCTATTTTTCTTATTTTTTCCATTCTTATTCCTCACTTTTTTTTTTTTTTT
>NW_011888819.1:7930748-7938835 GCF_000151845.1 Pteropus vampyrus
ATTGTATTGTATATTTTATGATATCTTATCAAAGGACCAAATCCAGAACTTGTAAGGAGCATAGAGAAGGTCAGTAAGACAAACTGGATTCATCTACTATAAAGCAAGAATGAGACAGTTTCCAGTTAGAAACACTGATGGACTAAGCAGCCCAGCTTCTGCAGATATAGAAGAGGGTGGCAGATCACAGAAAAGACAATAAAGAAAATTATCATATATTGGAGAGCAATTTTCCAAACAAAATCCTGCAGGAAATAAATCAACCAAAGTTCAAGTCCACTTAATGTAAGTCTAATTCCAGTACCTAGCAAGATCGACAGGATCAATGAAATAAAATCTCTCAGATTTAGGCTCAGTCCTGATAGCTTTAAAATGCTGGAGGAATTTTTAATTAATAATTTTCATCCTAGTTCATATATTAATCAAATGAAAAATGTTCTGAAGAATTAAAGAACTCAGGCAATAATACATCCGTCAATGCCTCTAATAAAACAAACAAACCTATCCATAACAATTAAAACAAGTCAGGTAACAAAAAGAACCAGCTGATCATGGTATCCATACAAACAAAAGATAATTCAAAATAAAGACCCAGAAACCATGCCACTTCCGAGACACTTGTTACTGATCCAATGGAATTTATTTAGTGACAATGGATTAATAATCTAAATCCTTTTTATTTTTTTGAGATTATATAGCTTTAGGATATAGAAAAGTTGATAGACTAAAATTTGTGGACCAAATTTAGCTTGCCATCTAATATTTTTCCCTCTAAGCTACTATATTCATGGTAGTAAATTTTAGACTGTTATTACTGAAGGTCATACAGGTTTATGGAAAAGCAAAACAGTTTTATTTTGCCCATGTCAATTTAAGAATGACTAGTAAACATCAACATGACAAGGCAAGTGTAGAATTAGAAATATGAGTCTGGAATTTAAGGACAGTTCATTCTTGTTATATAACTAGTGTTTCTTTAACTAACATGTTTTATTTTTCAGAATGTAATTTCCCCATATTATCATTTTAGATTTTTTGTTTTACTTTCATGGAAGTTTCATTTAAACTCAGCTAATCCTGACTTGACAAAGTTAAAATTGGTTATGAACCCAGCAATTTGACTTGGCATATTTAACAAGAGCAATAGATAAATCTTTCTGCCTGATTTTAGCACTTATTTTTAAAGAAATGCATTTTAAGTGTGACTTGAAACTAGTAGGGGAATTTTAAAATAAAAAATTAGGAAATATCCACCCAAATTATTACTAAACAGATTACTTTATGAGATTATAAACTTGATACAGGCATTAATCAAATCATCTTTAGAAATTTAATTTCAAAATTATTTTCCAACTATTTATTTTCCTACAACAGAATTTTAAATTAATTAATAGCATTGTTTCTAAAACTTTTTGGTCAAGATAATTTACAATTATTAAACCGAGGACCTATAATAACTTTCCATTTGGATAATATTTATCAATACTTACCATATTAAATATTTGTATATTAATATAACAAATAACAGTAATACAACCATTATATATGAATACCATGGATATGAAAATTTCTATATTTTCCAATACAAATATTAGTGAGAAGAATGGCATCATTTTACGTTTTTACATTGTCTGGTTTAAAACAACTGAACTATCAAATCTACTCTACTTTATCTTTTGTAATGTCATAAGTCACGTAGAGCCTCTAGAAAACCTTATATTTTTCTCTTGAGACAATGAGAGTGAATAATGTCTTAGTGTCATTATACAAAAAGTTTTGAACTTGGAGAACCCCATAAGTTCCTAGACTACTTTTAAGATCTCCAACGTATAACAATACATCATTCTTTCTTTGCTATTTTTCTTATTTTTTCCATTCTTATTCCTCACTTTTTTTTTTTTTTTTTTTTCTTTTAAGAATTCAGTTCAACTTTAAAGTCTGGCACATGCTTGAAATGATCTCACCACTTTTGAGTCAACACCCTTAACCTTACCATGAACCTTACTAGAACTGAATGGAAATCGGGGATCCGTCATTTGTGGCTATCAAGCCCAAGGAGATTTTTTGGATCTCCCAGGAAAGAATGCTGACTTGTACTGTGTCTGTCTGTGTTTGTGTTCCTTAAATTTGAATAACCGAATATTGCCAAGTGGAAAATTCCCATAGTATTTATTATAATAAAGTAACTTTCTAAATTGTGTTCAAGAAGGAGGGAAGATTTACAATTCTATGTATAGGTTCTCCACGAACAAACAACAAAATGTTTGTGGTGATTTTTCAGATCCTTCTCTTTCTCTCATTTTGTCTCCATCACCACTAATTTCTCTCTTTCATAAAAGAATTATGAGTAATTATGAGTAAGAGAATTCCAATAGCAAGTAAGAAATGTACTACGTTGAGAACTGTTTTAGAAACTGCACAGCCTTGAGGCAACATGGAAGGAATCAAGATAAATAAACATAGTCCATTCTGCTAAAATGCTTTTATTAAAACCACAAATTTGTTCCCTCATGATTGATATATTAGTGAAAACTCTGAATGTAATGGGAATTTTGTGTTGGATTATGCATGATTTAATTTGTGAGAAATATTTGGTGAACACAGAAAACGGCTCCCAGCTGAACCCAACTGCGTAGGAAAATAAAAATGCATACGATTCAAACATCTACCAGCTACTTCGGTTCACCACATGCGTTAAACTACAAGGTTCATTTTTCTTTGCTTTCACATTTGTGAATATATATCTAATTTTTTTCAATAACCCAAACATGTTTTAGTGTCCTGACTAAAAACCACCAAGAAGTAGAAAAACAGCAAGCAACTAGAAATGCAGTTTTAAACGAACCGAAATAAAAAATAAAAATTCATCTTACTGAAAATATTTTCCTGTGCAATTTACATAAATTTGTATAGAGTTGTGGTGTGTGTGTATGTGTATATGTGTCTGTAGGCTGGCACTATGTGTACTTGATTTCCCTTACATAAATAATCTCACAGGTATTTTAACATACATAATGGATGTCATTCTCGTGTGAGAGACAATTTTATGTTTGCTTTTCACCATTTCAGTGGCTATTGATTAAAAGAAACTGGCTGCCAGAATTTCCAACAGAGTAAAACTAACTCCACTTCTTTCCTAAGGCTGACCCACAATTGACAAGTGTCACATGATATTGTGAGTGGAACCAGTGCTCTATACTTATGATGAGATAAAACCAAATATAAATTTTGCTTGAATAGAACAAAAAAAATGGTACTTTTTCAGAGTTTTTTACTAATAATTCCAGCTGGTTTCATGAAAAAAATATATATATGTCATTAGGAAATCAGTAAGCTGTCAATAAAGAGTGGTTAGGAGAGTGAACACACTTGATATTCTTTGTTATTATATTTGCCCTTTGCCCTATCGATTTGAAGATATTTCAGAAATATTAGATTGCCTGACACAATAATTATCTCACATTGATTTATGCTAATGTTTAGCATACCTTATTCTATAAATGAAAGTGCCCTCCAACCACTCTCAAAAAAAAGAGAGAAAAAAATGAAGGTGAGTTAGTAAATTGGGAAATCGTGAGTTATCAACATGACTGATTCTCAGCACATTTTTGTTCTTTTCATATTACTCCACTCTTGACAAAAAGAATCACACGCAATAGTAATCACCCCAAAAGAAAGCCCAGTATGCATGAATTCAATGCTGTAAAATTTAGCCTTTCTCATTATTTAAGAATCTCATTTTACTTGTTTCTTTTTTCTGATCATGATTCTTTCCTCCTCCTTTCAATCCACTGCAGGGTACACAATAATTATAAATAAATATTTGTTGAATGAAGTGCTAGACATGCCACTTGCCTATTCCCTGTTCCCAGAATGGATTCCTAATTAAAACAAAATTATAACTCCTGACTTTCATATTTTGTTTTCTGGGTAACCAAGTTGCTCTCTCTAACATGGTACACCATAACATTTTCTATTAAGTAAGGTAAGCTACATTTAACAAACATTGGTACCTCCTTGTGTTAGTTGTTCTCAATAATCAAAGTCCTTTGATTGAATCCAATTAATTTTGATAACACTAAACAATAAAAATGTATGAAAAATTTCAACCCTAGGCTTATTTGGAACTGCTCTTTTGCCCTTTCCAAAACAAATAACAAACTTCCCTAGAAATCATTTCAGTAGTTGCAGGTCATATGTTAACTGGCTGAAAGCTATAATTAATAAATGTCTAAAAGGCACAATAGATAAAGTAATTAATAATATCAACCCAAACTTTGAGTAAGTATGAAAATGGAATTGAGAAAATGTGGAAACTACTGCTAATATAAAACTTCCATTTTGGGCAAAATGTTGTAGTTAACCCGTGTCTCAAGGTATGCTTTACTTTTTTCATTTTTTTCCTACCCATTTATTTAACCACCCAATTAAGCTGAATTTGGACTTTATTTCTTTGTCAATTTTAGTTTTAGTCATTATAGAAAAGAGTGTGTAATGATTGCACAAGATCAAATTAAGTGGTTTAAAAATCAAAGACAAAAGAATATGGTATTTTGGTAACTTTTTAAATGTGTTTCCATTTTATGAGATATAGTAAAGGACAAGTTGATATGCAAACCCTTAGGTAACTTAAGTTTATTCCTTGTAGGGACTGGAAACTCTCCAACACTTTTTCTATGTCATCAGAGGGTGTAACATTGTAATGTCATATTTATTAAGAATAAAAAAGAAACTTAAGGGCTCAAATATCACTTAGCGGCAAAAGTGTAACTGTTCTGCTGTCTAATGGCAGACTTTTGATTACTCTTTAATTTTCAATAAGGTAGAACTTTTAAAAACACAAACACAATGATGACCGTGCCATATAAGCTAAAGAATTTCAATCTCACTATATAAGAATAATCAGCATAATTCTTTTGGAACTAAATCTAGGAATGAAACAGATACTCTAAGGAGATGCTGATATCTCTGGTCAATTCATTTTCCTCCTATTAAGAAAAGATATACTGAGTTGTTGACTCAGCAACTCATCACTGGCAAAGCCTGGTCAGTATATTTCACTCTAATTGTTTTGCTTTTACTGTAGATACATTTCTTTCTCTCATTGCCACTTTGGCATGTCACTTGTCCCATCACTCACTTAGGCATAACTGTGCTTGTTAAGCAATCATCAGAGTAAAATCAATACTAAGCATTATGCTCCCTGCACTATAAAAGGAAGGGTGGTATAGAGCTAATCAAACAAAACTTGGTGATGTTTTGACCTTAAGTCCAAAGGTTTTTCAGGGCAAGGCAAGTTGCTTAAATGTCATGTGGCACTAGATTTCCAATCTCCTTGCCTTTATTTATGCCCTTTGATGCTCCACTATTTGTCATCTACTCATATTTATTGTGCAATCCCAGGTGCCTGACATTGCAATAAGTGGTTTGAGATTTACAGTTTTTATTTGCTCCTTGCCCTTAAAAGGCAGTTTAATGGGATGAACAAACACAGGCAAAAAGATTATATTGCTAGGTTCATATGTTTAGAATGGAAAATAAACAAATGAGAACAAAAACAAACCATTTACAAAATAGGAGTGAGGACTGGCTGAGACTTTCAGTTAAGGCTGAACCAGCTGGGAACAATACACAGGTAGGATTTGTTATGAGATAAAAAATGATCATTGCCACAGAAACAAGTGAACCATTTGTTACAAACATGGAACCGCAGAGTACACCTGAATACATAAGAAGATATATTTTAGGTAGAATGAATAATTCACATTTAATCTAGCAGGGAAACAAAAACAGAATTAAATTGCCAACTTCATAGAGTTTTTAAAATTTTAATTATATGTATATGATACGCTAAAATTAGATATCTCAGATTCAAGAACTATAGTAAACACTGCTAATCTCTTTTGTTTCTAATATCCATTTGTAAAATTAAAGTACATTTGATCAACTCATAGCAAAAACTTACTTCGAAGCATGGAGAGTACTAAGATCCAGCTTTTCTTTAGACATCTTGATGCAGTTAAGATGACATCAACTACTGTCTTCTGCAATTTGCTATTTTTTTAATCTCTGCCACTTCACTCTTAGTGAAACTCAATTCATTATTACTATCATTTTAAATTTAAGTGACATAAAACATACATATATAAAATATGTAGTTATACAAATATACATATATAAATACATAAAGATATTCTGAGTGTAGAATTATACAGATACTTAATATGAATTATATTTAAACTCCACGGTCGCAAAGCAGACAGATTTGATATTACATGTTAAATCCACCACCAATTAGTTGTACAATCTTGAAAAAATTGTTCAACTTCTCTAAAGCACCGTTCTTTCATCCATAAAAGAGTAATTTCCATAATACCTTTCTCCTATGGCTGTTTTGAGGATTGAATGTGTTGATTTCAATAAATGAAACCAGAAGAGTGTCTGGCACATAGTTAGTCCTAGTCTGTTTGGGCAAGTATTTCAAAAATAACATAAACTATGTAACTTACAAGAAACAAAATTATTTATCACAGTTCTGAAGGCTGGGAAGTTCAAGATCAATGTGTGAGGTAGATTCGGTGTCTGGTGAGGGCATACTTCTTAGACATCTGTCTTTATACTGTAACCTCACATGGTGAAAGGAACAAGAGATCTCTCTAAGATCTCTTTTTTAAGGGCACTGATCCCATTCATAAGGGCTTTGTTCTCATGAACTAATCATGTTCCAAAGGCCCTCCCACCTAATATCATCACACTGGTCATTAGAATTCAACATAAAAATTGTGGGGTGGGGAAGTACAAATACTCAGTCTGCAATACTTTCAATAAATGTTAACAATTTGTGATATTATTATCTGGAATTTGTTCATTACTTTTATATCATATTGTTATATGCTATGTTATCACATTTTGATATGATGTCAACTACATATATCACCATATATCAACAGTATTTTCAATGACGATATCAGGATGTATGGTAGGACTGGAAGAAGTAGTACTATGGTTGGCAGGCTGTAGTGTTGGAGATTAAATCCCTGGGTTTCTAAAAACTGGCAATCTATCTTACTTTTTCATTTGATACAAGATGCCTTGATTATTCTTGTTGTATCTGCATGCCTAATGCTTTCTCTAATGCCCAGAAAATTTGCTCATGATTCTCTGTCACGGACTCTTCAATCTCCATGCTGCCACCAAGATCATCCAACATCCCTATTTCCTAATCCACTCTAGTCCATTGTGGGAATTATTCCTGTCCATTTTAATGATCCTAAAGTCAATGACTATACACTATGTTTGCTTATACCCCTAAGTACAGGCTGCTAAAATAAAATAACCATAGACTAAGCAGCTTATAAACAGAAGTTTATTTTTTACAGATCTGGAGTCTGGAAGTCTGAGATTAGAGTACCAGCAATGTCAGGTTCTGATGGGAGCTCTCTTGTGGAATGCAGATAGCAGATTTATCTATCATTGTATCCTTTATGGTGGAAGAGCTAGCTAGCTCTGTGGCCTCTTTTACAAAAGCACTAATCCCATTCATGAGGGCTCCATCTTTATTACCTAATTACTTGCTAAAGATCCCACCTCCAACTATCGTCACATTAGGATGAGGGTTTCAACATATAAATTTTTCTTGGGGAGAGGAAGGACATAAGCATTCAGTTCACTGCAAATCCCAAGCACTTCTCAAAACAATACTGGATTATAATCATTACATAGTGATACCTACTCCTGCCTGTAATTGTATGAATGCATCCATTTTATTTTTTCCCTATTACGAAAAATTTTCCAATGAATAGCCAAGTACACATCTCATTGTAGAGGGTAACCAACAATTTCCATTGAGTTTATTTCTAGGAGTGATGTAGGTAAAATCCAGATATTCAGATTTTCAGTTTTACTAAGCATTGGCAAATTGCTTTCTAGAGCAGTTGTAATATTTCTATTCCTACATTTAATGTGAATTATGTAAGGCTTTAACAATTTCAGAGTAGTTTTTCAGTAAATTCCAGTTAAAAATCAGGCAGAAATAATTTTGTGAATAAAGACAGATGAGATAATATAGGTATGGTGGAGTAAATTAA
>NW_011888819.1:7938885-7949807 GCF_000151845.1 Pteropus vampyrus
ATTGTTCAACTTCTCTAAAGCACCGTTCTTTCATCCATAAAAGAGTAATTTCCATAATACCTTTCTCCTATGGCTGTTTTGAGGATTGAATGTGTTGATTTCAATAAATGAAACCAGAAGAGTGTCTGGCACATAGTTAGTCCTAGTCTGTTTGGGCAAGTATTTCAAAAATAACATAAACTATGTAACTTACAAGAAACAAAATTATTTATCACAGTTCTGAAGGCTGGGAAGTTCAAGATCAATGTGTGAGGTAGATTCGGTGTCTGGTGAGGGCATACTTCTTAGACATCTGTCTTTATACTGTAACCTCACATGGTGAAAGGAACAAGAGATCTCTCTAAGATCTCTTTTTTAAGGGCACTGATCCCATTCATAAGGGCTTTGTTCTCATGAACTAATCATGTTCCAAAGGCCCTCCCACCTAATATCATCACACTGGTCATTAGAATTCAACATAAAAATTGTGGGGTGGGGAAGTACAAATACTCAGTCTGCAATACTTTCAATAAATGTTAACAATTTGTGATATTATTATCTGGAATTTGTTCATTACTTTTATATCATATTGTTATATGCTATGTTATCACATTTTGATATGATGTCAACTACATATATCACCATATATCAACAGTATTTTCAATGACGATATCAGGATGTATGGTAGGACTGGAAGAAGTAGTACTATGGTTGGCAGGCTGTAGTGTTGGAGATTAAATCCCTGGGTTTCTAAAAACTGGCAATCTATCTTACTTTTTCATTTGATACAAGATGCCTTGATTATTCTTGTTGTATCTGCATGCCTAATGCTTTCTCTAATGCCCAGAAAATTTGCTCATGATTCTCTGTCACGGACTCTTCAATCTCCATGCTGCCACCAAGATCATCCAACATCCCTATTTCCTAATCCACTCTAGTCCATTGTGGGAATTATTCCTGTCCATTTTAATGATCCTAAAGTCAATGACTATACACTATGTTTGCTTATACCCCTAAGTACAGGCTGCTAAAATAAAATAACCATAGACTAAGCAGCTTATAAACAGAAGTTTATTTTTTACAGATCTGGAGTCTGGAAGTCTGAGATTAGAGTACCAGCAATGTCAGGTTCTGATGGGAGCTCTCTTGTGGAATGCAGATAGCAGATTTATCTATCATTGTATCCTTTATGGTGGAAGAGCTAGCTAGCTCTGTGGCCTCTTTTACAAAAGCACTAATCCCATTCATGAGGGCTCCATCTTTATTACCTAATTACTTGCTAAAGATCCCACCTCCAACTATCGTCACATTAGGATGAGGGTTTCAACATATAAATTTTTCTTGGGGAGAGGAAGGACATAAGCATTCAGTTCACTGCAAATCCCAAGCACTTCTCAAAACAATACTGGATTATAATCATTACATAGTGATACCTACTCCTGCCTGTAATTGTATGAATGCATCCATTTTATTTTTTCCCTATTACGAAAAATTTTCCAATGAATAGCCAAGTACACATCTCATTGTAGAGGGTAACCAACAATTTCCATTGAGTTTATTTCTAGGAGTGATGTAGGTAAAATCCAGATATTCAGATTTTCAGTTTTACTAAGCATTGGCAAATTGCTTTCTAGAGCAGTTGTAATATTTCTATTCCTACATTTAATGTGAATTATGTAAGGCTTTAACAATTTCAGAGTAGTTTTTCAGTAAATTCCAGTTAAAAATCAGGCAGAAATAATTTTGTGAATAAAGACAGATGAGATAATATAGGTATGGTGGAGTAAATTAAAGCAAGGTTTTTAATGTCAGGCTTATAAATTTAGATATTACTACAAGGTTTTTGACTTATATAAATGAGAGAGACATACTGTGTCATAAAATGGATGTAATATAAAAATTAAAAAAGCCAGATCCAAGAGTTTATTAACAAATATATAGTAACAAAAATCCAGATAGGAAATTAAAATACCCTAGACAAAATTGGGTCTGAAATTAAAATACCCTAGACAAAACTGGGTCTGTGCATATGAGCATGTGTTGAATGGGAATGTTTTAGGCAGACCTGGTGCTAGTGATGGTGAAGTGATTTTGATATTGAGGACTAACATTTATCAATATCTACCATGTGCCACTGCTGTTAAGTTGATTTTATGTTGCTTTATTTCCAATATCTTGTTTCTTCAGATAAAGAAGCTGAGGCTCAGATATGCAAGAGTGCAAAGAAGAAGAATACGTTTTTTTGTTTTTTTTGTTTTTTTTTTCTGCAACAGTGTCTATATGATATTAGATAAATGCTCTTACCATTGACAGGGATGAAGATATGGAGAAGAGGTTCAAGTTTGGATATACTGAATTTAGTTTCAGAGAGGATATGTTTTCTTAGTTATCAGAACATCTATTCAATTTCACATTGAATGAATCCCCTAAAGGATTTAGATATGCCCATTCAGCTCTGAGCATTCTTATTGGAGAAGAAGTAGAACCATATTTACTTTGAGAAAGATTATGCTCAGTTCACTGTTTCTTATCAAAATATTACCAACAATCTAACTAGAAACTGAGAAAAAAATGGAGTAACAGCAGATGGATAAAAATCAAGAGTATTTAATATTTAAATGTATAGAATTATGCTCCCCGAAATAAATTATATATAATGCATTTTAGATTCATTTTGTTTTATAATTCATATTCTTGATTTCAATGAAAAAAACTGACTTTCAGAAAACAGATTTTTGCCGTATATCACGTCTGTAATTTGTACTACTTTTTCCACACTGTTAACTTTGAAAGACAAAGTGTTATTTCCTAGGATTATTAATAATACAACATATACAATTGTATTGTTAAGTTCATCTAGCATGAAGAATTCACTAAAAACTTCAAACTGGGATAATCTGCTACAATTTATGTTCCTTTCTATACCTGATATATATAATTGCAAAGGTTCACATGTTAATTCAATCATCCATTTTTATTGCTATTAATGCTTGGCACAGAATCTGTCACTTGAACATTTTTACTGTATATGTATATGTATATATACACACACACAATTTTTCTAGTTTTTCACTCATATTTTTAATGGATAATTACAAAATCTCCACATATACTTCATTCTCTAGGCATTATAAAACTAACATTTGCTAATCTTTATATGTGTTCCACTTTAGCTCTAACATTTAAATTGACGATTTCTCACTACACAAAAATTAATATATGCCATATTTTTTTTGTTTTTTCATTCAACATATTTATTGGGCCTACACTTTATGCTAAACACCTTCCTGGGCACTAACAATACACAAATGAATAAAATTCCTTACTTACTGGGCTAAATGTTTAAAAGAACAGATACGCAAACCATTAGTTATGATAGAATTACTACAAATTTTGAATCAGAGATAAACAAATTGCAATGGATACATAGTAGAGCAGAGAACTGAGTCTATAGAGGGAAGAATAGGAAAGGCATGAGGCAAGAGTTAGTATGAGATAGCAATAACATGACCTTTGTGTCATCCCTTCTCTCTCCAGTATCCACCATGTTGACTCAGACATGTGGTCTCACCAGGTCCCAACACGTGCTTCACTCAAATGAATCTGACATGCAAGATACGATATCTGTCATCTGTAAAGTGAAAAGCATTAAGACTGTGGCTTAAAAGCACCTGGATGCCATCACAGATAAAGGCTGAATGTACCAAACATTATATAAGGTATTTAAGTTAGTGGTGGGGAGAGACATAAAAATTGTTTGGAAACCAGATAGTAAAATATATTATTATTGGATAATTAACATAAAAACAGAGACTAAATATCAGTGGTTAATGTCTTGTAAGCAATAAGACGTGGGACAGACTCCTTCGAATGAGACAGTATAGTGAGGTGTATTATCAGGAATCATGTAGTCAACTATAGTCAAAGGTTAAATAAGTTTTAAGGCCATCATAAAGTCAGAAAGGAAAAATGGCCTCTTAAAACAGTAAGAAATTTGATTTTATTCTGAAGTCATTACAGGCTGCTAAATATATGGAAAGATTTTTGTTATTTAAATCATATTTTATTTTTATTATATAAGATTTCTAAATAAATAGAAATTTACGAGTGAAACAAAGAGGAACTGAAATATGTACAAAATTTAAGGTTAAATATATTTGCTGTTACCTAGCAAATAAATGACAAATACATAACAAATAAGTGCTTTGCCAGTTTTGTTATGTTTAAAAAATAACCTTTTTAAAAATAAACAAAAAAGGTTATTTTCTTGATGCTTTGTAATTTTTTTTGAAGACTATAGTGAAGTAATCAAAGTCATCATTGTGTAAACATTTTCCTTAATATTACAAAAGCATGTGGAAGAGTGAAAAATACCTTGAAAACAAATTTTTCTTTTTATTATTTTATTTCTATTCAATTATTTTATTTGAGTGAAACAAGAATTGATTTGTAGCTTTTAGAGAGATAATCATCTAAAAGAGGTTTTCCTGAGGGGGAAAAAAGAAAGTATAAAACCTTTGGCGATGTGGTGGAAATGGATTTGTTGTAAACAAGAGCTCCAGACTGAGAGAGGGGAGTCCTGGGTTTGCATTCAGACTCTGTCACTAGTTATGTCGCTTAATTCAGTTCCCATACTTAGAAACATAAGTAGTCCAGATGAAATCAAGGATTTTTGTTTGTTTGTTTTGGTTTGCTTGTTTGTTTTTTAGATAAATGATTTCAGAGTTCGCAACCTGAAGGCTATTTGCATCCTAACAGTGTTTTAGAAGACTGAGAAGGGTTTAAAAAACAAAGGAATAAATCTCTAATAATTGAGTTTAGAAACCATAACAGGTTGCAGGGTATAAATTTTGGGTACTTGGCCTTCCTGGTACTCATAAAATAGCATCATATAGATGGTCTTTGGGTCCTGCCTACTTATTAAGGTCATTCCTAATAATATGAAGCATGGCTCATCATAAATTAAATTTCAAAAGCAGTTGCTGGCAGCTGGAAGTCATTTTCAGGCATCTGTTTAATACAAATCACTCTTCAACTTAATCTAATAATGAAATTATTATCGTTTAAACCTCCTTATTAGTAAATAGCCAAATAATTTGCCTGTTATGACACTAAGGAAAAATAAATAGTAAGATTTTATTGCAAATGTTTTTATATTGGAAAAAGTAACACAGAAATGTCTAAAGAATGTTTCAAACAACTGTAAAACTACCGTCCAGGATTAACTCATATTTTCCTTCGAATATTAACATAACAATATTACATGCAAAATAGGCTGAATCTCCAAAACTATTACATACATTTTTTTAGCAGAGACAATTTCTATCAACAATTTTTATATTTTTATATTTAATTTTTAATTTTTAAATTTTTATTATTTTTATATTTAACTATAAAATGCCTAGAAATAGACTCATGCACAAATGGTAATTTGCTATATTACACAGTATGTCTTACAAATTAGGAGGAGAAAAATGGACTCTATGTGAAATCACATTGGGACAACATTTCTCCTGGTGAAATAGTAGCTCACTACTAAGGGTCAATAATTTGAACTGCATTATAATTATGCATTTGAAAAAGAAAACTTTAAAATTATTCAAAATAAAAAATAAAGGTAATGAAGTTAAAAAATGTAACTTATCTCTGCATTTGTAGTTGGAAAAAATTTCTTAGACAATTCAAAAAACCAAACCACACAATATTGATCAATGTGATCACATAAGAAAAATTTAAAACTCGATACAATTTTCAACATTAATTTTATTAAAAATATTTTACATATATGAAAAAGACAATGGTAAGAAAGTCATATAAGGAAAACCACCGTATCCTTTGATAACCTAATAACATCTTTATATAGACTAAAGCTTCTCCTTTTTCATTATGTAGCAGGAAGCATTGTAATATTGGTGAAATTTCTTAATCTCATAATTAGCTTCCTCATTAACAAAATGAGTTTAAAAACAATCTCACCAATTCTTGTGAGGATTAAATGAGATAAAGTATACAATGCTTGATATATCTTAGTTTTCATCCAGATGGGTGTAAAGCACTGTTAAGAGGTGTAAGTTCTATAACTAAAAATATCTTGAACTATGAGTATATATTGGCTGCTCATTAGGCTTGTGTCTACTCTTTAAAAGTCTGGACTCCTAGCTAAATATCAATGTGTAATTTTTTCAGCCTGACTACAGGAATTAGAGAAATTCTTAGAATTAGAGAAATTCTTTCCCTGGCAGGCCTCAATGAGAGAAGGCTACTCTCCCCACAGCAACCTGATGCACAGCCAGTGCCTTACGGTCTGAAAGAAGTTGCAGCCTAAGACTCAGACCTCCACGAAGAGTCATGGTTATGCTTTTCCATATCTGCATTCCAGCCCAATGACTTTCATTTCTAAGTCTCTTTCTCTGAGATTGTGGAAGGCCCTCTTTCAGAACCTCTACCTAGGCCTCCTGTGATAGAGGGAGAAAGGGGATGAGGGCAAACCATTGAAGAGACTTTTCTTCACACGGGCTCAGTACTTTTCTACTCCTAACTCTCCGTCCTTGTCCTTGTTTTCTCCCATATGAAGGTCCGAAAAGCTACCAGGGCCTTTAATTTGGGGCTCCCTCAACAGTGAGAAGACTCCCACATCTACACTGATGTACTTGACTCTCCATTAGAGTACTGTTCCATGGGGAATATGGAACAGGAGAAGTCAATGCTTTCTCTGGTTTAGACTTGTACTTAGACCATCACAGTAATTGATTAATGGCTTAACTCTTTCAGAATTTTTTTTTATGTTCTTTTTATTTTTCCGCTTTTGGCCTAGGACTCATGAAGTTATTTAGAACCTTTAATTGTATTTTTCTATAGCCAATCTAAGAATCATATTGACAAGCAATAGAAATACAAATTCAAAAGTATTAATTTCATAATAATAGGAAAAAGACATTATTTAGGATCAAAAAGAAATCCTTCTCCCTCTTGCTCCTTATCTATCAATCTATATGTCTATCTAGCTATCATCTACCTGTCAATATATATCTATCTACCCAATTAATTTACTTTATAAGCTTACATGTACTTCTTGAAATTTTTAAATTTCTGTACATAATTAAAGTTAATCAGGAGAACAAGTTAAACATTCTTTATAACAGGAACACCCATACAATATATGTACATGCATATACATAAATACATACACATATATAAACATGGAAAATAACCTATAAAATTTGGAGCCAGAAAATTTTGGTGTGAAGCCCATGTTAGCTGTCCTACTTTGGAAACTGCATAGCCT
This sequence comes from Pteropus vampyrus, assembly GCF_000151845.1. NCBI lineage: Eukaryota > Metazoa > Chordata > Mammalia > Chiroptera > Pteropodidae > Pteropus > Pteropus vampyrus. The sequence goes on from NW_011888819.1 coordinate 7,946,150, forward strand.
ATCTAAGGTGCAGTTTCCTTATTTGAAAAACTGGAATAATGATATATCACCAACTTTGTATAATTAAAGAATTAAATGAGAAAATGCACACCAAGTATTATCATGGAGGTTCAGGAAGTTATTTCCATGTTAGCCATAAATCCAAATACGTATCTGTTATAAAAACAAAGAATTACATGCTGTGTCATGAATGTTTTCTGTAACACTTTATTTCCTTGTAAATTACTTCACATCATCAACTCTAGATGTCCCAGTTGATTTGTCCGTCATCTCGGATCCATCAAGTGTAAGGTTTAACCTCCAGAAAGATGGAAGGGCCAGAGTTCAAAAACAGGAAGTTACTGGATTGCTCTAAGCCCTGGTCAAATCACAGAGGGTAGCAATCAATGGTTTGTTTGACACATCAACACCAATGAGTAAAATAGGCAAACCAACATGTTTATCTGGCTGCAAAATCAAGTAACTGCACTTCTGATTCTCAAATTGTGTGCCAAGGCATGCTGGGGAGTCACAGAAGGGTCATGGGGTATTTTAAATTTTTGAGAGAATCACAGTGACACTTATCAGAAACTACGCATATTACCATTATTGTTTTGGGGCTAATATATTTGTTACAAATTTCTTTTTTGCTTAGTAGAATTGTGAAAAATTACTGAAAAACTAAAGGTGATCTGAATCAAGAAATTTAATATAAAAAGTATCATGAGAAATATGTATCATCAGGGATGCAAAACCCTGGAGTAAGATGGGCAAGGTTATGATTTTACAAGCAGGTCAAACTACTTTTTAAATTATTTTCTCACTTCTTTTTCTGACTCATACTCCTATTCCCCCAGTTTCTCAGATTTTCCTCAAAAAAACCTGAGAAACTGAGGGAACAGAGGTAGACCCAAATAGACTACATGTGACTCTATCTGTAATATAGGTCACACCAGTTGCCTATAGTTTTTTAGATTAAAATGCCATCATCATAAGGTGTGGTGATCATGATATAATTTTCTTACAAAACTAAATCCCTCTAGATCAGATTAATTTGGGGATGATGGCTTTATTTACTTTGGGAATATTTAAAAACATAAAAACTAATCTAAAATATCCCCACTGACTCTTTTTTCGTATATCTTACTAATTAATTTTTAATTTTCTCTCATCAAAATCTGGATGTCATAACCAATTTCTTTAAATTTATTAACCAAATTCTGTCATTTCCTTCTCCTATATCACAGATCATCATCTCCCAATTCCTGGATTCCAACTCATCACTATTTCCTCTCAAAAAGTTCTCTTTACATGTTTTTCTAGAGTTTATCGTATTATAAAATGAGTCATTTTATAATATTTCCATCTGTCTTATTGCATTTATTTTACCAGTATATTATGTTGCTACTATATTATGATCATAAAAATAATCTCTTATAATACTTCTTTGTAATAAATTGCAGAAAATATAAAGTGGCCTAATCACACCTTCTCTAAGTTGTCATCTTTTAAACAGGTCCAATTGTTATTCCCAAAGAAATCTCTTAAATTCTGGAGATATTTCATCTGTTCAATTTTTTTTAATTGTTAACATATTCTCTAGCCATATACTTACTTTGTGATTTGTTTTCTCCTCTAGTAACTGTATTGGATGGTTACTGTGCAGTTTTGTGTAAGTCATATTCTAGTAATTCTTCAAAAAGAACTTCAATTTGCAAATGGTAATTAGGTAGAAGATTTAGTTGTTTCATAGAATCTTGTTCTACCTAACTCTAAACTAAGAGAGGTTGCTGATGTTGGTTTTGGGGGCCACCAGTGCCTTCTTTGAGTGATCTCAAATTTGTTATTTAGAGTTACTCTTACAGCTCACTATATGGACACACATAATAGGTGCTCTCTCATCCCCAAAGAGATCAAATCATAGTCACATATCTCTTGTTAGCTTACTCATATCTAGTTATTATCTTGATCCATCCACAGGTTGCTTTCAGTTCTGTGTACAGTGGGGTTAGTCTCAGGCAGCCCAGTGTTAAACACATATATTCATAAGTTTCTTATTTAAAATGCATCACTACAAATACTTATCTAGAAAGTACTGTGTAGGGCACAGTAATCCCCACCGAGGTATTTTGGACACATTGTGAAGGGCACTCACCTATCAACAATGTCAAGCTCTCACACTAATAATGTTCTCAGAGTTTTCTATCTGGGTAGACAAGGTATAAGACAAGGTATAAGACAAGGTATAAGGTAGACAAGATATAGTAGTCTAGCAATAAAGAGCAAACCAACCGCCAAAGAACAGGTAGAACAAACACAGTTAAGGATAATCACAATATGATATTTTTAAATCACTATAGTAAAGTGGAGGCAATTAATCTCCTAGCTTTTATCCTGCTCTTTCCTATGTCCACTGATTTTAATTTCTGGTCTAGTATTATCAAGGAGAAATCAATACAACAATAATTCTAATTATAGCTAAAAGTAGTACTGTTTACTATAATTCTCACTCAACTGAACTTATTATCTAAAGTACAAAGGAAACTATAAATGTGGCAGATGTTTTCTACTGTAATGTGCTAACCATTCATAAAATTATAATTACTACCATCTTTTTGTCATCCATATAACTTCTTGTTATTTGGGGGAACTTCTCCTGAAAAAGACCTAAATTGCATTCAAATTTTTGTGCTTATTAACTAACGTTTTAAACACATCACAGAATACAACCTATTTATACTATGCTATACTTTACTACCCATAATTAGACACAACTCTTCAGTAATTGAGATACCACATTTGCCTCTGCAAACTGATATCAATGATATTATAATTTAAGAAAATAATATAGGCATATAAACATAATCAGTGTTGCTAATAACATCTAACACTCATGCTTTAAAATAATACTAATAATACCAATAATAATAATCCACAGAAGGCTGAAGGCAAAAGAGAGGCACATTTGTATATCAAGCACAAGATACTCAGATCCTCAAAGTTTCTACCAATCTAACAGAAATCCACAAATATGTGATAGTTGGACTAATTATTATTTTTTTTAATACATCACTAAATTGATTAGCATTATTTGGGATGGCAAATATGAAGCATTTAAAGATAGGCCAATGGAAACTCTGGAGAGAGTCCTGCATTTAATAAGAATGAATAATAAGAAAGACTTGTATTATGCAACAACTTTGCAGAACATCTCTTACCTACTGACACAAGAAAACGAATAGAAAAGAACAACTTTAATATCTTCTTCAATATTGAAAAATACAATAAATTCTTTTTCCTTAGATAAAACTCACAGATTTTATAAAATTTGCTTAAGAGAATAGAATCAACTAATTCTACAATATGAACAGTGATACATAAAACAAACAAACTTGTTATCCACAAAACTGCTAACGTGTTTGGTTTCTTAGAGCTTTATGAATTTGAAAGTCATGCTTTGCCTTAGAAGATATAATCAAATATATTTTCACAGAAAAAGTAACAAGTTTGCATACTGTGAAGACATATAGAAAGGCTTAATCATTTAAGGCAAATCACAATTCTACAAGTTTAAAATCAAAATATATTTTTGTCTCAAATTGTGAAAATTCTGTGTCTTTCTATATTTTCTTTACTTTCCACCTGGAATTTTAATGGATTCTCATATGCCAAGTGGGGG
>NW_011888819.1:7950907-7964608 GCF_000151845.1 Pteropus vampyrus
TAGGCTAATGGTTACCAGATGGTAGGGGTTGAGGGGAGGGGAGAAGTAGATGGAGTAAAGGGGGTCAAATATGTGGTGACAGAAAGAAATCTAACTATGGGAGGTGAACATGGAGTGTAAATATACATATGCCTTACTGTTAAAGTGTACAGCTGAAACTTATTGGATTTTATTAACCAATGTCACCATTAAATAAACAAACAAACAAATAAAATGGAAACACGTGCGAGTCCTTTTTTCCAATTCTTTTAAATTGATAACTTTGAAATGAGGCCCTGTTAATTATGTGTTATGTTCATAGGAGTAGTATGAAAGTGTTAATGATCGCAAATGCTTAAAGAATTTTAGAAAGTATCATTCTAACCTTTTATATAACTAGACTTTTATTTCTCTAGTGTCCACTAGGATTCTGCCATTATAGCAATTAAATCATACCTTGGAAATTATTGTTCACTTATAAGTATGATTATTTCAATATTAAATATAGTAATCAGAAATTAATTTACCTAAATGACCTCCCAAAGGTTAAATTTGTGCTTCTTCCTCACCCTGACAAAATCACAAACTCACAAAAGTTTAAGAAGCATCCCCTGACATAATTAAAACAGTCTGATATAATATGCATTGAAATAACTTTCTAAACCCAAAGCAGAGCTGCTCCTGCCTGGAGTACCAAGTCTACAAAGTGAAACTTAGATAACTTATGTGATCCCTACAAGTGCTCTACCTGACTAAAAACTCAGGATATTGAGTGAGCTAATCCTGAAACGTCAAGCCAACTCTGCCTTTTCACCTCAAACAAGGTTGCCTCTGTGACCCCCACCAATTAGATATTTTCTATTAGTCTTTTCTTTATTCTTTATTCTTTACCCCATAAAAGCTTCCTGCATTCTGCCCCATTTTGCAATTCTCCAAAAGGAGACTGTCTACTTTATGAAATGTTAACGTGTGTGTGTGTGTGCGCGCGCGCGTGTGCATGTGCCATTTTAATTGTCTTTCATCATTTTTAATAGTTTCTGGAGATGAGGATGGGATTCAAAGCTGACTGCTGAAGACATGAGAGATCAGATGCACAGGCGAGGTACCTGCTCACCAATTTAAGATCACCCTTCTTCTAGTCATTACAGAAGACCATGGGTAAGTCACTCTTAGATGTGAGCTCCACTTCCTTGAGTGTAACTCTCCAATTCAAACAAACTTTATTAAAATACATATGCCAGAAAGTCTCTGAGGTTTCAGAAAGCTTCCAGGATAGTAATTTTGGGAGTCTGCAATAGGTGGCAGCCATCAGGAGTCTCACAAAATCTTGAAGCAAGTTCTCAGCATAATCTGCCAGGGGACTTGGGATGCCATTAGAGTACCCATCACTATAAATGAATCTTCTCATGAAAGCAATAATAGGTCTATTGCTAATGGGAATCTCAAAAGTCACAGTCATAGAAAAGTGCACAGGTTGAGCACTTAACCTTGTTAGAGCACTTGCTACACAACTCTAGGATTACTGTACTAGGATAAGGTGGTCAAGGAAAAGGTTAGTTTCATACTAGGTAACCAGCTAACCTCAAGAAAATTTCCATGCAATGAGGTACTCAGAAAAACACCAAAAAATCCCCAATCCAATGGCATATACTTCTTAGGTATTAGTTTGGCTGAGAGACCCAAGAATCAGCTAAATAAATGGGATCTTCAAATTTTAAAGATTTGAGCAGGCCACTTTTCTGTGTTTTGTTTTGTGTTTAATATCTGTGGTCCTAGAAAATATAGATGTCTACAAAAATGGCAAAATCTCACTAAAACAACCTAGAATTACAATGGCCATTATGGGAAATATGGAAACAAACAAGATCGTTCATTTAAGAAGTACACTTAAAAGTAAGTGATTCAAATCAAATAGAACAGGATAACTATTTTGATTGGCATGCAGAAACCTCCAAAAGACTTCAAGATTCCAAAATAGGTTCATTGAAAGATTCACTGCAAAAGGCTAGTGAAAAATTAAAGACATGGGAGGCACCTAAAACAAAAGACTATAAGACTTATGTGACTACTATTCCTCTCCTCTGTCCTCTAAGGTGTCTGTCTAGCAAGAAGTGATTAAGGGAATTTTATAGGTACTAAAATCTCTTATATTTATTAAATGTTTACAAAGATATTAGTTAAGAAAGCCTAATAATCCCAAAGTTATTAATCAGGGCTTATGTTAACACTAGATTTAATGTGTTTGCTCTTCTGTCTCACTAGCACATTTTTTAATAAAGTCTTATAACTCAAACTGCTAACGCTTTTTTTAAAATAAAATTCACAAGTTATACAATAAAACGTCTAATTTCACTAGCATAAAAATGAGATAAATTTATATATTTTTTTCCCTCTCATTTTATTACAACAAAGTTTAACAGTACAGAAAAGTTACATGACCTAGGTGGGTCAGATGTTGTAAACCTCGAAACATGAAGAACTCTAAATACATTAAATATTGTTACACATTCAGACTCCCCACATGCAGGTACTTGAAAACACTTACAGCCCTCACGGAGCTAGCTGGGGACATGAAGTCCAACAGCACCTGAAACACTGCAAAGGTAAAATTTTACAAAGAGAAATGTAAGCTTACAAAACTGATCTCTCTTAAGGTGGTCTGTGCATGTAGTTCCAGTGCCTTCATGACATAACAAATCAAATTTGCAACTTATATTGCTTTTAACTTTTCTTTCAATTTGTTTTGTTTTTCTTTACTATATTATGGAAACCTCTTTACATTGGTACATATAAAATTTATAGAAAATTTCTAGTCTTCTGATCTTTATCCTACATTTAATCTTCTAAGGGAACAATTTATAGTGATTTCAAGCAGTTTATTCCCTGCCCATATCCAAAATCATCATATAAGAAGGTGTATTCAGTAAAGCTATGATTTTTTTTGTTATATATCCCTTGCTCTAAACTAGAACATTAATATTTTTCTTAGGTAGGCCATTTCGTAATCTGCTGTTTGTATTTTAGATCTTTAACAAATGCGTATGGCAGAAAAGTATATTTTGAAACTGCTGAGAACACAAAGTTCACGCTGCTTCTATGTCATAACAAAGTCCTTTGTAGCTGAACCAGGAATCTCATGTCTTTTCTCAGATTCCAAGAATCTTTGGCAGGCTAACTTGTTAGCTTGCAGATAGCATTAAATACCTAATGCTTAAAGCTGCATACATCAGCATTTCATTGAATAACAATGCCCCTATTTTACTCTGAAGAACACTCTCCCTATCATTTTGTCTGGATATTCTGTAGGTGAAAAAATTCTATCCAGCTAAATAGAAAACATACAGTATCTCAGCCATGGACATTTAGAGCATTAGGTTTTCTTTAACAGAGATTCGGTTAATGATAGAATTATGACACAATTTGAACTACTGAAAGTGAGGTTTAAAACTTTTTGTTCGAATACTTTTGCAAGTATATAATCTATGCTCTATTAGTCCTATATTAATAGTGGTTACTATGAGGCATCTTAATACCCTGTGCATTTATTTCTTTATCTATAAAATGAGGATAATATTAGTTTCTACTTCACGGAATAATGAGAAGCTGAAATGAATTAATTTATATAAATTCCTTACCGGAGTGCCTGGCACATTAGAAGACTCAGAGATTGACTACTGTAATTATAGCTGTACTTCTGAGAATGCAAGCCAAGAGTAGTTGGCAGCAACCAGGATACCACATGGACCTTGACAATGAATCCAGAACTGAGTAGAATTGTAAAAAGGATTTGTCGTGGAGAAATTATTTGAATCTCAGATTTTATTTCTGCTTGAAGCTCAGAGATTGTGAGTTATATATACCAATAAATTCCACCCATTTTTTTTACCCATTTTTTTTTTTTCAAAGCACTTTTGGCTTAGATTTTGTCACTTCCATCTAAAAAAAATTTCAATACCAAGGAACAAAATGAAAATAACCATCCTTACAATTCAGAATGAACTCAGTAAAAGCAGAGTGAATAAAAGTAAGGACCCCTGTATACTAGTCTAGAGTAATGAAACAGGTGTGTAAGTGCTCTAACTTGCATTTTAGAAGTAATATCACATATTGTTCGCCTTTGCGGCATAGCAAACAACTCTAATATATAAGTGGCTTACAGTAACACTTATTTTTTTTACTCATATTACAGATTGATGATCAAAGGTGAACTTTGGCTCAGTTTAGCTCAAATTTTCTCCACCTGTCTCTATTCTAGCACTCAAGCTAACAGAACTGCCCGTACGAGAAATGCACCCTTTCTGTGGCAAAGAAAAACAGGTAAAGAGGGCAAGATGAACCATGCAATTCTGCTGATATCTTCTGCTCTGATGTGAAATATAACTACAGCATAAAGCTTAATGATTCAAATCTCATGCAAATCTCAAAGCAAGTCAAAATACTGAGACCTCATCAGCAGAACAGAGGAGGAAATTTTTACCAAAAGCACAGGTATGCCATTGGCAGAGACGGTGTGTATAACTGTCTAGAAAGGTGTAGGGAATGAATGTGTAAGAACAATAATATCTGGAACATTAAAGTACTTGTTAGTAAAAAAGATTTTGGGGTGTAATGTTTCTGACTCTCAGTTTCAATAACATTGTATAAGAAAGATATAACAAACTTAAGCTATCCTATCTATTTAGAAGCAGTTGGGTTTAGTAGGAAGTATTTTTTTTTTTTTAATTGTCTGTAATTTGAAATGGATGAGAGAATGATTTTCTAGACTGATTAAGGAAGTGTAAAGCTGGAGAGAAACTGGAACCTAGAAGAAATCTTTTTCTTTCTTGTGCTTCAAAGCTTCTCTTTTAAAGGTAATTCTATGTTAAAAACACTTCTGTTTTAAAGAAGCAGCTATGAGGCAAGGGCCAGTTTAAATTTGCTGTCCCAGAGTCATTATCATGAATTGTCAAAGGTAGATGCCTTGTGAGACCTAGTCAATAATTACTTTTAGAGCAAATGGTTATTAACATTTAAAATTTGTAAGACAGTGTACTGTTATAAACACTTTATGTGCATTAAATAATTTATTTGGTATTGCGACTTTATAAGGTAGGCACTATTTATATCCTCTGTGGATAAGGAAAATTAGGCACATCTTGTTTAAGTAACTTGTTCAAACACACCCAGCTGGTAAATGGTGAAGCTGGGATTCAAGCCTAGCAGGCTGACTTCTAAATTATTAACCAGCAAATATATTACTAACTTTCAGGATGAAGGAAGTATCAACAACTTGTTACTATGTTTCTGAAATCCTCAAGTTTCTAGATTCAAATATTGTATTATTACTTTAAAATAAATTTTGGAAAATCAAGAACCAAAGTAAAAAACAGGTAACTTTTTCTTTCCCCACGCTTCCATTATGAGTTAAGAAAGACCACACCTGTGCTGATTACCCACCTTCATACCACATTCAGTAGGATCTGAGTGGGGACTTCAGGATTTTGAGAGACGATCCTCTGCCAAACTGCTCACAGTCATGTGCAGAAGTCAGGGAAGGATCACTGAGCCATTCTCCTAAAAGCAATCTCTCTCCTCCATGCTATGCCTGGTGGGAATGGAGAGAGCTTCGGAACTCAGCCTGCTTCTGGAAAACCCCTGCCATCCACCACCTCTAATTCTAAGAGACTCTATCATTACAAACATACCTTTACTGTGCTTCACTTTATTGCGCTTCACCAATGTATATTTTACAAATTGAAGGCAAGACCCTCCACCAGCAGAAAGATTAAGACTCGCTTTAATGCAATACCTGCTTTATTGTGGTGATCTGGAACCAAACCTGTAATATGTCTAAGGTATGCCTGTATTTGCCTAGAACCATCGAAATTATTGACAATATTGTCTCTATTCCTGTCTCGATATATTAGCAATATCTGGGCTGGCTCAACCCTTAAAAATTTCCAGTGTGAGCTCTGAAATTCATATTCGGCCTTTAGCAAAATCCTCTCACCTCTTCTCCCTCCAGTTTATTCTTCCATTACTATGCTTCTCTATATTGTTAATCATAAAAGTAAAAATACTAAGAAGGTAAAACCATAAATGTTTATACATTTCATCTAAGCCTCTATACTGACATATTAAGCAGAAACTGGGAGAAAAGGGGAGACATAAAGAACACACAATTTAAATAACGTAGTATAAGGTAAATCTATATAAGCATACTTATTCTAACAGACAACATATTTAAATAATCCCGATCACCAACTATACCAAAGATCTACATTTGTAAGATATAACAGTAGTATACAAAATAATAACCTATGGTCATATTTCTCTGAACATATAAAATAATATTAGAAAGCAATATCAAAAAGAGTTAATTTATATTTTTTCTCATTAGAAAATACAGTTTTAACTAATACATGGTCAAAGAAATAATCACATTGCATATTATAAAATATGTAAAACTAAAAAAAGTTAAAAAATAAAAATAAAAATAAAATATGTAAAACTGAACAGCAGATAAAATAATACATTTTCTAACTACAATTTGCAGTTAATGCACTAAATGCATGGATATATATAACTCCAATGTTCAAGTAGGAGCCAGACACTTTCTGGATTACAAAAAAGAAGCTCTAGTTAAAAAAAAAAAAATTAGAAAAATGAGAAAACCAAATAATATAGTATGAATGGGACAATAAGAGAGAAAACTCCAGGCAAGAGTGTTCAACATAAAACTGAAAACACAAAAATACATTGGGTATAAAAAGAGGAGAAAAACTGTAAATAAGGAAGAGATTAATGTATTAACCTCAAACCAATATTCTAAAAAAAAAAAGATTAAACCTTGTGGAATTATTAATTGCTAAAAATGACTATTTTTTTTAATATGCCTAAAAAATTAAGGAATCTGAAACAGAAACCCATAAATATTCCATGGAAAAGGCACAATAAGAGCACCATTCCAAGACAATTTGACCATTTAGTTTTTTTTTCAATTTTTTAAAACCTAAATTTATTTATTTAAATTAGTTTCAGGTATACAATACATTGGTTAGACATCTATAATGTTCATAAAACGATCCCTCCAATTGCTCCCTTCCTCCCCTGGCCCTCCACTTAGCTATCATATTAATGTTAACTGCATTTCCTCTTCCATGCTCCCTGTGCCCAACTATCAACTACTACTAACTTGTACTTTAACCCTTCACCCAGCCTCCCAACCCCCCTCCCCTCTGTCTGTCACCAAATTGTCCACTATATTTGTGAGTCTGTTTTTGATTAGTTTGTTCTTTTTGTTCCTTAGATACCGCATATAAGTGAAATTATACGGTATCTATCTTTCCCTGACTTATTAAACTCAGCATAATAACCCCTAGGTCCATCCATGTCATTGTAAATGGCAGGATTTCACTTTTTTTAATGGATGAGTAATATTCCATTGTATCTATGAACCATAATTTCTTTATCCAATTGTCTGTTGATGGGCATTTAGGTTGCTTCCATATCTTGACTATTGTAAATTGTGCTGCCATGAATACTGGAGTACATAGATCTTTATGAATTATTGTTTTGGTTTTCTTTGGATAAACCCCTGAAGTGCAATTGCTGGGTCAAAAGGTATATCCATTTTTAATTTTTTTTGAGGAACCTCCATACTGTTTTCCATAGCTGCTATACTAATTTGCAATCCCACCAACAATGTATGAGGGTTCCCTTTTCTCCGCATCCTCGCCAACACTTGCTGTTTTTTGATTTATTAATGGTAGCCATTTTGACAGGTCGGTATTTGCCGGTGACATGATACTATATAAAGAGATCCCTAAAGAGTCCACTAAAAAACTGTTAGAACTGATCAATGAATTCAGTAAAGTATCAAGTTACAAAATAAATATTCAGAAGTCAGTGGAATTTTTATACACTGATGATGAACTTTCAGAAAGAGAAATTAAGAAAACGATCCCATTTACAATTGCATTAAAACTATAAAATACCTGGGAATCGAATTAAGCAAGAAGGTAGAAGACCTGTTTTCAGAAAATTATGTCATTGAAAAAAGAAACTGAAGATGACACAAATAAATGGAAGCATATACCCTACTCATGGGTAGGAAGAATCAATATTTTTGAAATGGCCATATTACCCAAAGCAATCTATAGATTCAATGCCATCCCTTTCAAAAGACCATTGAGTTTTATCAGCTTTGAAAGAAGCACACATTCCCTATCTTAGATGGTCTATCGTATCAAATGGAGAAGGAGGGCAATATACCATAGCATTCATATGAATAATATTATGAACCTAGAAAATATAATTTAAACCAATCTGATTTAAATGTATATATAAATATCTTAGATAAATATCTTACTAAGTCCAGATACTTATTTTATGTGTATGTAATATAAATTCAACATGTGTGCGTGTATGTGTGTGTATGTACCATATACCTCATCAATAGAATTATCCTCCAAAAAAGCAATAAAATTTTATCATCAGAACATCTATTAAAAGAAAGGAAAAATAATAAAAAGCAGAATAATTGAAAGGAATGAAAGAAAATCATTCCTGTTAGCAAATGTTAAAATGCACCCAGATAACTCTTGGAGCTTCCACAGAAAATATTTAAAGTAGATTATGAACATTATGAGACCAGAGCTACATTTTCCAGAATAAATTTTTGTTCAATGTGTCATATTAAAGTACACCAATGAGAGGAGCTCACGGATTTAGAAGCAAGAGTCAAGTGGTAACCATTAGTTTCAAATTGCCAAGACATCAATTCCTAGTGACAACCACAGAACCAGCAGCATCTCTGGTTGCGCTTCCAGACTTCTCATAACTGTGACCATGACCAGCAACCTGTTTATCCCACTCTCACTTCAGCGCTTCAGTCTAACTCTGATTATGTTTTGTTTTTTTTAAGACTACTTTTTTTTAGAGCAATTTTAGGTTGACAGCAAATTTGAGAGGAAGGTATAGAATATGAATTTTTTTCACTGATTCTTTTTTTTTCCACTCATTTTTCACTTCTGCTCTTCCCACATTGCTTTTCTATATTAAAACCCATTCACATATCATATGTTTTTCTGATTGATACACACAGATATGTAATGAAATTATTTTTTTTTTAAATGGTCAGGAAAAATAAATACCAACATCAAGATATTGGTTATTCTAAGGCAAAGGGGGAGAAAATGGAATTAGCAAGGGATGCAAAGGTAAATATCAACTGAGTCGCTTTTATTTACTCGGAAATGAAATCTGAAGTACAGCCAATGAGCTAACAGTTGTTAAATCTAGAGCACACTAGGCAAATCAGTGTGTGTTAAAAAATTTCATGTATTATTCGAGATTTTTGAAATATTTTCTTAAAATAAGGATGTAAATTGGTCTCTTTACCTGAGATGCTTTCCAATATTTCCTTTTAAGTCATCAGGTTTCTTGTTTAACATACTCAATTATCGCCAGGAAGTATAATTATAATGATGAATATGATTGATATAAAGCACTGAAATTACCATCGTCTGGTCTGACATTAGGTGTCTAGACACTTTGCTATTAAAATGATATATTATTACTGTAAGAGGATTTCATGAATGAACTTAATTTCCATTTCAAATTCAAATTTTTAGTCAACTATAAAATATTACAGCAATGTTTACTAAATCATTTCTTTGAAGTGATATTTTAAACTGTCTTTGAAGAAACCTGAAATTTGAATCTCAGTTGAGAGAGGGAATGAGCACATCCCCATCACTTTCCCAAATGGATGTCACTAGGCTCCCTCCCCTCTCTGTGCTCATTTTACAGTGCAAATGAAGGTGAGAAGCCTGTTCAAATGCTGAACTGAACTAATTATGCTACAGCTATCCAATAAACTCTTCACAAAAGAAAGAACACGAGCATTAGTTAAATGAAGTTCGTTCACAGTTTTCAAAAAAAGTATAAAACATTTTTATGAGTTGTATCATTAGTATGGTTTTATTAAGGAATATTAACACAGAGTAAGGACATTAAAAACCATTTGAGACATAACTTCCTATGCATATTATGGTAGTCTTGGTCTTACCCCTACAATAGCCCTAGTCACCCACTGTCATTTGTTTTTAATAATTAGCCTGTCTATATCTTAGATTCCCAAAAGAAGCCATGCTTGTTATTTTGTCATCTAAAATTGCAAGTAAACATCTCATTTTCAAATGCTTCCAGGTGAAAGACTTGAAACACCTTGAGGGCCATTTAAGAGATTTCATCAATTAAACATATATTAACCCTATCCTGTGAATCATTTAGCTAAAGATAGGCACACAATCATACCTTGTGTGAACACACCATGGCTAACTCAAAGTCATTCTTAAGTGTACTCTTCATAAGTTCCTTGAAGAATGGCAAACAGAACTTGCTTTCTCCAGTGCTTTGGGATTAGGAGAGAAATTACTTCCAGAAATGCTTCTAGATCATTATTTTGACAACTGCCAGAATAGGAAAATGAGATCTATATTTTAGCCCCTTAGAGAAACTGAGACTTGTATTTTGACCCTTTCCCCTTTCTATCCTCTTCCCCTATCCAATCCAATTAAGAGTCAATGAACTGACATCAGACCACGGAAGTTGTCCTGAATTATTCAAAATTTCAAATGGCTTAGTTGTTACTCCATGGTGCAATTCTTCATAGAACAGTTCCGTTTCATAGCCTGAACATTGGAAGTGACAGAGACATTCAAAGGAAAATCTTATAGTTGAAGTATAAGGACACTAAGAATTTGCTTCTCTAAGACAATGTGAACAGGACTGAAAGGGATCTTGAAAGAGCTAAAAGTGATTATGTAGAAAGACTACTCTAAGCTAACAAAAAGGAATTGAGCTTCTAGTAAATCATATCTGATCTCTGACTGGGTAGAAGTGACAAGAGGGAGTTATACTCTTGACACTATCCTCTGCGTTTCTGTGTCACAGTACCTAGAATGTAGTATTAGGCATTTCTTTCATGGATTTAGACACTTATAAGAAATTACTTTATCTCATATCTATAGTGTCCCAGTCATTGTTTTGGAGCCTGTTCAAAAGACTTATGAAGCAGTATATATAAATACAGGTAAACAAAAAATAATGAATACTCCTCCAATGTTATATGATAGTGTATGAATGAATTATACATATAGAAAGAGATGTTTGAAAAAGTTCCTTTTAATCTTAGAACTGAAGTGAAAATCTCAGTGTACTGTTTCTTTAATTTATGAATTTGATTTGAATATCATGTAGAAGAAGCTATTGAATACATTTGCTATTTTAATTTCACTTACAATCTTGATATCTTTTAGACTGATGGATGTGTAGGATGCCTGGAGAATTAGGAACAGGATAACTAACTATGAAGATTAAGGTATTTAATGTGGTGTAGACTGTTTGAAGTAAAATGAAGAGAGCCAAATTCTCCACTTAATTACCCGACCAATTGTTCTCCTTTTCTTTTTAACTATAGCATTAACTATTCATTCCATGGAGATAAAATATTCCCAATGAGTCTGACTTAACAATTTGTGAAACTTTTTACTTCTTGGACTTATCAACTAATATATGGTGTGAAGTAATTTGCAACAATTAACTTCTGTAATAAATGTCTCCAGTAGAAATAACCATTCTTTTCCTCCCAGTCACTAAATGGGTGACTGCTGTAGGTCAGAAAAAAAAAAAAAAAAGATTATCTTCCATTTTGTCAGAGACCTGCAATTTCTTTCACATATAAATAATACTGCTACTATTACGTTCTTACTATAAACACTATTACTCTTGTTGGTTTGGCTACTGGGACTGCTACTGCTATTATTATTATTATTGTTGTTGCTGTTATTATTTTATTTCCTGAGTGAAAGAATAGGATTGCTCAAACAGATGTTTGTTTTGCCTTTGGTTTTCTTTTGGTTTTGTTTGCTTCTGAAGCAACAATGTATATTGTCAAGTAATGTGTATTGTCAAGTTTCTCCTTCTCTTTGAGAGTGACCAGTGGTTGGGATGTATGACCTGTGACACTTTGTTAGACTGCTTCAGAAGATGTGTCAGGAAAAAAATGTCTCAAGCTTCTGACATAAACAAATCATGACTGAAGATGGAGAGACATTATTTGGTCTTTCACAGCTAGCCATCAGAGAAGCAGTGCATGTGTTCTTCTTTGTAAAACCAGTTTCTTCTTTATAAAACCTCCCACTATACTCATTCATCATTCATTTTCTCTCCTTCTCCCTCTCTCTCCATGTGTGAGTATGTCTGTGTATCTGTAAACTGATCTGACTACATCTTGACATTCAAAAAGTATTTTATGCATTGGACCAGAGATAAACATTCTGGGGACTATACAGATAATAATTAGTACTTATCCCCTTGTATCAGCCTTAATATACCTAATTTAAAGTATTTCTAATTCTAAGGCCTGTCTTGAAATATCTGTGAGGCATTAAGTATTTCTCAATCTCTTATGTTTTTCCTCATTTATAATCTCTTCGTCTATGTTGCATTTTGTTGCTTGGGCTTACCAGCACTTCCTTTTTTTCCTTATATTTAAGATAAATTATGAAGATCTCAAAGCAGGTAACCAGAAATTTTAAGTATGAAGGGTTTTCTTAGACAAAGGAAGGAGAATAGCTGACAAGGCTCAAAACTGTAAGTAGGGCTCAGAGTTATTGACTGTGCGGTTAACCTGAGCTTATTCTGAAGGTTGGCTGACTTGTATGTGCCTTGCTGTGAACTCTGGGCTTTAATCTTCAGTAACAAGTACTCATATAATGATTTTGTTTTTCAATAGGATAACTACCACATTTGAGTTACAGAAAGATAAATATGAATATAAAATAAAAACTACAAGAAGGTTTTTCAAAATAACTTCAAAGAGAAAGATGGCAATTTGAAATAAAAGATTTTGACATGGATGACAGATAAAGAATGATTGAAATTGACATATACTTATTGCCTTATGCCAAGTTTCCCAGAACACAGAGCCTGAGGTAAAAGGTATGTACTATTACATTATCAGGTAGTATAAACTTAGGGTGCTGACTGAGAGAAAAGAAGAGCAAGGTAGAAGGGAAGGAAAAAAAGCCATTAAGAGGATTCTTTAATAACCAGGTTGAGTGGTTATGCTGACAGACAGTGAGACTGGAAGATAAATTCATACTTAGAGTAAGTACAGATTCCAGTGAGTATGTATTCTTGCCCTTTTCAGAGGAGGAAGGTGTTTGAAGTAGGAGACATGACACTAAGTACATTGATAGTTTTTTAAGAGATCATGTCATCCTGAGACCCTTCATTAGTTTCTGCTAATGAAATAATGGTTATGGAACAGTAGCAGTTAGTTAGAGCAGCCTACAAGTGTTAGTGCATATATTATCGCACTCATGCATTGATTCTATCATTTACCTGATTGTGCTGTTCATGGACCATTGCCCAAACTCAGATGGGATGAGAAGAAAGGCTTACTGAAAGTCATAGTATGAGTCACTCTGGTATGCATTAAAATAAAAAATAAAGACCCATATGCTTCATACAACTCTCAAAGGTCTATCCATAAGTCACTTCCCCAGAAATCTGAATCTTTACCTTCCATTTTTCTTATTTTGTTTTACTCTCATCAAGATCAACTAATCAAACTCTTTACTCTGTCTTAGAGTCCATGTATACCCATACTTCTGGACACTTCTTACCCAAAGAAAGTGACTATTTAGTGACCGCACACTGCTTTGCCCACTG
>NW_011888819.1:7966453-7968725 GCF_000151845.1 Pteropus vampyrus
TCTATAAAGAATGAAATCAAGGAAAAGTTAAATAAATGAAGAGATATTTCATGTCTGTGGATAGGAAAATTCAACACTGTCAAGATATCAGTTCTTCCCAAATTGATCTATAGGTACAATGAAATCCTAATCAAAATCCCAGAAATTTATGTCTTGGATATTGACAAACTGATGCTAAAGTTTTTACGGAAAGTCACAAGAGCCAGAGCAGACAATGCAATATTGAAGAAGAATAAAGTTCGTGGACTTTATTATTCTACCTGACTTTAACATCTACTATAAAGCTACAGTACTCAAGACAGGGTGGTATTGGAGAACCCAGAAATAAGTTCCCATAAATATATTCAATTGAACAGTAACAAAAGAGCAAAGGCAACACAATGGAGCAAAGACAGTCTCTTTAACAAATGGTGTTGAAACAATCGAACATCTACATGAAAAATAAATAAGTACATCAAGACACAGACCTTACTTCCTTTATAAAAATTATCTCAAATACATCAGATGTGAATGCAATGTCCAAAACTTTAAAACTCCTAGATGATAACATAAGCAAAAACCTAGATGACCTCAACTATGGTGATAATTTTAAGATACAACACCAAAGAAAAAATCCATGAAAAAAAATTGATAAAGTAGGCTTCGCTGAAATTAAAAACTTCTACTCTGTGAAAGATAATGTCAAGAGAATTAGAGGACAAGCTATGGACTGAAAGAAACTATTTCAAAAGACACATCTAATAAAGGACTATTATCCAAAATATACAAAGAATTCCAAAAACTCAAAAATAAGAAAACAAATCACCTGTTTATAAAATGGGCCAAAGATCACAACAAATACCTCACTAAAGAAGATATAAAGATGCATATGAACAAGCATATGAAAAGATGCTCCACATCATAAGCCATCAGGAAAATGCAAATTAAAATAATGAGATACCACTACATACCTACTAGAATGGCCAAAATCCAAAACATTGACATCAAACGCTCCTGAGGATGTGAAGCACAAGAACTTTCATTCATTGCTGGTGGGAATGGGAAATAATACTTCCACTTTGGAAAGCAATTTTGCAGTTTTTTGCAAAACTAAACATACTCTTACCATACAATGCACCAATTATGCTTCTTGTTTATTCAAAGGAACTGAAAACAGGTTCACATTGAAAACCTGCCCAAGGATGTTAATAGCAGCTTTATTCTTAATTGCCAAAATGTGAAAGTAATCATGATGTCCTTCAGTGAGTGAAAGAATAAATAGTGGTACATCAAGACAACGGAATATTATTCACTGCTAAAAGTAAATAAGCTATCAAGCCATCTAAAGACATGGTGGAACCTTAAATGCGTATTATTAAGTGAAGGACACCAATCTGAAAAGGCAACATAATGTATGATTCCAATTATATGACATTCTGGAAAAGACGAAACTATGGTGATAATAAAATATCAGTGGTCTCTAGCAGTGGGAGTGGTGAGAGGAATGAATAGGCAGAGCACAGAGAATTTTTAGGGCAATGATAATATTCTATGTGATATTATAAAGATAGATATATGTAATGATACATTTGTCCAAGCACATAGAATATACAGGTGTAAACCCTAAGTAAGGTAACTGTGGCCTTTGGGGGATTGTGATGTGTCTATGTAGGTTCGTTCTTGGTAACAAACGATTCAAGTGAGTGATGCTGATAATGGGAGATGGTATGCATGTGCGGGTGCAGAGGGCATATGGAAAATCTCTGTACCTCCCCTTCATTTGTGTTGTGAAACTTAAACTGTTCTAAAAACATAAAATCTTTAAAAAATATTCTGTTAACAACTTTTGCCCAAAAGTCTATTCAAAGGATGAAGAGAGAACATTTCTTTGCCAAGTCTTTTTTCCCTTTAGTCAAAGGTTTGCTTCACGGTATGTCAGTTCCTCTGCCCCACTCGCGGATGCATGCTACTCAGTGGTTCCCATGATGTTGAACATCTCACCCTCAACTGGGACATCCCAGAGAAAAAAGCAAGACGTGTGCAGTGTGAGAAGGAAGGCGTGCTGGCAGGCTAGGCCTGAAAGAGGTTGGATAGAGTCCGTGTAAAATGTGTGTGTGTGTGTGTGTGTGTGTGTGTGTGTGTGTGTGTGTGTGTGTAAATTTAGAACCGCTACATTTGCTTATTGTTGAAGTACTGATTCAAACAAAAGGTGACTGCATTCTCAGGAAATATATGTGAGAGAAAAACTGAAATAGCACTGAAGAAAAATTATGGCACTACAGATATTGTAGTG
>NW_011888819.1:7972115-7972694 GCF_000151845.1 Pteropus vampyrus
TCCCACTGAGAGGAAATGGTAGAGGAGAACAAATAGGAACATGAAGGTGGATGATGACACTTCATGACAAATAATGTTCTCATGTGTTATCGTATCCAGTCATTGCAAGTGTGCCAAATCTTGTTCCTTAACAAAATTTTATTTTTTTCCCACAATTCAGATAATGGACTTTATGTGAGATTTTCAAAAATGATTCACTTAACTGGTAAGATTATATTGCAATTTGAGAAAATAGGTAATGAAAGAAAAAATATAGCTGCTTTGATCTTTTTTTTATTCTTTGGGAAATAAAGATTCTAATGTCATTTAAAAAGTTTTTAAAAATTTGTTTAAGTAATAAAGCATTTTCAATATTGTTTTTATTTTTATGTTAATTCCTCATAAATATAAATTTTTGTTAATCTAACCTCATAATGATAAATTTACAATACTTGAGAGATGATTTTATCAAAAGTTTTTTATAATTTAGCTGATACAGTTTAACTATCACTATTTTGTGACACCACATTCTTTTTTGTTTGTTGTTTTGAGATTTAAGTTCACAGTGCATGTTCAGAAAAATAATATAAAAAGAAGCAT
>NW_011888819.1:7973274-7992077 GCF_000151845.1 Pteropus vampyrus
AAATGGGTATTTTGCCTCATTTTTCTGATTATATGCCAAGTATCGGAATCCTCAGGAAAATATTTTTTAATAAAGCATCTGCATAAATAAAACTACAAAAACGGAAACATTGTGGGTATTACCTTAACTATATGTAAAAATAATGCTCATATCTTTTTACGATGAAATAATTCCATGCAAGTATAATGCAGCCATTGCCCACTTACCTGGCATTTTCTGGGTGCAGGGACTGCCTCCCACATCCCACTGAGAGGAAATGGTAGAGGAGAACAAATAGGAACATGAAGGTGGATGATGACACTTCATGACAAATAATGTTCTCATGTGTTATCGTATGCAGTCATTGCAAGTGTGCCAAATCTTGTTCCTTAACAAAATTTTATTTTTTTCCCACAATTCAGATAATGGACTTTATGTGAGATTTTGAAAAATGATTCACTTAACTGGTAAGTTTATATTGCAATTTGAGAAAATAGGCAATGAAAGAAAAAATATAGCTGCTTTGATCTTTTTTTATTCTTTGGGAAATAAAGATTCTAATGTCATTTAAAAAGTTTTTAAAAATTTGTTTAAGTAACAAAGCATTTTCAATATTGTTTTTATTTTTATGTTAATTCCTCATAAATATAAATTTTTGTTAATCTAACCTCATAATGATAAATTTATAATACTTGAGAGATGATTTTATCAAAAGTTTTTTATAATTTAGCTGATACAGTTTAAATATCACTATTTTGTGACACCACATTCTTTTTTGTTTGTTGTTTTGAGATTTAAGTTCACAGTGCATGTTCAGAAAAATAATATAAAAAGAAGCATAATGAACTCATGAAAAATGTTGATTTTGGATAGGTGAAAGAATTAAATGATCTGATGTGCTTGTTATAACTACATATAATAAATTAGTCTGCCAGACTTAATAATATGTTATATCCCTTTGAATTAAAATATTGCATGCATATTTCAACTGCTTTTAAATATTAAATGTTGCATGGATAGACAGAAAATATATTATTGCATTTCATTCTCAATAACATTTTGTATTATTTCAAAAACTAAAAGTTTAACTCTTTATTTAAACATACATCATTTTACAGAGTTTAAAACATTAAGTTTGTGATAAAAACATGTAAAATTAATCTTTAAAATATGGGAATATTAGATGTATAAGGATATCATGTGTTCTACGCAATTTTATTAAACTTCTTAAACTGTTATGCTAAAATACTGATTATGTTAAAACATAATCTATATCTTGAAAGAAAATTAATGTCTGTAGGTGGCATTTTAAAAACAGACGTACCCACATTCATTTAGTGGGCTGAATAAAATCCCATAAAATCTCAAATAATGGATTCTGAAAGCCTTCAGGATGTCAAACATATCCACAATGGGAGACATACTCCAACTTTATAGGGACAGAAGCTCTTGTTCTTGGAGTCTTCTGAGACCTTGCCCTATGTATCTCTTCATCTGACTGTTAATCTGTATACTTTATCATATCCTTTAATAAACTAGTAAACATAAGAAAGTGCTTCTTCCTGAGTTCTAAGTTCTAGCAAATTAATTAAACCTGAGGAGGGGACATGAGCATCTCCAATTTGTAGCAAGATCAGACAGAAGTATGGGTTACCTGAGAAGCTATTACTTGGGATTGGCATCTGAATTGTGGTGGGGAGTAGTCTTGTGGAACTGAGTCCTTAGCCTGTGGGCATTCACATTATCTCCAGGTAGGTAGTGTGTCATAACCAAATTAAATTGTAGGACATTCAGCTAGTGTGGAGAATTGCTTAGTGTGAGGAAAATCCTCCACACCTGTGGTGACCAGATTTGTCAGAAGTGAAGTGTTTTCTGTGAGTAATAAAAGAGACAAACAGGGAAAAAAGATATAGTAAGGAAGAACTGGTTTTCCTACGCAGGAAAGAAAACTCTGAGTTTTTCCTGTATAACAGTTAACCAACATGTTTTATTTCTGATTTCTGTTGTTAATCTAATTTCCTCCATCCACTGTTCAAAATTTAAAACTATACTAATTATTAACAGTTTAACACATGCCATGATTTGCAGTTGAAGAAAGGGAAAGGGATCATAGCTTGACAAACAACAATTAAAGAAAATTCATCTAGAAGAGATACTAGTACCTAGGACATGCTCCAATAAATGTTTCTCAAAGATCTATATGCATAAACAATCAGGATACAGGAAGAGAAATATAGATATTATAAAATTATTATTTCAGATATCCATTCTCCAGTTCTCTCAAAGTTAGATTCTTCTTCATATTTTCATAAAGAAAATACAGAAACACGAATTATAATCAAATGTAAACATCAGCATCTCTGTTAAAAAAGAAATAATGCTAATTATGAAAATATAATAAAGCCATTTTGCAAAATATTTATTTATTTGATAACAATATCTTAGAAATTTTAACATGTTTATTGATAGCTTGTTGCCACTTCACTCTATAGTGTAACAGTACAGAAAGAATCTAGACTTGCCACTTGAAAAAGGAAAGGTGGCAAACCTATAAATCACTCCTAATTATCAAAAATAGAATGCATAAAGTGACCTTCACACTCTTGAGTATAAAACATATCAATAATTTCTATCAGACATCCTCTTACAGCTATGATTCACTCACTTGATTTTAGAAAGTTCTCAATGTGCCTGATTTCCTTGGCCTACCTTTCTCTCCCTGTTACTCATTATCCCTATTATTCCTCTCTCACTGACTCCTCAGTTGGCACATTTCCATACTCACCATTATGCTTACAAATAATCTTATTAAAAAGAGTTCAGCTCACCAAAGAGCACTCGTTACAACGAGCATGGAACTGACACTAGACTCACTTCCCAGGGGTAGTATTCAAATGTTTTAGTAAAAATATACCCTCACTTGTGGTTGCTCCTCAAAGGTTAAGTATATAGGCACATTATTAAGATCAATTATTGTCCTCCTGTGCTAGAAAACAGTTTACAACATGTTGAGAGGGTGACTAGTGCTCAGAGAACTGGCTATTGACTAAAATATCAAGTACCTCTTGTATCAAAGTGCTGACAACTTGTAATCTAACAGAAATAGTATTTCAAGATCATATGCTGATTATCTAGGGATATTTATTCAGCATATGATGAAAGATCTGTGCAATCTTTTTGACTACAGGGACCTCAGAGGCCTAGTCAGCAGCATAGCCAAGAAATTAAAGGATGACAAATACTTCATGATTGAATTTCCAATTCCCAGTCTTGATTCTGTTTACCATTTCATTTTGATCTATCTTTTTCTCACACATTTTAATATCAGGGGGAATTGGATATACTTGTAAAATGATTTTAGTTTGAAATAAAAACAAAAAAATAGCCACGAAAAACCTTGGTTTAACAACAGCTAACTATCAAAGAAAAGGACACACACCTCCTCACTCAACTACCTCCTGCCAAGAGAACCAGGGCTTCCTGCCTGCTTATGTAACAGGCTGGCACATCACGCGCACACACTTCTGAAGAGTGGGAGGTAGTGAAGAGAGAACAGCAGGGGTGGAGGGGAAGATGGGATGGATTCTTGATAGAAGGACAATTGTACAAGAGGGTCAAGAGAGCAATTGTTGGCCCAACATGGAATATGCTCTCGCAGGGACTGAGTTAGTGGCAAAAAGTAGAATAAATAGTTCTGGTAAATTAATTTTTACTTTTTCCTGCATAATACAATTGTAAAATTACATAAAAGTAAATTTTTGTTTCACAAATGTCTGCTGCCTAATATTGATTTTGGTTTCCTTGCTCAAAATCAGAATTTACCCTTTCATTAAGCCCTTAGTTTCAATGTCAACTAACTTTTTATAGTCTGTCACTTGAGCTTTAAAACACAATGATTTTCTTTTCCAGGAAGAAACAGTGACATAATGGTAAAATTATTCCAGCACTTAAACATGCTTAGAAAGCCAACCCACAAGACCAATTCCAGCAATACCTTTCTCAATAATATAAGTAGGGAAATATGTTATTTTTTTCACAAGCATATCTGGTTATCCTGAGGGAGTCTGGATGTTATACCATGACCTTAAGCAACATTTAAGATCATTCCTATGTCTCATCAATCAATACAGTATGATATCCAAAACCAGAAAATAAATTGGTTATATTTTAGTGAGAAAGAACGATTATTCTCCTTTCTCTAGCCAAGGTTTTCTAATTTTAGTAAGAGAAAAAAAAAAAAAACAGTGGAACTTACGGTGTATTAATTAATTATTTAGTGACTGACTGATAATACTACTGGGTAGTTATGTTTACCATTCCCTCCAAATATTGTTAGGATTTCCCTTGATGATTGTTTAGGAAAATATGATAATTCTGGGTGCATTGCTGTTCCAGAAGACAATCTGCTAAGTTTCTCCTCTGAGAAAGCTCAGAATATGTATGACAGGAAACCTCAGGCATAATTAAAACAAATACTAATGCAAATCCTAATGGACGTAAGCATTCACTGTTACTAATGCCCTTCAAAATTCCGGTTAAAAACTATCTAGGAAACTGAATTATTTTGAAGTGGAGAGCTGCTTTTTCTTTTTTAAATCATTGTTTCAATTTTAAAATTCTTATTAAGAGAATAATAAATTTTTTTAGTTGTTTCTAAGTCAAATACTATAGTTACATTGTTTCATCCAAATTACGTAGTTCCGTTTGTATTTATTACTATAAAATAAAATAAATTTTAAAAGTATAAAATAAAAATCATATTTTTATTTACACTATTAATTATTTCACAAAGTTTTAGAATCAGGAGTCTAGTAGGTCTTGGAAGTACTGATTAATAACACATCATGAAAACAATTAGGAAGCAGGGTGGCAAGCACATGCTACTGCAGAAGGTGGATCTCATGTTAAATACTCTTACTACAATAAAGTAAAAAAAAAAAATTAAAAACTGGTATAAAAAATGTAAGTTCTTCTAGAAAATTCAGATGCAACAAAAGGAACACAACACAATCGTCTGGAATGAAAGAGTGCCTGGTGTTAATTCTTCTATCTTGAAGACAGACAAATAAATGGAGGACAAACAGATGGATGAAGGGAGGCATGGCCGAACAGATGGATGAACACAGGCTTGTTATATATTTATGATCAAGCTAATTTTAACATGTCATATCTATTCTTTTACAAATTTTATGTGGTGATAATTTCCCCATGTCAATCAAGTATTTTTTAGATGATAATATTTATGACTAAATTATACTGCAGCCAATAGATGTACCGTAAATTATTTCTGCTTTTGAGGTGAATAAATGTTACTCAATATTATTCCAGGTAGACTGCAGAAATCTGAAATTCCACTAGTTTCATATACATAACTGTTTTACTGCAAACAAGCCAAGCAGAGAGTAATTATTTTCAAAAGGGCTTAATTTGGGAGACTGAGACAAAAAAAGTAATATCAGATTGTTGTTTTATTTTGATTTTTTAGAATTATCATTTAAGTTAAACATTTTCTCAGATCATTAGCCATTTTACCCCTCTTCTGAGATTTGTGTTGGTATAACATTTTCCTGTTTTCTTAATAATTAATTGTCCCTCATTGTTTATTATAGACCTAATACTTATTAGTAGTTATTTGTTTTTATAATTTTTATAAGTTATAATCATGAAAATTGTTGATCTTAGAAATAATATTTACATTTTATAGTAATTTCATAAAATGTATATAATTCTAAACATTTATATTGCATAATTATCAATATATTTCATTGTTCTTTCCAATTTATTTTATGCTGTCTATTTTTTAACATTCTGAAATCAGCTATTTAGAAGATTTCATAACAAATTATTTTGCCTGAATATTACTTGTTTTAAATATAGAAAAAAGGTTAGTTTCATTAAAGGAAAAAAAAAAAAGCCTCAAGTACTTTATTTTCAAAGAGCCAGTAGGAAAGAAAAAAATCCTCTTTCATATGTGAATATATAAAATTTCACAAGGTTGTGTGTCTTCCCTGAAAAAGTACATATTTGATGAGTAATAATCAACTGAAACAAAAATTTAAGGACAAAGTGATAATGATATAAGCAGGAGACAGAAGTAATAGATGAGAGAGATCTAGAGAGAGACCACAAACTAACTGGAATTAAGCACAAATTAACAGTGTGTCATTTGAAATGTTAAGAGCCGTGATGAAGTGAAACTATTCCCAAGTGTCAATGAAATGAAATCAGAACAAAAGCTGTTTGATGTAGTCACATCACAACTGGATACGCTCCAGTGAAAGTTTAAACATTTCTTCAAATTCTCATTTATCTGACAATATTGACTGGTTTCATTGCCATTTTAATAAGGCAATTGGAGCTATTCTTTTCAATGACCTTCCCTACAATGTGCATGAGGGATTACTGCATCTGAGCACTGACAGGGTATTTTAAATGAATTTGGACCTCTTCTTTGCTAATATGCAAATATCCTATGATTTCTGTCTGCTGTGTACACATTATTCTCAAGTATATGTGATTTTTTTGAATTGAGCTCCTCTGTAATCAATCTAATATAGTAATACTGACCATACACTCAATGTCTTTTAGTGAGACTCTACCCTTTAATAAAAAATAAATCAAATATCATGCTGTGTCAATTCAACATATTTCTCTAATGCCTTGCATTTATTTATGTAGTTACTTAGAAATATTTAAATTTGTTTTATTATTCCATAATAAATTATTATTGAATACATTAATGAGACATATAGGGAAGGCAAAAATAACACTATCATAAATAAGGAACAAAATCTCAAAGATATTTAACAACTTGCCTTTTTTCAAATGGCTAAAAAACAAAATCATCAACAGGTGATATCTTCTGGTATTTAATCTTAATTTTTTTCCTTTTTAACAAGAATTTAATTGTTTTACCTGTGCTTAAAACTTTTAATTAGGTTTGTAATGATAACGACAATATTATTTATAATGTTTTTACTATACAGTAGGACTATCTAACAGACTGTATTTTAATCATTATATACAAAGCTCTTTATGATCTGCCTTCTGGCTGACTATCCAACTTTATTGTTTATCATTCTCACTCACAAGTCATACTTTATTCTCCAGCTGTATGGAGCTACTGGTCATACTGCTTCATACCTTCTCAGGCTGCTTGTACCTCAGATTTGACTCTCTTTTCAAACCTCTTTAACTCTATATGTAAATGATTTTTAATATGTAAATTGAAATATAATCTCTAATAGAAAATCTTCATTAATCTCTCCTAGCAAAATCTGAATTTGGATCATTATTCTTTCTCTATAGCATCTTATGGAACCTATTAATTTTAGAGCATCGGGATATTAAAATCTTTATGTTAATCATAGCTGGGTTTATTGTTAACAAATTTTAAGTTTTATGACTTCTTCCTGCAGTGGAATCTTTCAGGGAACTGGGCTGGATACTAGCAAGTACTTACACAGTATTTTTAAATGAGATCCAACAGTGGACAACAACTCGGTGTGAGCCCACTATTCTGACCACTGCTTTTCTTCTTGGAGAGTCTGGCAACTCTTGTTTTACAAACCATGGAGAACACAGTTGCTAACATGCAGGAAGATCACGGGAGTAACCACAGTCACGTGAAATTAAAAGAGGCACTCCAGGCTATTCAGGGCTCTAGAATATAATGATCTAAGACCTTGGATGGAAGAAGATGTAGAGAAGTAAGGCAGGTACTTGGATTTCTCATGAAGCATTTGCTGATTCTTAAGCTTTAAGGACACGAAGTAAGAAGCCAAGTAAAAAGTGGGGAAAAAAGGTAAACCTGAATTTCAAGCAGTCATTTGGAAAGGAAATTGGCCTTGAATATAAACAAACAAGTAAATAAATAAATAGAAAAAAAAAAAAAAGGCCATAGGGCAGTACTTAAGAAGTACAAATGAACCAAACTTTATAAAGATTGCAATCCGGAAAGGAATATATATATATAATTTATGCACAATATCTTTCATTCATTCAAAATTTCAAGATTGACTAAGCATGCCACAAAGAGAGATAAGAAATAGGCAATAGAAACATACCCAAACTTTCTCAAGATACTGAAGTTATAAAGAACAGACTTAAAACAAAATAAAACAAAAACAGTGAGCATATTATTCAAAATCTTGGAAAACTGAAGAATTTTACCAGAGACCAGAAATCAATAGAAAAGAATCAAATTCTAGACCTGAAAAATGTAATAAATTAAGATGCATCTAACAGAAGAAAGGTCACATAAGGCAAGAATTCTACTACACTGAAAATTGTATCAGCAGAAAATAACCTGAGAGAAGTACAAAGAGAAAAAATAAATAAATCTATAAAAAAGAGTGTAAGAGAGCAAGTTACAACTGTGGGAAATGGGAACACAATTCCACTGGCACTTAGCAACATGGAGTAAAACAAATTCTTTAGAGCTACTGCATCTAACAAAGACTTTTGGTGGTGTTGGCAAACCCTTCTCTACTTATTATACGGAGGGAATATGCCCTAGTCCTTCTGCTTGCACCTAGTTAGCAGTTGGGCATATATAATGAATCCATTCCAACATTTCCACCTCACCGAACTGTTTGACCTTTTATTCAATGTTCTGCAAAGACCTGTAGTAGACTGGTTAGGGCAAAATTTCAGTAGCTAGACTTTCTGTTTTCAAATTGTTTCTTGGCTTTTACCACTTCCATAATCTTGAGAATCTTAATTACCTCTGTGCATCTCAGTTTTTTCTCTTGTATAAAAGACACAATAATCTAACCCATATCATAGGGATTAAGGGAGGAGAAAATAAGTTAATGCCTGCAAAGTGGTTAGAACATTATTTACGCCCATGTGTTCAATACATCTGTGTTATTATTATCATCGGCATATTTTTAGTGCTATTACTAAGCACAAAGTTTAGAATCTAAATATTTTAATAGTAAAGATACACAGAATAGTAATTACATCTAAGCATTTTCTAAATCATTTCCTGTGTTAACACATTTAAGTCTCACTACAACTCAGAGATGGATAACCAAAGCATGCCTCTCCACAATTCATGGCAAGAAGAATAAGAGAGAGTAGAAAAGTAGGGAGCAGTAAGGAATTGTGCTCATAATGTGTTTATATAAATTAAGAGAATATAATTGGATTAATCTTTCACTACTTCACTTGGCTCTGATTGATCATAAAAAACAACATATCACTATTTGAAAAGATAAATGCACTGGCAAAAGGGTGAATATGTACAAAATTATGAATTGATGCATTTAAATTTGTTCGTTATTTAAAAAATCATTTTTCATTACATATGCTTTTGGTAGTTGCAAAGTAGCATCTATTCCCAATAGAACAGATTGTTACATATAAATAGAATACAGGTATGTCAGAAAGAATAGATATATGTGCAGAAAAGACTCCAAATAAAGGTTCAGATGGAGGTTTAGAAAATGTAAACAATTTGAAAAAAGGAAATGCAAATCTTTTTATTGCCACTTTAGCCATCAAAACAATAACATTTTAATGCATCTGCTTTCGGCTGAATGCAGCTTTCAGCTAGAGCTGATGCTTCTCATATCATGAGAGCCAATTTGGGGTATCTCTGCACAACTTTGCAGACATGTCAAGTTGGTAGCATGGAACTGGTCATGGGCAAAAACTTACATACATAAAATAAAAGATCTTAAAATTTAATAAATTTTAAACTAGAAATTAGATTATGAAACATTTACCAGCACAATGCTGGATGTAACTCTGATGATTTGGAAAATAAGAACTTGGATTTACTCTGAGCGCCTTTATTAGTAGTAACATGAAGGGAAACAAAAACAAAAAATAGATGTTTACACTACGATTCTATTTTAGAGTACAGGACAAATTGTTTTCAACTGTTTTGAGGTTCGAGGGAAAATATTATCATAGTTAAAAAACACTAGTTTTATTCTAACCCGAACTGACTTTTCTCTAGGAATTGGCTTATTCATAGGCTAGAAAGACTGAGGGAAATGTTCCTGGCCTAATTTAGGCCATATTTTCTTTGTATATCTAAGTTTTTATGTAATGGTTTAACATCTACATTTTCAAATATTCCCTTATTAACCATTTCCACACTTTACTCAGAAAGTTCAACTCTCTATGTAAAAAAGGCAATAAACACACACTGAAAGTACTCAATATTTTAAGATTCTAAGTACAAAATCTTCTCACAGCTTTAGCTAATTCCATCCCTATTTGTGACTTCACTGATTCTGGTAATATTCAAAATAGGGGAAGTAAATGTGCTCTGAAAGCTTACCAATTTCAGCAGTAGAAAAGAAAGTTTCCATGCACTGTTGGAGGTGTGGAAGTTACTCTCAGGCTAATTAATTGAGGATTCAAGTTTGCAATGTTGGCCTACTGGTCTAGAGAAATTAAAAAGACCTTACTAAGTTTTGGAGAACAAGGTCAACAAATGGGCAACATTTTCTCAAGGAAAACTTGAGATCTAAGAAGGCAGAGACAGAGGAATACATTTATGTCTGGAACTCAAAAGCTCATAAAAGACTCATCCTTTACTTATTTATGATCTCATTCCACTCAAAGGTAACATGACAGTTCTTACATTAGGATGTGCAACCACAGTGTGGCTGAATAGAACAAATGGTGCTTGAACAAGAGTGAGTGCATTCCACAAAACTGGTGCATTGAACTTTTTATTCAGGGAGTTCATTCCTGGAAGACTCAGTACTCAAAAGAATTATGGGGCCAGGTCATGATGGTTTTGAAGAATAGCCCAGTCTGAAATTGTTCATTTAAGAAAACCGGAAGTACTATTTAATGTGACAGGACAAGGGCTCATGTTAATAGCAATATGTACTAGGTATAAATATTATCCAAGCAATATGCAGAGAAGCAATTAATGATGAACTCAGTAATGAAATATTAAAACAACGCTAAAAGACATTAAAGAAAAGAGTTTGGTTCCTGTGTCTCAATGATGACTACACAAATCTTACTAAATAATATAGCCAAAATAGCATAATATACAAGAATTAGATCAGGTTATTAATGCCCTGTAAAAATATAACATGTAATTTAAGAATAAAAGTTTAGCTGAATATAAAGTAGAATATAAATATTACTCATAATTTACTTTAATAAGGAAAAGTATAACTATAAAGAGTAAGCTAAAAGTAAATTCACTTATTTTTCTAAGTAATATACTTTCAGTATTCCTGGGGATATGACTGACTGCTTTTCCGTGAAAGAACGTAACATTTCTTCTCTCTCATCCTCAGAAAAATGGAATATTTGATGCCATAAGAATTAGAAATTAATCTTTAATCAGATCATTATATAAATACATTTTATAAAATAATTTTATAAATAGAGTTGCATGAAAGTGTTAGCCTGGGTTTTAGTTTTTAAAAACACTGTAAACACAGTTCAGCATTAGTCTAATCTTTCCTTTGGTATCTCTCTTCATAAACATACCCTTTTTCTTCTAATTATCTTCATACTGTGTGAGAGGATGGGTCTTACAATGAATTGTTAAATATAAACTATTTTATCCTCATAAGGAATCTATGTAGTTTACAAGTAACTGAATAGGTTGTCAACTTCCTCAAGTTTCAGAAAAACAAATGACGCTCTTTATTTACCTCCAAAGAGCTAAGTTAAAATATTTACCTGGACATATCACATATAATGCAGCTAAATATACCTTCAATCAATGGTTTAAAAAAAAAAAATCTAATGACTGGATAACACAATTACTTGGACAAAAAGCAGGCATTTAAAGTTCTTTTTACACCTAGAACACATTCCAGTTATCTCTTGCCTTAAAAACTTCTGACCAATTTAACTGAATGTAATTAATAGACTTAAAATAAAAGTCATTATTGCTTAATGGAAGAATTTGTTGTCTTGTGGCAGCGTAATTTCTCCCTGTTCAAGAATAAGGTCTTCAAACTTGAGAGAAAGCATGAAGTACACAGATTCTGAAACTAACCATTGCTTCTTAGGTCTCTATCAGATAAATAGATATGATTTTGTTATAACTAATGCTATTCTCTGATCAGAGAATGTAAGTGTAATCAACCCACTGGAGTGGATTCTTGAAGTTGATGGAAAAGGGATTTTGATAGAAAACCATCTCATAGGGTTTCTAATGAATACTTGAAACCATCTTATGTTAATACATTGTGTGTGTGTGTGTGTGTGTGTGTGTGTGTGTGTGTTCTCCCTAATTGTATGTGCTTTCAATTCATTCATTGCTCCCTGAAATGAGAATTATAATGACTTAAATGGCCCTGAAAAAAACCTTGGAAGTACTTTACTATACAGGTAGTAAACCAATGATAATTTCTGGAAGAGGCAAGATTAAGAATTTCTAGTAAAACTTCATTCAGCTTGTGTGTTTAGCTTGTGCAGAGTATGTATGGGTCCTGGGGAATACCAGATGATTTTAATAAATGTAAACACAAGATGAATCCAACTGTAGCTGTTCTTATTGTGTAGACTATTTACTGGAGAAAATCAACATAAGCTTTGTCAATTGGCATGCAACTGTGGACATAGAAAATTATCTTTAGGATATAACAATGGTTGAAGAATACCAAAAGCAAATTGCTCAACTGGCAAGTTTAACAATATCTACCCTGTTTTACCTAAGGGCTATATATTCTCTCTACTCTGTCCTAACTTTGCCAGCAGCGACCTAGATAAACCCAGTGATCCAAAGGACAACACCCCTGTCCACTATATTGAGGATATAATTCTGATAAGAATGGGTAAGCAAAAAGTAGACACACCCTAGATAATTCTAGGAAAAAGATATGCTTGCCAGAAAATAAAAGATAAATTCGCAAAATGACCATGTGCTACACATAATGATTTTTTTTTTTTTTTTTTTTTTTTTTTACTATTTGCACAACAGGGCATGCCTTCCAAGTTGAAAAGGAAGTTGTTTTTAAGAAGTACAACACTAACAGTACACTGCAGATTTCTGAAGGCAAAATGTTATCACATCTAGCATGCTGTCTGCTACCTGGGATTATAATTTAATCTGTAATAAGAAGGCTATCTGTCAAGAGATCTTCTCAGTTGGGAGAGAGAGAGCTAAACTGTCAACTGTTGCAGTAGTGGGTTAAAGTAACAAACCCCAAATGGCAGAATTGAGCCTTTAATCAGTTGCTGCGATAGTATAAGCAAGTCTACAATCAAGAAAGTGGTGACTCTCTCTTTTCTATTTTCCCTCATCGCACTGGACCAGCACACTAGTGGAAGGTCAGTTGCATCAGCACAGATGCAGGGCTTAGGGGTCATTTCACTGTTGAGGGAACCCTGAACAAAAAGGCTCTGGCAGTTTTTTGGACCCTTAGATGGGGAGAGGGAGGAGAGAGAAGGAAGGCTAAGTGTGGAGAAGTATTGTGTACCAAAGTCAGAGTGGGGAAAAGTATTTCCAGATTTTCCCCTCTCCTTCCCCTTTAAGTAGGTAGGTGCCTGATCTCCATCCAAGGCCCCAGATAATGAGACCATGAAGTGAAGGCATCTGGCCTAGGAATTCACATATATGTCAGAGCATGGCCAGCCAGGGTGGTCTGAGTCCTTAAGACACCTCCTCTTTCAGAGACTGCAATGTACTGGCTGGGCACCGAGGCTGGTGTGACAAGGGCAGCTTTCCCCTTTGAGACCTACCAGGCAAACCCTTTGTAATTGTCGACGGTCAGGCCTCAGAAATCATGTACAGGTTTTAACTAGGAGCCTGATTCCTCAGTATCAACAAAATCACTGTAATTTCAAGACAAATTTAATTAGTAGTGTACACTGGTTACCAACAATTATCTGCTCTGTTCCCTCAATTTTAACAATAAAAATTTTAGAGCCTTCTTGTAACTTTCTTAGTTCTTTATATTTTCAGGTTTTCTTGTTTTCTTACATTACATGAACTGAGCCATATTGTATTATTGGAAAATCACCATCTGTATCTAAGACCAGGGCCCAGATGTTTTCCATTCTGGGGAGCAATTACTGACCTTAGTAGAAAAATTTAAGCAGTTTACCATTTGTGTTCCCAAAATGCCTTGCCATAATGCCTTTAAACTTATCATATAGCATCTAATGGTAGTTACTCAATAAGTAAAATTTGAGTTAATTCAGGCAGAGAAAAAACAAAACTAGAATACAACCTGATGACCAGAAGCCATACAACATCAAGTCACTTTAGTGCAAAATAAGATTGACATGAAAAAAATATGAAGGCTAGCAGAACATGCTACCCTAAAACATGCCACTTTGACATAAACATTATTTTAAGCTAAAGGCAATTGAAAAAAGCACACAAAAGAAAAACTATCTGCTCTCTTTTACCCTTTTCTATCAGGAAGGGCAGGACTATTAATAACCAGAGACAGCACGGTAGGCAAAGGGGGTACTCTGCATAACAAACTTTACTAACTAGCTCTTGCATTCCATTAGTTCTCTCTGTATTTATCTTCCCACAATCTGCACTCCTAAAAAATTGAAGTCCTTTACCTCTGTCTTGTCACTTCTCCATAATGTACTGGTTTTTGTTGAGATGCTACATAAGTCTAAAGTTCTAAACGCCCTTTTCAGTTACTCCTTACTAGGTGTTACTATGTGCAGGATGTACATGTTAGTAAAAATCTGTTAGATTTTCTCTTATCAATCTGTCTTTGGTCAGTTTAATTGATAGGGCCCCAGCCAATGAACCTATGGTTAGTAGAGGTAAAACACTTTTTCCTCCCCTACAAATAATTTAGTCTACAACAAAACAAAACAAAAAAATGAGGCCTTCTGTATTAGTAGACAAGCGAGGTTATGTAGCAGTAAAGTATTAACCTAATATTTTATTTAGGTTAAGCTGTATTAAATAAACTATTAAATACAGCTTACCTATTAAGTTATATTTCTTGCTTATTTTCAGGGTGTATCCATAAGTCTCATTGTCTCAACATATAGTTTCGGGTTTCTTCAAGTCAGGGAAAAAGGAGGGTCACACAGTAGGTCTTAAAATGCGTTTGTCTGGAAATAATACATTCATTCTCAATGCCCATTAGCTAGAACTGATCAGATGACTCTAAATCTAAGGAAAATGAGAGAGAGGAAGAGCATATGGATTCTTCACAGCAGTAAGTTTCTGTCACAAACTCGTTTGTTTCATTCTAAAATTTCTCTAATACTAAAAACTAAATTATTCACTTATTTGAAATTATATTTTATAATGTCATACTTTTAAATACAAAAAAGGGAGTTTATAGAATTGTAACAGGAACTACATTATTTTAGGGTTATAAATTGGAAATCCCAGAAGTGAAATAGAGAGAGAGACTGATTGATTGATTGATTGATTGATTGATTTAGGTAATAGTTATTTTATAAAAGTTTCAATGGGATGCTCATGTCTGTATGGGCCACAGTGGTGGAAAAGAATTCGATATAATGCTTTATAATACAGAATCGAATCCACAAATGTTATTTGGTAGTTTAGATTATCCAAGGCATGTAACACAGTATAATTGCAGGAAGCTGTGAAAGGACGTGGCACCACAAAGAGATGCAGAGTAAACAGATGTGAATACAAATAGCAACTTTGTTACTAGAAGCATGACCACAGACAAGTAAACTAGCTTTTCTGAGCTGCAGTTTTGCTGTGTCAACTCTTACATAACAGTATGCTATATTATACTGTACCTAAGTTTACAGAATCTTTCTGAGTTTCTAACTTTAGCACAACACACAATGCTGTTAGATTTTATTACTGACCAACTAGTTTGAGGATAAAAATTATTTAAAATATCATTTTATATTTTTAAGTTGAATTAAAATGAAAATAGTGAAAGAAACCTATAATCAACTCAGGGTAATAAAGAAATAGTTGTTGCTCATCTCACTTAAATAATGATAAATATCTTAAAACTGAAGTTGAAGAGATTAGATTGCCAATTAAAATCTGATGTATTTATTTTTATAATGCATCAAGTGAAAAAGTGTGACACTATATTTAAAGTTGAAACAGTTGTAAATTAATGAAATAATATATATGAAATTGAAATATGACATGAGAACATTATCTCTGTGATACATTTCCTGCATATTTTTTCTCATATGACAGAAATCTTCATTTCTATAATGCAAAATGTGGTCATTCTTATATGAGACCATATCTGTATTAACCAAAATTTTAGCTTTGATTTAAAGTGAGATTTGCCAAATCACTGTCTTCAAAAAGTATAGTTGTTTGTACATTTTAAAGTTCAAAGACTTTCCAAATATTTTAATTCCTACACAAAGAAAAGTTTAGAATATGCATGAAACTAGTTCAGACAGGTTCGAGTGATTTTCAAGAATTAGAGAATAGCTTGAGATGATGTAGTGATGATGGTGGATCAGTGAATTCTAGTCTGAGGCCAGTGCTCTGCAGCCATATCAAAGCTGACTTGGTGTTGCACCCCCTACCATTGCTAATATATTTGTTCTGACATGTTTTAGAGAAGCTGAAGCTAGCACTTTATGATAAACATTTAAGATTTACCTGAATAAACAGGTAATAATAAAACAACGACTTGTCTGGTGCTTGGGCCAAATTCAAGGATGATTCTGCCAGGATTTATAGTCTCAAGGAATATATTCATGCTAATTTTCAACTGCAATTTTTGAGACCTACAGAATTTTGGCTTGTTGGCTTCCCTGCCATGATGACACTTCAATAAAGAGTTCACAAGACTTTCCAAAGTTAGAAAACCTCTGAAAAAAATACGCTTTACCTTTAAAAACTGAGGAGTGTTACAAATGATCAGGAAGATGGCTATGTAGCTGTGACCCTGGCGACAGCAATGACCAGAGAGGAAATCCTAAGAGACTGACTGCTCTGCCAAGGATTCACTGCCAGCTAGCTGATGGTGTGCAACTACCTTCTACTTAAATCTGAGCATCAAACGCCCTAAATAACTTAATGTTAGTCTACTGTTTTAGAAATGAGTTTACTACTTGTGCAAGTAACCAAATGGTAGATGGATTTGGGGCTCTTGAGTTTGGTCTGAGGCTAGATATCCTTGTGAAAGAGATCTTAACCTGCTTTTTATTGAGTTTATCTTATTCAACAGGTGAGATAACAATGTTTGACTGTCAAGATGGAATTCATAAAAGAAAAATCATTTATTAGGTAAAGAAATTTATCCAATAGAGGTAATCATCATAAATATAATAACTTTTATTAGTAATAGAAACTTCAAATATTAGTATCTCCCTCTCTCTCTCTCTCTCTCTCTATATATATATATGTATATACATATAATGGGATATTATTATACTTACTGATTACAGAAAAAATTAACTTTCCATTGCCAAACTACTTTTGTATATAAATACAACTATATAATCTATTAGTTTCACTTAAACGGAGGATTATTTCATATTAAACATTTGAAAATAATTTTTAATCTCTCCAATATTTCTATCTACCAAAGTAAATCCAGTTTTATATTTTAGCATTGAGCCTGGTTAAAATCTCAGCTGATTAAACTAATATTAGTGTAGTTAAAATTTCATTTTTTTTTGAAATGATAAACTATAGCTGTTGGGGTAGAAATACAATTTAGTAATTAAAATGTCTACTAAATAAATAAACTAAATAAATAATAAGCTAAAATGTATAATTTATTATCTTAAAAGTAGTATTATGAGTCTTAAAAAATGTCTCTATTGCCTACAGGAATAAAGTTAAGCATTAATGCATTACTAAAAAAAAAAATAGAAGTGTCTAATTTACTATACATTTATGGAGTATTCTATCATAATGTAATGGATCCAACTCCTGTGCAGATTTTTTTAGGTACAGTTAAAAATGCAATAACCTTTATAAATTATTCTCTAGGTAGCTATATAGTTATTGATTTTGTTAAAGGTATATTGAAATATTGTATTTCTGGGTCATACAGTCAAATGGATTTACAGAGACCACAATTAAGACTCATTTGTCCAAAACTTAGAAATATTATGTCAGAATAATATACTGCAGAATGGAAAAATGAATCCCATAACACACAGCTCTGTTATTACAAAATTATGTAGAAAAAAACTCAAATTGAAGCTATCTCAACAAAAATGAAGTGAGAACTTTTTTTTCTAATTGGTTTGCTTTTTAAATATTTCTTATCTTCTACTATTTTAAATATATTGAGACTTTTTGGCTTTTTTCAAAGAGCAGAAACGCATGTCTTTGGAATAAGAGTCCAATCTAATAGAAAGTAGATTAAATAAAGAGTAAACAATTTTGATTTCTAGACCTCAAGTCCAGTTCCTAATAACCACATTTACTCGGCAAGCTACTTAAATCTAATTTCTAGCATATAAATTAGGACTAACTTGATTGTAACCATATGTCCCAACAAGGATTTTTAAAGTACTACAAAAATGAGAAATATATTACTTTCTCATCACACACAGATACTTGTAAGTGTCCTATTCCTATCAGATGAATGAAAGAAAGGAGAGTGACACAAATAGATAACTTGTCAATTTAAGAACCAGAGGAGAAGTTTTAAATAGGAGGATGCTTTACAAATAGAAATAGAAAGTTACATACTAGATCAAATAAGAAATTCTAACAACAGGAAAAATTACAATGTAAGATATCAATGCAGGAAGAAAGAGTAGAGCATATTAAAAGAAAATGAAGCAGCTACAATAAGATGATCGAGGGGCCCACAGGAGAAGAAACCTCAAGAAACAGAATTAAATAGTTTAAATGGAAAGTGGTTTAAAACAATTGTAGAAATATATTACAAATATCAAATGTAATAGCCAAATGAAGATGTTTATGG
>NW_011888819.1:7992767-8005960 GCF_000151845.1 Pteropus vampyrus
ACCATGTTTATAATGTGATTCCCCAAACTTCGTGTCTATTATGTTTTTCAGTATTAGCATTCAAAAAATAAATTGAAAATAGAATTTTATGTCTGGATGCCAGTGTGTCAAATTTTACTTTAGAAGCCTTTATATATAAAAGGGTGAGAAGGTATATTCCATTACTGGGAATATCTTAGAATTATTTAATAAAGCACATGCTTTATTATTTAATAAAGTACAATGGTACAAGAGAGTTACTGCCATTTATGTTTCTTTATCACATTTTATCCTATCAATCTATATGACTGTCTCATTAGACAAGATGATGATGATGATGATAATTCCCTATCAACAAAAAAATTAAGGCACTCTTCTGATCATGCTGTGTCATGCTCAGTATTCTGATTTAAGAGAATGTCCTCCACTCTAGCTCTTCAGTTGGTTAAAATGTCGGCTTGAGCACTACCTTCTAGCTCCATTATTTTCCTGCAGCAGTTTTTAAATTGGAAGCTAATCTAATATCCATTATCAAATTAATTATCCATTAGCATCTTTTCCCACTATCTTCTCGCATAAGTGCTCCTAGTTTCATCCCAAGACTTCAACACCAATCTCAATTTCCATCCACTATTTGGGTACCAGAGTAGTTATTTTCCTACACATGTGAGCTACAACAGTGGCCAAATGATAAGCCAAATGGAAAGACTCTGTCAATTTTGGGAGACTGCTCCAATCTGCTCTGTTGTTGGTAAATTCAATAGAGTCATATTTCTTTCCTATATATTAAGATAAAGTGTGCAAATTTATTTCTTTGAGAATATGGACAATCTATATTTTCTTTTCCAAGCAGTGTTCCTGATATTTCAATAAAAATTTTATTCAAACTAACAGTTTAAGAACTATGCTGAGAATAATCTTAACTTTTATTAAATTAAGAAGTATATTTAGTCTTTTTGATTCTTATCTGTTGAACCACTATATTTTGTAATGAATATCTATAGTGCTTGGGTCACAACAGACGTAAACAGCAATCCATAAAGAGAAAATTTTCACTTATTCCACATAAAAAGCTTCTTGATTTTGCACAGGAAATGCAGAGTTCTAGCCAAGTCATTGTAGGATCAACATGAGAATATTACCTGGTTTGGGGCTATGGGGTTCTAGAAATAAAATAAATGAATTCTACATCTATGAGTTTCCTGTTTAGTTTTGGTTTTTTTTGAACATTATTTTCACTGAATTCATTAAGATTATTTTTATACCTTTTAGAAAGGGTTTTTAAAAGTATACTTAGCATATAATAGTGTATTAGTTTATTAGTTTCAGTTGTACAATATAGTGTTTCAACATTTATATACCTATGTGATCACCAAGATAATTCTATTTTTTACTGTAATCTACTTAGCTGTCTCCCAAACTCCCAAGTTTCACATATTGCCCTCAACAGGACCAATTGCTTTCACAGCACATTTATGAGGCAGTATGATTCTCTGTACAAGACCTCATTCATAAACTCTCACTTCTCGATATCTAGATAAAAAGCTGTCACTCCTGTGGAGAAACTGCTGTCACTTAACTAGAAGGACCACATATTCCTTTCTACTAATTTCTGTAGTTCCAAGCTTTTTTTTTTCCCCCAAGCCCTGAGGTGATTCTACATTCTCAAGTAGATCTGGTTATCTAAATCATTACTTCTATAGAAATTCCCAGGAAATAATATCTAGCTGTCAGCCATTTTCCTCCTCGGCAAATTCAGGACCTTGAGCAATGCTCATATCCCCCCCAATAGATATTGCATTCCGGGCTTATTAGTGAGTCCTGTGATGAAAATAAAATACAACTGTACTACTCATCTATGACTAATATTTAAATATATATATTTTAATCTATTACAAGAGAGCCAACAATTCTCCCACGATACTCAAGGATATAATAAGAATGTTCTCTTCCACATACAAAACCATTTTTTATAGTCTCTCACTCTGCAAATCTCAAAAAAATACTCCGTTTTGAGTCTCTGGTGGTGTTTTAGTGTACTCAGGCTGCTATGACAAATTACTATAGACTAGGTGGCTTAAATGACAAATATTTATTTCTCAGTTCTGGAAGCTGGAAAGTTCAGAATCAATCTAGCAGCAGATCTGGTATTTGGTGAGCGCCCTCATTTAGTTTGCAGATGGTTGTCATCTCCTTATATACTTATAGGGCTTAGAACAGAGAGAAGCAGCAAGCTCACAAGTGTCTCATCTTTTAAGGACACTAATCCCATCAGATCCTCATCTCTTAATATTATCACATTGAGAATTTGGGTTTCAATATATGAATTTTGGAGAGACACAAACATACAGCCTATAACAGGTAGTATTCACATTATTGGTGTATTCTGTAACTATTACCACTCTTATAAAACACCTCTGTGCTATCATAAAAAAAGCAGTATTACATCATTTTTGGTAGACTACAAATTCTGGGAAAATTG
Organism: Pteropus vampyrus; assembly: GCF_000151845.1. Taxonomy (NCBI): domain Eukaryota; kingdom Metazoa; phylum Chordata; class Mammalia; order Chiroptera; family Pteropodidae; genus Pteropus; species Pteropus vampyrus. The sequence continues at coordinate 7,995,229 of NW_011888819.1, forward strand.
ATAGCCTCTTAGCCAAGCTTGAATCCATTTTTATACTAAAAAACACCTTTATTTTTCTCAGTCTTATTAAAAAAATTATCTTTTCTTAACTTTTACATAGCCCCCAAGTCTTAGAAAGAATGGTAGTTTTCTTGGTGAAATGGTGGTGTAATTAGAGCATCCTACATTCATATGGAGATGAATTTTCATGAGCATGAAATTCCCAAAGGGTTAATTTATTATTCTCCATTTGTACTAAGCATAGGTTAATTATTTTATTCTATTATTTTGTAGACTTTTTGATAAAGCAAATGTCTTTATTTCATGGAAAAATCAAGAAGTTAATGCCAGGGATATTGATTATATACTAGAGAACCCCCTGCTATAATCTATACAAACCTTAAAGAAAATAAAATGGATAAATTATGGAACCCACTTATGACAGCAAATAAAAAATTCAGAATAAAATTCATAATGTAAAAAACAGTTGTTCGACATCTCAAAATTGATTCAAAAATCAATTTAAAACTCATTCACATCTTGCTGCAGCTTATATCTTGATTCAAGACATTTAGTCACCTAAATTCGATATGTTTTATTTATCATAAAATAAGAAAATAGCAAGGAAAAGTACATTAACGAATGAAAATTCAAGGTGTTAAAGACAAAAATACTGAGATTTCATATAAAGTAAAGAAACTAAAGCAACCTCAGGCAAACATTTAGGTTTCAGAAATTCTCATTTGAAATATAATAAATAAGTTCATTTTACAGTGGTATTATATCTATTGACCTGGGCAGGATAAGACATTTGACTTGGGGAAATTTGCTCAGCAGAGAGACTCAACACAATGTTAACCATTGATGGCAAGCGACTGTATCCATCAAGACTTTATGAAACCATCTTCAATGAAGGCAGAAAAATATGAAACAAATTAATTGTGTTTCATTTTCTCTAACCTAACAATCTCTACTAGCTCTTATGAAAACAAAAGCCGATGTAAGAAGAGAGACTATAATATTTATTTTATCTAATTCCAATTAGTTAATAATCACATCTAAAAGGAGCATATGTCATACTTATAATATTTTTTCATAACATAGGCACTAATCATATCCTAATCATAATACAGGGCACTGCATGTAAAAGTCAATTAATTCTCGTGTCAGCACACTATAATATAATTACACATTAAACTATACACTTTCGCATGCATATGTATAAGCCAGTAATGAATAAATGTTTATTTGAAATGTATATCAAATAATGTATATCAGAATTTAAAATGTCTTCTTAATTGTAAAGCCAAACATATGGATACAATAGATATTATCCATAATAAAGTCACTGCACTTATTAAGAACCCATTGTGCGCCAAGTTCTTTGCTAAATGCTTTCAATAAATATTGATCTTTAATTCTCGCAGTTATATATAAAGAGATATATATAGTTTCAAATGTAGATGTAGAGGCTCAAAGATTGGTGACACTGTAAAGATCACATATCTGTCAGGTGACACAGCTGCTAATCCAATCTAAGACTTCTGACTCCAGGTTTGGCACACATCCCACTGGAAATGTAACACTCTTCACATCATAAGCACTCACTATCATGGTTTTCAGGCACTTGACACATTTAAGACTATGTTACTTGCTATGTCCATTGATATTCTTATGTAGATCAAGTGACTAGTCCATTTATGTATAGTATCCATTTAAAGTATTTGGTAAATTACTTATTTGATTTTGTATTCTTAATGTATGAATAACACGAAAAAATGTTTATCTTTGATTTAAATCCGTGTTCATCAGTGAATGTTAAGCACTTAGTAAGGAGTTAAAAAGTGTTCATAGTCTCTAAATTATACTTAGCTTTTCTGTAGCACAGATTTTAAATATCCAATATTTTATGATTAGTTCTATATTTATATCTCCATGGTAAACACATATATGTAAGTCTAAATATATCTCTCTATTGTGCTCTTCTGTGTCATATATGTTCCTATTGATTCATTCATCTTGTAATACTAATATATAATCGAAGATGTTTCTCTTCTCTATTAGCCTTTGAGATCCTCAAAGTCTGTTCTCTTTTTAAACCTGGATTCCCAGTACTTCACTCTGAAATAGCAGTATGTTCGATGGATTAATGAACTATTGTGGTTTATTTTGTTTAAAGCCTGACTGTAAGACTTAATGTGGCTGATATGCAGAAGTTAAAAAAATTCTGAATGTTGCTGGTTGTAGAATCTAAAAAGGACAATGTATTTGTTATCCTTTCCAATTACCTGTCACCCAAGTGAGTGACATTTTACTGTCCCACATAGAAAATTAGGAGTGAAGACTGTCCAAGAGAGTCTTCTCTTCTTTGCTGATACAGTTTTTTGTTTTTTCATTGCTGCTATTGTTAAAAAAACTACTTATATGAGATCAGAATCAGGCACATGTTAGACTCAACTTTTACAGTTGGGACTATTACTAATATTTATTAAATGCATATTTTATTGGTATTTTATTTAGATACTAGAGATGTTTATCAACAAATGGACTATCTTACACAAAACATCCCTTTTGATAAAAGATGACCAACATGCTTACAAGTGTTTGAGTTTAATTAGACTACTTTCAGAACAACAAAATCATAATAAATATTAATCTGTTTTTCTTCCCCTGAATCAGAAAGCTTTCCAAAGTTAAGAGTTTTCCTTTCCTGCTCAACATGCTGACATGCAATTGTGCTTCCTTTGCATGTGGAATCAATATATATTTTATGAGTTAATTCAGTGGTGATCGATCTTTCATGGTGTCTACTTCGGAAGTTTGGGAATACTTTTACGCCCTCTACAAAATATCCTTATTTATATTGAGTTATAACCTATGAATACATAATGTGATATTCTAAATACATAATGAACCTATACTTTTACATTTGCTTATATTTTCATTTTGCATTGATGAAAATAATTTTATTTTTTATGATCAAATGCATATGTTTATATTAAATTCAAATTTCACATACAAATTTATTTTACTACTTTATTGAAATATTATTTGTCCCACAAAAACCTCAGACTATTTTGTTACAGATTAATAACTAAACGAAAGAAGTCAATTAGACAATTTATGACATTCAAGTATTAGACAGACACAGAAACACTAATACCACCAATAGTATATTCTAATAACAGGGGATATAATTGTCCATAATGATACATAAAAGATCTTGTCCACCAGTTGCTAATGCTTTCTTGACTCTCAACCAAACACCAATCAGTCAGTCCTATTATATTTTCCAGTTAGTAGGCCTCCACTCAAACAGACATCAGTATAACAGGGTGGCTTATTATATAGGTTTTGGAGCTAGAATTTCCAGGATTCAATTGCAATAATTTCATTCACTGGTTAGAATATTAACAACTTTACTAAGTTTTTCACTGCTTTGTTTTTCAGGATCAGGTTGGAATTCTTCATTAAGCACACTTTGTTCATCCATCAATATCATCTTTTTACATTCCTATAGCACTTATTATCTGATCTTTTACACTTTTCAATAATTTTGTTAAATTCAAATTTTAGTATTTTACAACTAGATAAGACACTTAAGTGGAGGGACTATTCTTTACAGGTCTTTGTTATATGCTCATATAAGTAAAACTTAGTAAAACTTGAGGGTGGGAAATGCTTCAATCAACATTTACTGATAATTGTCGTGACTATGTAAATGAGAAGTGTGGTGTAAACCAGCAGTACTACTGGGAGAAGTCTTTTGCTCTCCTGAACAATTTTGTGCCTTAGCTCTGCTTTGCTCAAAACAAAATATAGTTTGGTTTTCTGATAGAAACTAATGAATTGTATCCTAAATTCAAGATTCTGAGATGGAGAGGTTGTCCTGGATTATTCTAGTGGGCACTGTACCATACATGTCTTTATAACAGAAAGGCTGAGAAAGATCTTACACATATGGAGAGGTCAATGTGAAGATGGAGCAGGCAGAGATTTGAAGATACTGACCTTGAGGATTAGAGGGATGCAGCCACATGCCAAAGAATTCCAGAAGACACTGGGAGCTGGAAGAGGTAAGGAAGGGTTGTCCTATGTAGCCTCTGAAGGGAGCTAGGCACTGCTGACATGTGGACTCTACCCAGTGATACTGATTTTAGACTCTGGACTCCAGAACTGTGAGAAAACAAATTTGTGTTGTTCTAAACCACCATGTTTGTGATTATTTGTTACAGCAGTCATAGGAAATTAATATAAAGAGATTTTTTGTCAGAGACATCTATTAATGTTAGAATGTTCACAAACATTCACTCTATGGCTTAGGGAAAGACTTCCCTCAAGAACCCAATGCTTATATGAGTTATTTCTTTTAGTGATCATATTTCCATTTTAAGTTCCCTGGGAGTATGACTATTTTAAATTTTTCACTAGAAGCTATAGGCTTTAAAAATTATGAAGTAAAAATTTACAAATCCTTAAAACGCTGGATATACAGAATGCTAAAAAATCAAACTTAAAAAAATGAATGCATTAGAAAACAGTCTTCGAATAAATCAAGGAGTTAAATCAGTAGGTATATGAAAATTATGCTCTTTAAATGTCACTTAATACTTGTTAGTGATTAGGTTTTCCAAAGATGAAATTCAAGTAATAAAAAAAAAAAACATTGTCAATTTTAGCCCATCTGCATAAGTTTAGCTGCAATATGATACTAATCAAATCACAAATGGAAATTTAATTAAGTCAATTTTGATTTATACCTGAGGTGTCTCAATCAGAACATTTCATCAAACTAATCAAACTAATTCCCACCTAATGTTATGAAGGTAATTGGTACAAAGCAATAGAAAAACAAAATTTTCAATAAGCATTTTAGCAGCTACTTTCTATTGCTATGTATTCAAAATCGATAGAAATAGAATATACATGCATATGTTTATGTATGTGCCTAAATATACTATATTAACAATCTATAATTATCTGCTATCTTAAGAAAAAAAACAGCATCTCTCACATTAATTCAATTTTAACAATTAATACTTTCTTTAAAGAAAACATAGAATCAATTAAATAAGACACCCAAGGCCTGGGAATTTTTGTTTTCTTTTTTCTCATTTGGTTTTCCTATCAATAAGCATCAATACATCTTGGCAAATAATCATGTAAGTGTTCTCTATTTCTTACTTTATAAATAGGAAGAGGTGGTAAAGGTGGAAGAATTGATGCATATGAATGTTTTTTAAATTTAAATTTGAAAATCAAAGGCTTAAGTGCATACTGTTTAGTCAAAAGGTACTATAATGCTTATTACAGAAAAATAGAAATGCTTTTTCCACATACACGTTTATTCATGAACACCAGATCCAACAAATTTTAACTGAAGTTTTTTCATATGCTGCTTACTTACTTTTATCTGCTTAATGTATTATATTATTGCTTAATTCTTAACTTTTTAATGCTATCCAGTGCCTAAACCTTATAGAAGAAAAAAATGTAGGTATCTTACAATACCATTCCCATAAACCACCACAGGCACTATCCTTTTTTCTATCTTTCCAATATTTTTATACTAGAGGCTTTATTTCAAACAAGTCAGCTTTTGATTATTATACAATGGTTGTTCATAACTGCCATTTACGATAGTTCCTAATCCTAAATTATATAATGTTCTCTTTTACTCGGATTAATTTACTTGTTTTTTTAGATTATTTTCCTTTTCTAAAAACACTCATTAATCTGAAAATTTTCATTAAGTTGTGAAACTGGAGTACTTCTATCCTTAGAGAAATATCACACTAAATAATTTACTAGTTCTATGTTTTTTCTCAGCAATAATTATCCTGTATCTCTTTATTTTAGACTGGTTGCATTCTTTGCCCACAAATCTCACGATTTTTTTCTTTTGTTTTTCATTTAATGAGAAAGTATTTTCTTATAGCTTTCTCAAAAATGGTTCTTGAGTGCTAAAATTGCTGTGCCTTTAAATATATAAAAAGTCTTTTATTTACAATAATAAATGACTCATGTTAGATGTAAAAATTTTACTTCAGAATTCCAAAATTTGTGGTAATTGTCACTAATTATTTTAAGAGGTTTACTTACTTCCTTCTGTTTCCCTTTATTCTAATTTTCGGCTGAATTCATATTCAAGTAAATATATAGCTGTAGTAGTATGATTAGACTGAAAAAATTGCTGGTTCTGCATTTTCATTCTAGTAGCCAACTAATGAGATTTCAATTTTTGCTAACACATACAAATGAGATCAGACAATAATATACCCTCAACAAATATAGGAAAGTATCAAGAAAGTATCAATCAAAATATTAGTGAAATCAGTTAGAAATGTGATAGAGGAGACTTAACATTGTGTATCTAACAAATATCATTTACTCTAATCGAAATATGTATTCTCTTGCTCTTAGAAGATATTTTGTCTCACTTGAAATAGAAATTAAGGTTAGTATAATCAACCTCTACTTTTTTCCTAGCTACATCTCCTGACTCAATGCACTGTGTTTACCATTCTTTTGACCCATAGACTTTTCTTAGCTTCTTGATTCAATAAACTTCTTTTGTACCTCTGAAACTTAATTACGCTTGATATCACGAAAACATTCTCTCTCATAGAGGCCCACAGGTTAGTTTGGGTCTTCTTGTCATAAGAGCCTTGGTTTTCATCTCTGAGCATTTTATATACTTATATTATTTAAACTATGAAAAATGAAAAGAATAATTTGAATTCTGCCATACTGAAAGGGACTATACATTGGGCCTATGGCCCTATACAATGCTGATACACTGGTGGAGCCAAAACAACGTGACCTTCGAATTCTCTGAGTTTTAACACACACCACACACACACACATACACACATACACGCACATACACACACACTATTTTTACCATATAACTGGCCATTAAACTGAAGTGTACTTGAAGTATTATTGGGATCCTGACAGTATGTACGTTTTTTAAAAAATATAAATAGCTTATTGCATAAAAGTGTTACTGTTATTTTAAAATATATCTCTTGTCTCTCAGTAAAATCATGGCAGGATTTAATACCATTTGCTAATTTATTTTTATCTGTTTAAATACTAACTATAATTCAATAGCAAATTCATTTTGAATCTTATTTCCAGTGTAGCCAAAGAAGTATGCTAAGGATCTCAAAACCTTATCTTGCAGGATTTGTTGTTGGTTCTAGAACTAATTATAACAGCATCTAGATAAACAATACAGAAAGCATGTAAAATTATTTAAGTTTGTTAAAAACCAAGATGACTCATTATTACCTGACTATGAAGATGTGAATGCACATAAATCTGTCTTTTATACTTCTATGATATAACTATAATGAATTGTTTTTAAATATATTTTGCTCTGTTATTCCAAAAAATGCACTTGATCCACTTAGCCTAGATGACATAATTGTCTAAGTTGAAAATTATCAAGCCAGTAGAATTGATAAATAAATCTATTAAGTGTTAATTTTGCTGAACAAGAGCTACTCTATAATTTAAATTGAGGGAAGAAAAAAGATAGCATCTTAAAACATCAACAATTTTATATCACTTGGATTTTATGGTACGAAGGGAAGAAAATGAAAGAAATGACTGAACAAAGAATAGAATTATATTAAAACAAATCATCTTCTCCTCACCAACATGCCAGCTAATTTATAAAGGATACTTATTTTCAACCTACAGCTTTGTGAATTCAGTAAGAGATACTATTTCCTATTAAACAAAAAAAGTTTATTTAAGGTAAATGAATCAAACAAAAGAAATTTATTAGAGATTATAATTTTCTTGAGAGTAGTTATTGTATTTAGTCAATACATATCTTGCATGTAGGTCTTATTATTTGTTTTCTAAAATAAGTAAATTCAGATAAACTATATTTTATACTTTAAAGTTGATTATATATTTTGAATAGATGAACTAATTCAATTTCAGCAATTTCACCTTAATGTAAAAAACTTTGACATATCTATGCTTATTTAATGAAATATATCTATAGAATTGGAAAATTTCAGTAAAACTTAACACTTCAAAATTGTCCTCGTTAAGTAAGAATAGTGAATGTTTGATGGATATACTGAAAAGTTTTAGCATAGACATTTAATAGATATTTTAACAAGTCCTGAGAACCCTTATTTTGTCAGGTAAGGCAAATTTCTTTAATCTTCTTTAGTCAGCATACAGAACACGTGGTTACAATCAACGAGAAAAATCTCATTGGTATAATACTTTCATATAAAATTCATGTAAAATCCATTTAGAGACAAGAGTCCTCTCTCTTGTGGCTCTATTCTTCTTAATGACCTTGAAGTCTTAAATACTGAGGTGGATAAAAGAGAAGCAAAAATTGAAAATACATATGAGAAAAATTCTGTGTCTGATTTGGAAATGTTATAGCATATTCATTCAGTTAACCAAAACTCAATCACATGGTTACACTGAATACAAGGAAATCTGGTATGGCCTAAGTATGTGTCTAGGAAGTTGAACACATGGGTATGATAAGCCAACTGCAAATCTCTGGCAAAAATCCAGTTATCTATTTATTGAAATGTTTTTAACGCTCTATTAATATAAACTTGGTTTCACAAAATAGTGTAGCATGCCAAAGAGTAGACTGCAATCTCATTTACCTGTATAATGTATTCATTTCCACAAATATTCATGTATTTTAAGTAATGTTATTCCTAAAAATATAATTTTAGACAAATAGGAAGTCATAAATTTTATTTTTCTTATTTCCCTTGAAAGAGCTTTACATTATCAATGATATAATTTCTCATTTTTTCCTTATTAATAAGGGACTGAAAGTAACTAGGAGAAATTATGCCATCTTTTAAGAAAACATAGGATAATTATAGTTAACTTATGAATTAGATTAAATTTGATATTCTATTAAATATCCTAATCAAAACTAATCTCTAGTTCAAATTACTAATAATTGTTACATTGGTCAGAATATTTGGTTAAAAGAATGAATAATTCTCAGCACTTGATTTATACTCACACTAAGGTAATACAAATTGAAACGAAACATTGTATCATCTCTGAAAAATTGTAATATTTAGCTAAAGATATGTAAATTTTATTTTTGAAAGCAATGCATAGTTAAATAAATATTATTCTGGTGAAAAATTATGAAGCTATACCAAATGTGTATGTATGTTAAAGATAAGCAGTTGTTTTGGTACCAACGTTAACAAATGATCATTTATCTAGTAAGTATTAAGTACAAGGTTACAGTAGTGAATTTGTGACCTTGAACAAATCACTGGATTTCTCTGTTCCTAACCAAGCTCCTCATCTATAAATGCAGGTACTTTTAAAAACAACATAATAGGCTTTTTTTGTGAGGACTGAATTATTTAATAAAGATCAACTGCATAGAAAAATGCCTGGCACTTGGTGTAAATTTTAGTTGTTTATATCTGCATGTGTACTTTGTAAAAAACACATAATATCCTAGAAACAATTCATTATGTTACAAATGAGGAAACAAGCCTCAAAATGTCCTTTAACAAGTCACTTATCTCTTCTTTGGCAAACAGAAAGCAAAGGTTTCAACAAATTAAATTTTAATGATATGAACTAAGATAAAGCTAATTATATAAAAACATGATAACGGACAACCCAACAAAATGTTTAGGCTCTTTTGTTAGCAAAATATTTTAAGTTATCTTTAGAATGGAAACCATTATTTTATCAGATAATTTTAAATGTATTACACCTACAGAAACTGACTTACCCCAAAAGTTCAAAAACTATGTGAGAAGCCTTTTTGTTAATTTAATAATAAGAATAAAGTGATATACTATGTATATTCTTTTTCTCCTTCTTTACAAAGCTTTATGATACTGTCCCCATGTGCTCTTACACATATGTATATATTTTTTAATTGGTAGTTTCTAAATTTCTTGCTCTTTTAAAGAAGTTAATGGTTCTAATGAAAGATGTTTCCAGCAAAGTAGAAGGTAAATCAAAAAAATATAAAAACAAGGGATTCTCATGACAGTGGATCTATGCAGCAGAAATCCTAAAATGATTGTATAAAAAACCCAGAGTTGGATTTCCATTATTACAGACCCAAAGAACAATACACTCTAAACAGCAGTCGGTCTGTAAATTCCAGGTACAGGTCTTTAGAGGAAAAATAAATAGAACTGATGTATTTGAACATTTAAATACATGGCTGAAAGGCAAGTGGCAGAATTGTTCTTGTATAAAATTAATGATAACTACATAGATAATCACATAAGTAACAACGAGATAGTAGTTAAAGAAAAATAAAGAGATGAAAAAGAAAACAGTAATTCTATTATACTATTTAGACTCAGTATTGATATGTTTTGTACAGACATGCTGTAAAAACTACATATTTAACCACATGTGATTCAACTGAAATGACACGGATGAAAATGTTGGTGGGAAGATTTTAACTACGTTGCAGCTCTGAGATTACGTATAAAATACATAACCATGTAAGAGCTTTTCAATCAGGTAATCTAGAAACATGGAGATAAATTATATGAAAAGTTACTATATGGGTTGAGGATGGCTGCTTTGAAAGTGTATAAAGATCAAAAGAGATGGGAAACACGAGTAAAAGTTTTCAATATAAGACTTACAGATATACGCTCTTAAAACAATGAGGATATATTACACAAATAAAAAATTTTAATGTTTAAAATTTGTTGTTGGGTAGAAGATTTTTTCTGGTTCATTAAAATAT
>NW_011888819.1:8006255-8066191 GCF_000151845.1 Pteropus vampyrus
TTGTTTTTGTCTTCATATGTCTCTCAGGATTTTAAAGTATCTCTTCTTTTATGCCCAAATCCTTTGGATACATTGCAGATAAAATTATCTTTTTAAAAATAGGCTAGATTTTAATCCCTGCTATTAATTGCCTTAATCGGTATTATTTAAGACAAGTCACTACATCTTTGTAAGCAGTAAATATATTAAATCAGTTCATTCGCCAATGCGAATGACTAACAACTAATACTGGTTTCATTAGAATTGCAAAAAGAGAGATCATAAACATCATTTTATACCATCTATGCTCCATCTCTTCTATAAAAACATAACCCTTCGAAAGGGTAATTGGTTAGTAAATATTCTCCAAACCATGCCATCTATCTGTGTGACTATATGAAAGACTATTTTTACAAAAAATCAAATTTGTTCATTAAAATATAAAACTCTATTAAAGATAGACATGTAAAAATCAATCATTTTGAAGCAAAATAATGTAAAAAAGCATGAGGTTTAGATCTTAAGATTTCAGTGTTAAGATTAATACAATAACATACAATGGATAATTTATATTAGCCTCATACTTTTTGGTTGATGTATCTGGATAGGAATGTAACAGAAAATGGAGCATATACTTCGTAGACACTATTAATAGATTTCTAGACCATATAGATTTTAACCATTTCTGTTATTTTCTTCCTTTTGGTTTGCAGTGTCTTATTAATACATGCATAATTCAATAACATTTCAGGCTGTTGAACTTTAGAACACAGCAGAGATGTGCAATTATATTTGGATAATTCACTTTGAGAAATTGCTGGCATGTACTATAATTCTATCACTTAAACCTTCTCCTTTAATTTTATCTGTTGATAATTTCAATTATTTTATATTGCCAATAAGTCACTGATGACTATACCGGTGAGACTTTGTTATAGCTGTTAGAGAAGCAAATTAGCTTAAATTATGTACTGTGCAAAGCCAGTGAATTTAACACTGAGAATTGGCATTTAATATTAACTCTATACATGGATTATTTAAGTGTGCTATATTTAGAAGATAATTTGTGTCAGATGCCTCTCCTCAATTAAGTACACACAAAGTTGTGCATTTTTAAAAAACATTTTCAAGAGTTCTCTCTCGCTCACTCACTAGTTTTGTTTCATTTTGCAAGTTGAAGAAATTTTATATAAACATGACTGTGGCCAAATGTTTCATAAGGTTTTCTATAATATCTGATCAGTATTTTTAAAACTATCATAGTATCCTTTCCATAATTCCACACTTCTATTTTCCCTAGAGACCACCCAATTCCAAACAGTCCATCTCTGCAACATTTTATTCGCTATCTGCCTTTGGTGGCATCAATGGTTCCAATTCTGAGAAGACTGTGCATAGCCTTAGAAAAATTTAATCAACTATTCTATAAACCTTTTGAAAATGCTGCTTGTTTTACAAAATCACACCATTATGTATTGCCTTATTTTGAAGAGTATGATATAGGGATTTACAGTATCATTAAATAAGTTATTCACAATATTTATGTATTTTATATATTAAAGACTGAAGTTTTCAATATGATTTAAAACTTGCTGTAAGCATGAGCCATATTTTGTATTTGTATTTCATTTAAACATTTTGTCAACTCAATCTAGCACCCCCATTTAACTGCTATTGATTTAAGTGTTATTTACTGCCTACCTACTAGGTGCCAGGTACATTTGTCTCTAACATCATGAAACTATTATGTACATTTGTCTCTAACATCATGAAACTCTGTATTCCGGCTCCTGGTAGCAAGCAGCAACTTATTAATTTAGTGATTTATAAAAGAACATATTTAAAAGTTTATGCCTAATGAAGTGTATGCTTAATGAAAAACTCATGCTAAGTTGATTTTATTTTTGGCTTTTTTACTTAGTTTGTAATTAATAAAAAATTGGTGCTACTTAACTATATAAAAACTAGAAATAGATGATTAAAAATTAGAAAATATTGGATTTGAGGAATATATGAATTTGATATTTTGCCAAATAAAATATTTAATCTATAAAATCGGGGGGGGGGCCTCAGCACTCAACTGACAGGCTTTATGAGAATTGGCAGGCACAGAAGAGACATGCTAAGGTTGCATTAGAAGAGAGAGAATTATCGTAAAATCTGTAAAACCATGAGCATAGAGAAATTAAATCGATAAGGTGAAAAAATATGGACAGCAAAATTGAAAACAGATATATTTAGACATTCATTCTGTTAGATTGTGATAGTTAATTTTATGTGTCAACTTACGTAGTCCATAGCACCCAGATACTTGGTCAAACACTAGTTTGAATTTTAATGTAACGTTATATTTTAGATGAGATTAATTTAAATCAGTAGATATGAGTAAAGCACCTTGCCCTCCATAATGCGAATGGGCCTCATCTTATCTGTTGAAGGCCTTAAGAGAAAACAGACTGAGATTCCCCAAGGAAGAGGAAATTCTACCTTCAGACTGTCTCTGGACTCAAGCTGCAGCATCAACTCTTGTCCAGATCTCCAGCCTGGTGTCCTACCCTGCAGATTTTGGACTTACCAGCTCCTGCAAGCACAGGCGCCAGTTCCTTAAAATAAATCTCTCCTCTCTTATCTATATCTATGACCTTATCTATCTGTACCTAAATCCCTGCCTCAATCTATCCGCGTATCTCTATCTATAGATATAGAAAGGTAGATGGGATGTGTCAGGAAGAGAGCGATGCCCTGAGATTGTTCTTCAGGGAAAATCTCCAGGAACAGGCAGCAGTGTTCTCCTGGGACAAATTTTAGACACTCTGAAGCTGCCAGGAAGATCTAGCCCTGAGGATGTGCAACGCAACACGTGTTCAGATTGCTGAGGCCCTGAACCATGGCTAACATCAGACTGGGGCCCAGGCTTCTGCAGCCGAAGCCAGCATCTCGGTCCTGGGCCTTTGGGCTCCTGGAAGGTTACAGATTTGCAGCTGACCACGCGCGCTTCACTCCCACACTCAGGCCTCTGGCGGTCCATCCCCGGCACAGCCGTTGCCAGAGCCAGTTCCCCTTACCTGGCCAGGTCTCCAGGGAGGCACCACCCACCGCACAGTGACTCTGAGTTGGGGATCTGGGGGTTCAAGGAATCCACGAGTACTGGGGTTTGCAATGATAAATAGTAGAACTCAGACGTCTTGCGGAACCCTCTGGCGTCGGGGGCCCCGCGTATTTTTCATCCCGGGACTGCCCTGCAGGCCACCGTAGAACCGCAGAGATCTCGCGAGATCCGGCTTCCTCCGGAAAGACTGGCCGCATCTACAGTGCCTGTGGCTTCTGTCTGCCGTTCGCTTAGTTACTCCTGATGCTCAGCTCGTTCTGGTCGGTCTTCTCCCTGCCTGCTAGTTCGCAACCTCGGGAGTTCCCCGGGTGAGTTCTGTAACTGGCTCCTGTACACGGAGGTCAGGAAGAGACCTATGAAAGAAGCAGACCACTCCAAATTGGTAGGTGACTGTTTTAATAAGCAAGATAACTTAATTATGAGGTTGTACCTGCCTGTAGAATCTTAAGTGTTTGTATAGTGGCCTTAGTAGAGTTTGGTCATATATACTGTCCATATTCTTCTCTCAATACGTCATTTTTGAAATGTTTCCTAGTGCGGGAAAAGTGGGCAGAACATGCATTCCAAGGATGGGGGATGGTGAGGAACTTCCAATCGCCCCGGTACAGCTCAAGGATTAACCCACGTTCAGGTCCTTTTGAAGATCCGCTTTAACACTCCACTCCTAGTGACTGGCTCTTACAATCTTACACACACCCTTCTTCGGAAATGTGCCCTAAACCGTCAGCAAGGGCTATTATTAGCATGGAGGTGGCTTGGTTGGTAGCTGTTTGGCTACACTGGAGGCAGAGGCCTCAGCAACAGTATAGGCACATGCAAGAGAAAACACGGATTAATATAACGATTCCCAAAATCAGTGACAACGTTTTCCATCAAGGGCCCCTTGATCCGAAGCACTGATTCATTAAGTCCCCCAGGCTGGGGATAGGGGTTGCAGTCAGATAACTCAGGCATTCACTTGTTCCCTCATGAAATTTAATAAAGATGATGCATTAGCAGACTCATGAAGTGTGAACATAAAACGTTCTGTTTAGATAATGGCACAGGTGCCTCTTTGTAAGGCAGTAATAATGGCCAAGGCCATTCTATTTCGAAGGACGGCTTTTTTCATTAGAGACATTTAAGTGTTCAGTAAGGATAGGCTTCGCTGGCTATCAGTTAAGTCTTGTTGGGTGAATGTAGTAAGGGCTTCTATGTGTGTTTATGTCATCGAGGGGACAAAGATGGTGGCCAAATGATCATGATAGTGGAAATAGAACATGCCCGTCTGGCTTTGAGGGGAGAGAGGTTGGCGGTTGTTAGTGTGAGGCAGATTCTCCCCTAAGCCCAGGGAAAACTGCAGGTGCAGGACCCAACCACTCAGGCAGAAGCCATAGCCAAAGATTTGTGTCACACAACCACTGGGTCTCATTTGAGGCAACCCCATAAATACTTCGGCTGTTCCACCAGTATCAGTGATATCCACCAGTATCCCTGGTATAATTGGGTTGATTCTGTTTAGAGCGATTGATTTTTCTGTTTCCAACATAGGGGTGCACCAGTGCTCTATTGTCCACAGACCAGGGTAAGCCACATTAATCCATCCTTCTTCTTAGTGTAGCCTCCTGTAACTTTGATGACGATATTTTCAGGGTACTTTTGATCAAAAGTTTGATGGGCTGCCTGTGTAGTTTTACTGATGGAAAAAAAGAATACCCATAGCCAGTGCTATCGATAGTATGTGTCACAGACCAGGTTTCTGGATCAATATTAGTAATATCAAAGAAATTGAGTACTAGTAGCTTCTTCATTGATGTACTACTGCTTTAGGGCCTTCCAGTCACCTCTCTGGAGTGGTAACACCCATCATAGCAATCCTGATGAGCTAGCGAGGGGCCACTACCCACATCCCCAACAGCTGGATTGGCTTCAGCATGCAGGCGTGCCCACTGTAGCAGTGTATTTCCACCAGGTGCCCATTCCATGCCTGAACACCACAGGAGCAGTAGAAGTCTAAGGTCAGAGAGACAGATATGTAGTAGGAACTCGTATAAGAAAGTCTTCTCCTTCTATAAAAATTAAAACTGTGGCCTGATAACATAGGTGTTAATGCGGATGCAGCTTTAGGAATTTGACCTGATTGTCCATACTATCCATGTCGGTGGGGGAAAGCAGCACTGTCAGGTGTGAGTTGATGGACTAGGGGTAAATATGCTAGACCAGAAATCCCACCTTCTCTCTTCTTTCAATGGTGTGTGTTCCATATCAGGTATAGTGTATTTCAGCAGATCTGGCTTATAGTAGGGCCACAAGATCCCAGTGTAGACTGGGTAGTTCCCCCTCATCCAGGGGTTCAAATTAACGCACACATTCTGGTGGGATGTTCCATTGCAAATTCTAGTAGATAATGCCTTTCCCAGGTGTGATGGGGCTTGGTGTTCTCAGCAGCATACCACATCAATCCATAGCAAGAGTCGGGGCAATGGTTATTTCTCCTGACTTCCATAGCTTTACAATATTGGGTGTCTTGACAGGGGTCCCCGGGCTGACATATGGGGAAACAGGCCCTACTGGTTGATCACTCAAATGTATTAAAAAGCCCAGGATAGTACTTTAGTACACTCAGCCAAAGTGGTTTTACCTGTTAGGAATTTAATCTGCTACTTTAATATTCCGTTTTTTTTTTCTACCAACCCAATTGCTTGCAGATTATGGAGCAGGTAGAACCTCCATTCAATGTCATGTTCCCTGCAATGTCCAGCCTTACATATCATGAACTTTCAAATGCAACCCTGCAATCACTGTCTACTCAATGAGGGTACCCATACATTGTTCTCAACTTCTTAATCTCCTAATGGTGGCACCCTGGTTTGTGAGGTGACAGGGGAAAGCTTGGTTTAGGCCAGACATGGTGTCTTCACTTACCAAGGCATATTTAGTTACCTCACTCAGAGAGAGTTGGGCAGTATAATCTATTTGTCAATTCCTCTCCAGTCGAGAACTCAGATGTATGGCCCTAGATGCTTTAGGCATTGTTTAGAAACAAAGTATGTTCTGTTACTGCATTAACCAAGTCACTGTATTTCAAGTGTGATATGACATCAAGTGTGATATGACAATATACCATCCCATCAAGGCGCTACGGTGGCCCCTCTTTCTGTGCACACAATCTGCTGTACCCACTGAAGGGTAGATTGCTAGGGTTCATATCCAAACTAAGACATCAGCCTCCTGGTTTCCAGTACCTAAGAGCAAGGGATGTGGAAAACAGTGAGGACTTGCAGGCAAACCCAAATGTCTTTCCACAAGTCCTGACCCAATAAGAGCTTATTCATGATCATCTACCCCTTCACTTTCCATCATCCAAACCTTAGGCTTAATCTCTTTAGAACAGCCCAGCTGTCAGTGCAGAGGGTTAATGGCCAGGACTCCTACGTGATCACTGACCAAACATCTCTGAAATCAGCCCACTGACTACTGCATTTCATTGCTATTTCCATTCAGATGCTGTCAGTGTCAGGCTGAATAGTAATTGTAGCCCATGTGGGAAGGTTGCCCAGACTAGACTCATCTGTATGCTAAATTATTTTTCATTTTTAGATAGCTACCATACCACACAACTCAATATATTATATAATAACAATAACAACAGTAATAAAACTACAAGCCTCATCGTGGTTGTTAAGGTATAGATCTTACATGTTTATTTTCAATGTCAGACATTAAAATGCCAAAAATTGGAAATGTCATTAAATTCATAAAATTTGTGATTAAAATTGCACATTTAGATATTAATAAGCATGTAGCATTTTCTATCTGAAGCCTAAAGTCTTTCATGTTTTCAGTTTAATCTGCTGGCTACCTTCAAAAGAACTTGAGAAATAAACGATAATGAATTTACTTTTATTCTTCATAAATACTTTAATGTAGGGTTGACTCATGAGCCAGAAGATACACATTTGACCCTATCATGCATCTGAGTTAGTAAAAGACTCTGAGAATAAATAATGAAGCAAATTAATTTCTCCAGGACAGCAGTTAATTTAATCATCTCTTCTACCTTTGCACATAATACACTGCTCTCCTGAAACATTTACATTTACTTTCCAGGAGGAAATTGCTCATCTCCAAAAACCTTTACTGATCCGATTCACTTCGCACTCCTATCCAAGGCTCATTTTTCTTGAGAATTTCCCCATCCTAAAAAATAAATATTTATGCCAGTGTATTTTCAACCTTTCTGAATACTGAAAATACTTTTTGGCTCAAAACACCTTAGCAGTTATCAAAATGAATCATTATTGTACTACTATAGATATACAGATAATCACTTTGTTTTAAAACTGAATGAACTGAACTTAACTGTCAAATTTGCATTGTAGGATACTCAGTAGGGAAACCAGATATCATCAATGTAATTTAAAGACTAAAAACAAAAATTAGTGTGAAATACTCTCCAGCTATTGATATAATAGAAATGACTTTTTAAAAAAACTTAGCAATAAAAATATGTGCTAATGTTGTTAGCACAGGCATAAATTTTTCTTTGTTTTACTTAACACAGCACTACAATGTACCAGTTTATAAAAAAATACAGTTATACTCTCAACACCACAGTTTGATGTCATGGATTAAATAATATGGCTGTTAACACCTAAAGCAGTGGGAGCTTAAGCAACACTATAATAAAAAGATTACTGTGAGCACATTAGGTAAGTAGCACAATAAATGTTTCTGAGGCTCTCTAAATATTATAATTTGGGGGAAAATAAAAATGATGATCCATTGACTTCTATATAATATTTTCTGCTTTTAACAACAGGAATAAAACAAAAGTATTCCATAAATAAGTACTTACAGTAGTAATATATTGAAAAGTATTTGTAAGAAATTTTGATTTTTTTTCACTAAGAAGATTCTATTTTTAAACTCATTGCTCTATGCATGTAACTCATATAGCAATGTTATAGGCAGATAAAAGAGATTAAAAAATGGAAGGAACTTATTCAAAAATAAAACTTGAGGAGTGCCTAAAAATCACAGCGAGTTTCAGATTGTGACATTTATTGTAAATGGCACTAAAACATTAGTTCTGCTGTAAAATTACTGTTTTAGCTTCCAATTAAAAAACAAGTTTTTCAGAGGTTTAAACAAAGTGGTTCAGAGAAAAGAAGTATTTCTGTCATACCAGACAAGGATTAAGGATTTCTGAATTCTTCATCCATCTCTGAAAGGATTCTACTCTCCAGCTTGCATCTCATTATTTGCAAAATGGCAAATGGTATGACCTATATTTTCATTAACATTTTGAAGGAAAGAAGATGAGCGTACTTCCTTTCCTGGGTATAGTGCTGTAATTATTTCTATGCTATCCTAAAATATAAACCTCTGAGTGACTTTTGACTTCCCTCTGCCTTTTACATAGTAAATCAAAGGTCACTTCCTTTTTCTTTCTTCCAAAGGATGTTATTTTATGCTATCTCAAAAACACAGCATGAAAACAGGTCTAGGGTACAGATAGTATATGTGTTGGGGATGAGTAGAAACAAGGAAAGCAAAAATCAGAGAGAGACAAGATAGGGGGAAAAGATATCTGCAACTGGCTTTTCTCACGCAAATTTTAAGAACTCAATTCATCCAGTATGTCCTAGAATCATAGTTTCCTCCCAGAATTGTCTGTTCAAAGAAAGGCTGTCTGGAACATTTATTACTGGACTTCTATCCTCCAGTGGTTTTTGTTGGGAGGGAGAAGAGACGTTAACTCAGTTTACTCCCCAATTCACTTGTGTCTGTGGTTTTAGTAAAGACTCTGTGGCAGAAAGAAAAATGCATAGCATGGACTTGAGCTGACAGGCTGAAAACAAAGGCGAGCCTAGAGGCTGGATGCAGAAAAATGAAAGGATCTGCCACACTGAGCCCCATCTTCCTAGAAATCTATAAATGAAGACAGATAACACCATCCTTACTCTGATGCAACACCTCCACCCCTTATTAAAATATGCCTCACATAAAATTGAGGATATACCATAAAATCAGTATTTCAGTTAGAAAAAACTGTACCATCCAACCTTAAAATAGCTGCCTCTTGTTTTTACTCTGAGCATGTCAGGAAGAAAGACAAAGAGAGGGATGACTGAAAACAATGGTAAGTGTTATACTTTGAAAAGCCTTCTAAGATAAATAAAAACAAATTTTACAAAAAAGGCTTTAAGAGCAGAATTTCTAAGAGACAAAGAAAAGGACATATTTTGTTTTAGTTGTAGTAGTATACGACAAACATTCCCTTTACTTTTTAATTAATTATCCCTTGACCTATACAAATCCTCCAGAACGTTTTTTCATAAAAAAAAGTATGCTGCTTTAACTATTCACATCGCCGTAGTGTAAAACAAGTATCTTGCAAATAATGGCGAGAAAAATATCTTTATAATAAAGTTTTTATATCTGATAATGCATGTGTCCCAACTTTGTATATGGTTGTTGGCTGACAGTATATTTTCTAATATGTCTAATTGAAATATTTTCTTGATTTACATTTAAAGATATACTTATATTTTTGAGATTGTCTACCATCATATACTCTATTTTTCCATCTGTTGTTTTTCTTTGTTTACCTTCTTTTAGATCAATAAAATGCTTGATTTTTCTATTCATTCCTTCATTAAGATAGAGATTATAATTTTAACCAGTTTAATATTTACTATACGATTATATATCTTTGAATTTTTATTAAATTCTAATTTAATTTTTTAAAATTAATTTTTTAAAATATTTTTAAGAATTACAGGAAGCTAAAAAAGTTTTAACAAAAAATGATTCAAATTCTGTTTACCCCCTTATAACTACCCATGCTGTTGATGAATGTGTCAATGCATATATATTTTAAATCCTTAAAGACTTTATTTTCATGGTTTTTGATAGTCAATATTTATTTTTATTTACCAGCTTGTTTACTTTCTTGGACTGTTAATTTCTTCCTGTCTGACCAAGCTCCTACATAGTTCCATATAGGAGCTTTACCTTTTTGTCTGAAAAATGCCACTAATAATTATTTTAAGGCTTATATTTTTACTGATTTCACTCCATGTATTTTTTGTATGTTTTCATTAAGGAAGACATTGTTATTTCACTTTAGTGTGCTTAGATATATTTCTAGGTATAGAATTCTTATTGGACAGTGTTGTTTTTTACCCGCCCCCTTCAGCCATTTAAAGATGTCATCTACTAACTTCTGGCTTTTATTAGCCCCTAGTTTTTCCAGACAAACACATCTGTGTTTATAAATGACTCTGACAAAATTGGATCTTTTCTTTCGTTTGTTGGTAGGACTGGACAGATGTCCTATTTACCCTTTCTTCTAAGGAGTTTCAGCAAAAGGTGTGCAGTGTTAATTAGGCTTCACACTTCCACAGGCCAAAAACTGTAGCTTCAGCAGCTTCAGTATCATCATATTTACAGTATCTCCGCTTGTACCTTTTAACCATGCCCCAGTTGTTTCATAGATGCATGTATAATACATATATATGGATGCACGTGTCCATGTGTATAAACACCACTTAAAGGCTGTCAGATATCTCCAGAGAAAGTGCATGCCTAGTTCAAATTTATTTTTTTCTAATTCTCTTGTCTCTGGGATTTTGTCTCCTTTAACTCATAGCTGCTTTCAAAATTTAAACTTTAATCATAGTATTGCCGATTCAGTTACAATCATGGAAACTCCAGGCGCTGCTTCCCACTTGACTTCTATTCTCTCTACTCACTGTATTACTCTCCCTCTCTCTACATTCTCTTGACCGACTTGCTTGCTCTCTCCAATCAAGAGAGTGATTTTTTTTTTGGGGGGGAGGAGGTGATGGAGTAATTTTTCACTGACTTTTTCTTAAAGAGAGTGTTAGTATAATATCAGATGCTCTGTAATATTCAGAAACAGAAGTTTGTTATAGTCTCTTTATATGCCATCTTAATGTCCCCTTCAGTACCCAACACAGTTTGTGGCACACATACTTTTTCAATAAATATTAGTTTAATAAATCATTTGTGAACAGAGAAGAGGAAAATTTAAAATGTACTCTACTGGATGAAGAGTTTGAGAAGGGTTCCTTGAGGTCAAATTTTGTCTAAAACCTGAAGGCAAATTAATAATCCAAGTAAAAAATAAGGAAGAGGTCATTATAGACAAGAAAAAATGGCACATGTGAAGGTCCAGTGCTATAAAAGTAAATCTAAAACATGAGAAAGGTACATGCAAATATGTAAGTAAATGCTGGGGGAATAATTGATCTCATTAAATATTAATCAAAGAAATGACAATTAGAAATTCTTGACATTTGTTAATTCCATAGTAACCAACTCCTCCATATAAATAGCTTTAAGAATAGTTCTGATTAATATGAAAGATAGCACGATATAGAGAAAGTTTGAGTTATTGAAGAGTAGAATGTTAACCCACGTTAACTCAAGTATTAGAGAAACATTGCTATGCCTCCTACAATATATTCACTCCTGCCAATCTTTGTGGCATTGTGCTTCATTAAATCAACCATTCTACAAACACAGAAACACAATGGAAGCAAAAGTGTTTTCCCCTGACGAGAATATTTTGATTGAAGAAGAATAATATATGGCCATACCTCATTTATTAGTGCTGCTAATAGTAAGCACTCATTAAATTCTAGTTAAATATAAAAACATCAACTTCCAGAGAAAGGCTAAAAATTATTATTTTGTCAACAATGTTTAGATTACACATTCTACCTATAGAAAACATTCTTGTTCTTTTAAATGTATTAAATATAATGAAAAAAAAATCCTTAGACCCTCATTAAAAGTATCAGAGTGCTGAATATAAAGTTTACTTAATATGTTACTGTATTTTAAGCATACTTGGTACAATCTAGAAAATGAGTTGTTATAAGTCAATTAAAAATATATTTTTTTAAATCAGAATATGTAAAGAAGGTAATAGTTTTTCAGACTTTAAAAGCAACCAATGGGAACTTAAAAACCTGTGATAACAAACCTAGTGACTGTCAGCTTAAACTAGTGATTCAAAACTAGCAATTAAGAATTAGGATTGTCTTATAAGTGCAATACAGTTTTTAAGGAATAATAAAAAAAGAAATAAGTTTAATTGCCAATGTGTTACAAATGAGTTTTATTTTACTACTTTAAAATGTTGCCCTATTTTACATCTTTCACTAATTAAAAGGCATATTTTAAGAGCTTAAATGTTGATACTGCTTTACCCTTTTATTTTAAATTATTGATATTCCCAGACCTGAAAATATATTTCTCAGGGAACACACTTCCCAAAATGAATTCAATGGCTAATTCTCTAGGATAAGGACTGCTATAAAATCTGTAAAAATCAAAGTGGAATACTGCAGACTTTAAACTGTCATCAGTTGTTCAAACTCAGACTGTGCTTCACGGGCAAATAGGTATTTACACTTACTGGAGGCTCCCTTAAATGGCCCAATATCATTTTGTCATATTTATAAATTACTATAAAATTACCTTGCTCTTGATAAATCTGTGGTCACAGCTATACTTTAGAGAAAATTAGAGATCCATAGATGACAGTCTATATGATGATTCTTTTAGTCTTTCAAAGAAATATGCATTTAATTTTTTTAAAAAAAGCTTAGCTTTTCTAATATAACATGTAATGATTTAAAGGATTTGTATATTTTCAAATATTGTATGTTACTAATAAATATCGACCATGAAATAATTAAAAGTATATTATTATTAAAATAATGTTAATACCTTAGATGGTATCTTCATTTTGTAAACAACTTGAAATAACATTTCCCCCTTTTTATAATTGGATATTATAGAATTAAATCAAGTACCACAGAAATCTGTTAGTTCCATAGCTACTAACTTTGTAATAAATTTCTATAACTATTAAGTCTTAATTTTGTATCATTTTGATGTTTCTAAAATAGAGTTTCTATTCTAGACTTATTTTTTACTAAAATTTAGTTTTATTCTAAAGCTCTTGAAGTTGGTATTCATCAAAGTGCATAGTGTCCAGAGGCAGAGAAGCAGTCCAATCATGTAAACTTGAAAAACTGAGAAAACCAATTTTCTCTGCTCTTCTTCCATTACTGTCCTTATTTAGCAATGTGAAACAATAATAAAATATAGCATTTGAGCTTCCAGAGTAAATCCTAATAAATAACATTAAAAACATTTTAAAATGGACATTTACTAAATTACAGAATGGCAAATAAAAGTAATATAAGAGACATTTTGAATTTTCAGTTGAACCATGTGTCTTTGTCTTGCAATAATATTAAAAAGAATGTTCTTATAAAACTATCAAGTAGTGGTTCAAGCCGTGAAATATTTTAAGAGTGTATCTAATGAAAGTAGAAACGGAAAGCAACAAAAATCATTTGAACTGTCACTTTGAGGAACTTACTTTAGATACAGTTTTGCTTTTATTTTTCTTTTTCATCTAGGAGAAATGTATTGAGAGAGAAATCTGTGTTCATTCTCTTTGATGTGTGAGTAAAATAAATCAACAGCTTAATTATAGATTACGAATTGGTTAAGATTTCATATTTCATTTAAGGGTTTTATATGTAGTGGTTTTAGAGAAAGCAGTAACTTTTTATTATACATAATCCTTATTAATCATAATAACTAACATGAATACAAAATAATTATGGTGCAGACATTGTGCTATGTATTTTCTTGAGCTTTTTCCTTTGGGCCTCTACATGACAACTATATAAAGTAAGAATTAATAATTATCCTAATGCTATGGATGAGGAAACAAAAACTTAGAAAGGCTAAAAACTTTTCCAATATCAAGCAGCTTCAAAGTGACTGAGCTGGAATCTGAACTCATGTCTGCCTGCTTCCAGAACCTAGTTCTTATTTTTATACCATATATATTGTTTTTTCACTTTAGAAAATTATTTCAAATAATCCTCACTTTTAAGTAGAGAAACTTTATGATGTTAGATATTAGTGTTGTAACAGCTTCCAATACAGAAGTGAAATGGTATGTTGTTCACGAGTTGATGAAAATTTCACCATATTGACACCTTTGAGAAAGAGGTGAAACTATTATATTCTTAGAATCTATAATCTATAATGGTTCATTTATGTGTTATGTTACTTAACTACATAATTTTTATGATCAAAACTATATATCCCGTTTTGTAGCACATAAAATTAAGATCACAAGTGTTAAAGAATTTCCCGTGTTTTGTAACTTTGTTTTTGCATACTTTAATACTTAATGTTAAAGTTGTAAGTGATATAAGAAATTTCTACATACTCTTCACCCACATTTCCCAAATTTAACACTTTGTCATATTTGCTTTCTCTCTCTCAATATGTAATATATAATATATAAATCATATAATAAATTATATGTATTATACCAAAACATATAATATCTAAAAATATATTAATCTATACTGTCTAAATATAAAATATATATTTTTATACCCTGTTCCTTATCAACCTTTTACCAATTAATCTTAGTATCCATTGCTAAATCTTTCCTGAAATAATTAATAATATGATGATCACAAAATGACAGTTTTTAAAAAATCTCCAGCATTCTGCCATTTCTGTATTTTTATTAGGTGGAATTCCACTCCCAATGAATAATTTTTTCTTTGCCCTCTTTATATAATCAATCATTTATTTATTTAAACATGACTACTTGGTTTCTTATTTATTGGGAGATAATTTGTTGGTATTGCTATTTATTTAGCTAGGTAATGTGTCCTAGATTTATCTAGCTTCCACTGGATTCCTTTAAACTGGATCCAGTGTTCTTTTTTCACATGCCCTAATTTTCTTTGAGTACATCTTTACTTTTTGTTAAAAGAAATTTTCTAGGCTAATTTGTACTTTACTTGTCCAGTCCTGAAATGAACTGCTTATTCAAGAAGGCTTAGATCTTGTAATCACCCTTATACCTTCGACTCCAATGGAACACCCCAAGTATTATTCTAGACTTCCCCCATGTCTATATTTGTAAAGCATCACTTTAGCAATGAGAAAGCTTGTTTGATCTTCTATCTAGACAACTAAAACTTTCTTCATATCAGTAGTAAGTCTATATTACTTTCTTATCATTCATGTGTTCACTGGTGTAGCAGTTTTAATTTCCTTCAAGAACTTTTCCTTTGCATTCACAGTTTGGCTAACTGTTTAGCACAAGAGGTCTAGCTTTCGAATTATCTCAGCTTTTGGCATGCCTTCTTCACTAAGTTTAATTATTTAATTTAAAGTGAGAGACGTGTGACTCATTCTTTTCACTTGAACAGTTAGGTGCCATTGTAGGATTCTAAATAAGCCTAATTTCAATATTGTTGTGTCTCAAGCAATAAGGAGGTCCAAAGAGAGGGAGAGAGATGGGTTAATGACCAGTCTGCAGAGCAGTCAGAACATAACGCACATAACTTATGTCTTACATGGTTGTGGTTTGTGGCGCTCCATAATAATTATAATAGTAATATAAAAGATCAATGATCACAGACCATCATAACAAATATAATAGTAACAGAAAAGTTTGAAATATTGGGAGACTTACCAAAAAATGCAACACAGAGACACAAAGTGAGTAAATGCTGTTGGAAAAATGATACTGGTAGACTTGATCAGCGTAGGGTTGCCACACACCAATTTGTGAAACATACAGTATCTGTGAAGATATTGTAAATATCAGTAAAGTGAAGTGCAATAAAATGAGGGAGACCGTAGCAAAACAAAAGTCTCTCTCTCACTTTTTCTCTCTCCTCTCTTTCTTTGCCTCTCTGTCTTCTCGCCCTCTTTCATCTATCACTTCATAACTCATATGTCTTTTCTATCACGTATTCTCTAGTATTGTTTTGTTAGTCTTCAATAGGTGGCAGTAGTAGGAGGGGAAAATACATAAAATAATCATTAACTTCATGTAGCATTACATGCATCTCTAGTCGCCAAACACTTTTCACATGAATAACATCTATATCTTAATCATCTTGGTATCCTATACTCCTAGCCCAGTATTTACCCTTAGTTGATAATTGTTAATATGTGTAGTATTAATTTAAATTTCAACAATTTTCCTACTTTTAAAATGCAATTTTAGGAATAGGAAACAATTATTGCTAACTACAGGGTAAAGATGACACCAAACTTGAGTTTTATTTCTTACAATAAAAGCAGCTACTGTAATTGAATCATGTAAATTGTATGTTAATTTTATGGACATGTATTTCACTGTTTGTAACTATTCCCAACTTCCCCTCTAACGGAAATTGCCAAGATTATAACATCCTATTCAAGGTCCAGAATTCCATACTTACCACCTCTGGAAGTTTTACTGAGAATTATGGAGGGAGCTAATAAGTAAAGTCTAAAGAAACAATTAAAATAAAGCACATTTCCAGTGAATAAATATGGATAGCGAAGCTGACCCTAATAACCCAGTCCCTGGTGGTTTTCCGACTCCAGTGATCATCCAAGTTTATGATAACAATAGCTTTTTACTTTACATACAAACAGAGGGCTTATGGAGCTGGTTGAGGCATAACCAAGAGCAGCAGGCTATAGGTATCTCTCCCTGTGCCAGGAGATCAAGCTGGTAGTCCACAGTTTATGTTACTGGTATAGTCATGAAAGTTTTTGCTGGTAATCAGTTGGGACCTAGATACCTAAAGACCCGTTTTGCTGATGATTTAGAAAAATTGTAAGAAAAAAGTGAGAATTTTCAATTTCACTGTATAATTTGCAATAGGAATCAAACCAATTTAGTTCTTTTATTGTTTAACTATAAGTAGATAAGAAAATATAATTTTAATTAAACCATATTATACATATAAAAATTTTAAACATGGCCTGACACATGATAAGCAAACTCTAAATGTTAGTAGCTATTGTTGCTGCTGCTATTAATGGCAATGTCATTACTATAGCAGCAAACATTTCCTGGTGTAGCTAGAACTGAGACTGCTGAAAACTTGGTCCAGACAGCGTTCTCATATGTTGCTTAACTGCAGCACCACTTATGCTTCTGTTTACAAATACAAGGAGCCTAGATATTGAAATATATGTATATATTCGGAGGAATCAAATAAATTAGAAATTTTTGATACTTTCTGTTCGTCTCCTCAAAAATATATCTTATCTTCATTCTGTCTTGATCTTATGTGACCCTAGAAACATTCCTGCTGGTGTGATTATGACCCCAAAAAAGCATGTGACAAAATATGGAAGAGAGAAATTAAAACCCAAAAATATTGCTAGACCAAGAAGAAACATGAAAGAGTATAAGCACATGAATTTTCTCAGTGACTGAAATAGAAGTACAGAGTAAGTAAAATTTTAGATAAAGTTGAATTTAACAGACTAGCTTGTCCTTAAAAGACATGCTTTCTTTAAGTCAATGATACAAGCAATTGACTAAAATACCTCTTATTTGTTGATTTCAGTGACATAAATATGGACAACTATCTGGCAGCCACTAAAATGAGAAGCATTTACTATTAGAAACTCACTGGTGGGGATGATTCAAAAAGAAGAACAAACCTTGAATACTCGTCTTTCCTCAAATATTGTACAAACATTGACATCTAAGAATTATCCTGACTACTGTGACTATCATGCCTTTCATATTTGCCTAAATTGTAACCCATGACACATTATTTTAATATTATAGCTAGCAGTGAGATCATGGCAGTAAATTAAGTTTAATAATGTTCATTTTCTTTATCAGAAATAAAGTGTGTGTGTGTTCGGGGGTATTATACACATCTCACAAACCTATTCTTAAGATTTAAAAAGAGCATTATTGAAATAGTGAGGGGCATGAATGAAGGGAGTTTACCAAATATTCTTTGTAGCTAGAGCATGTTTATTTTTACATATAGTCAAAGCTCATGTAGCCAAAAAGAAGTAATTTTACCATTTCTACTCTTAAATATCACAGCTTCAAACATTAAGTTAGCAATGTTTCTCTTTGATTAATTCATTTATGTGCCAAGAAATGTGTTTGACAATGGGGATGCAAACATGAGTGAAAACAGAGGAATCTTTGCTCTCAGAAAGTTTATAGATGCTGACCAAGAATTAAGCCGATAGATAGATAGATAGATAGATAGATAGATAGATAGATAGATAGATAGATAGATAGTAGTTAACTTTGTGAAAGGAATGGGAAAATTTCTTCTATTCAGAAAAAAAATTTGAAAAATGCTTTAATGGGAGAAAGAATAAACCATTCAAGGACATGATGATGATGATGATGATGATGATGATGGAGGAGGAAGGGGGGGGGAGGAGGAGGATAGGAAAAAGATGCAGGATCAGAAGTACCAGCAACGAGTGTGGCTGGAGCAGAGAGTATGGAATTATGTCAGTTTATAAGATAAAGACTTAGTGGATGGCAGATGCCAGAACCTGTACAGGTTTGCATTTATCAGTAATATTTCCTGTTTTTATCTTAAAAGCAATGAGGCAAAAACTAGCAAATACAGATTAATAGACATCAGAACAATTTTTCATGAGGACAAGGAAGATGTATTAGTTTCCATGGGCTGCTGTAACAAAGTACCAAAAACTGGGTGTCTTAGAACAACAATAATTTATTGTCTCATAGTCTTGAACCCAGAAGTCTGAAATCAAAGTGTTGGTAGGATCATGCTCCCTCTGGAAGGACTACAGAAGAATTTGTTCCAGACCTTTCCTCTAGCTTCTGGTAGTTCTTTGCCTTGTGACAGCATAACCCCAGTATTCACATGGATTTCTCTGTGTGTGTGTATCTGTGTTCTAAGACACCAGTCATTGGATTAGGCCTCACCCTAATAGCCTCATTTTAACTAATTTCCTTTGCAATGATCTTACTTGCAAATAAGGTTACATTTTAAGATACTAGGAATTAGTAAAACAGCATATGAATTTAGGACGGGACACAACCCATAGAAGAAGGCATATGTTAATGGTGCAAAGTTGATCATTATTATCAAACAAAAAATACTTCTTGTTAATGCATATATATATTTGCTATTTACTTTTAAACATCTTACATTTACAGTTTATAGTTCATAATATTTGAGGTCTTCTAAAACATTTAAATTCCTTTATTTTACAGACTAACAGTATGGATATACTCTATAAAATATATGGAATTAATGCTAATGTTAGGTAGCTAGTCAGATGTGAGTGTCAGGGGAAACAAAGGAATAGGGGTCCAGCCGAGAGACCACCCCAAAACACCCTATTAGAGAATACCTACTGCATCCCCAGAGACAAAGGACAGGAGGGTTATAGCCTTAGCTGGCCTAATCTGGCCTGAGACACCTGTGCAGAAGGTCATTATAATACCGTTTATGCCTAGAAGTTCGTGAATCTAATTATAACAGACTGTATTTTAGGTACACACATGTGCACTAGGCAAAGTTATATAGCAGCCAGGTGTCAATCAAAATGACCTCACTTGCCAATCACCTAAAAATGCCTTTGGAACCACCCATCACGGCTCAAATATAAGGCAACACAATCCCACTTCAGGTCCTTCTTTTTTGCCCTCTTGTTGTGGTTGTTATTACAGCACTCTCTTGCAGCTCCCATTGCTGGGACCTTGGGGCATATTTGTCTTTTCCTCTGTACCTCATTGGGGCACATTGTCTTTCTAAAATATACTTTTAATAAAACTATTAAATCTCAATGACCTGTGATTATTTACTGCCACCATTTGAGGAAGAACTGAGAGAAAATGATAACTACACATCTGCATTGTTGTTATCCCTCTCCTACCCACCGCTACTCTTGGGGAGACACCGAGCTCCCATCTGCCCCAACAGTGACACCAGGGTAACCATCTATTTTTTTTCACAAATTATTATAATTTTCACAAATTATTTAATAGATATACTAGGATCATATTGCCTCTTAATGTTTTCTGTATAAAAGTTAAAAATAAACATACAGCTTAAGATGACCCTAAGGCTCACATGTATTCCCTTTATCTTTCACAAGAAACTAATACTGCAGAAGTTCAAAAAGTTTAAAATTTGAGGAAAAAAGTACCGAGTATAGATGACTCCTTTATATATACATATATACACATAAAACACACACACACACACATACACACACACAGTATACCAACATTATAAGAGCTGAAATGTAGCCTGAATCTTTAGATTAAAAATGGTCAAGTGGTTAGGATAGTTTTTAAAAAGAAAGAAATTGGGGGTTTTCTTACACAATGATTTTAATTCTAAAATACCAAGGATGAAATAATAATAAAGATAAATATTGAAAAATTAGCTAGGTATCTTCTAAGGTTCCTCTGGAATTTCATATCGGAAAATTTTGAAGCCTTATATGATATGTACATATTATTTTATAGGAAATATAAATAACGAAGTCTTTCTGGCAACAGAACTTTGCCAGCAGTGTTAACACTATGTAAATATAAATATGTCCTTATGACCTTTCAGAGGTGCCAACTGGAATGTTGAGTAAGCAAAGCGTTTTTTACATTTCGAAGATAGATGTTATGTGCCAGTAAAAGTCATGTTACTACACAGATTATATTCTTCAGCTTGTCATCCTTTCAGCATATGTCAGTTAAAATGTGTGAGTGGCAAAGAAACGAAGGAAGCTGAAGAAAAAAAAATGAATGACAAAAAGATGTTTTCATTCTTTAATATGGGGAGTAATTTGAATAGCCCTAAGCTTAAATTTATGTTTACTATTTGAAAGCAGTCTGTAACCATTGCACTGATTGAAAATAAAAGTTCAGACCTGTATTTGGGAAAATCATTTTGAAAGTATCAAAGGTTACATTGCTGTAATAAAACAGAAATTGTAATGGAAGTTGTACAACCAAATTAGTAGATTATTAAAAATGGAATTTTGCACTCTGTAAATATGCATTTCTTTCTTATGGATGACAGTACATTATATCCAAAACTAACTAACTTATTCCAGAAAGATAAAAATTCCTGGCACTGTGCTTTATAAAGGAAAACATTGGTCTATCACTTTTTCATATATCACTCTAAAAGTGCAATGAGTTTAAATATAACAATGAGCTTAAAGATGTATGAGATGTAACATATTGTATATTTAATTCATTTGAAGCTTTCATTTACATAATGTGGGGCTGATTTTACATTCATTCTTGTCAAGGTATGATGTTGATTATAAGTGATGATATTTTTTTAAAATAACTAAATATATTTCCAAAAATACATTAAAAATCAATCACTGAATGAGAACAGAAAGTGAAATAAATTAAAATGTCTTCAAATTAATTCTTCCTGGTCTCAAGGTGAATTTTATTTTGAAAGAAAAATGCTCAAATTTTTTTCTGAGTTTATTATAAATTAGAATTTCTGAATTCGGTCTAATTATAGTCATCGTTTTTCCGTGGCAAACAAGAGGGAAAGTAACTTTTTCTTTTTAAATGAGAACATTGTCATAAGATGAAGAAGATAAAATCCAATAGAAATATTAAAAAGTTCAAGATTTAACTAATTTTATTCATTCTGAAATGTTCCCATATATAATAAAATAAAGCATAAAAATTAATTTAACTAGATGTCACAATGGTTCAACCAAATGGATCGAAAGATAAAAAATACATATAAAGATATATTTAATGATAAAAAATTAAAAATAAGTATACTATGAGAACAAAGTAATGGAAACCTAATTTGTTATTTAGGCTGGATGGTACTAGGTATAACTGCTCTAATTTATTACACACAAACTGTCAATGACTGCAGAAAAAAATCTATGCATGTCTAGTATATAAAAGTTATATAAATAGTTGCTAAAATGGACTTTTAGAAAGATATGTCTTTTCACTAACCTATAAATTTTTGTTTTTATTGCTTAGATTGATGTTGTTTTTTACTATTCAGCTATGTAAATACGTTACATAAAATATGTCACCATACATTATCAAAGACTTGAGTACAGTTTCTTAGATTAGGTTTCCAGGCAAATGAATTCTCTTTATCCCTAGCCATCATATTATAAAAATAATTAGGGATAACTAATGAGTATTAAGCTCAGATCAGTTGACTAGCAATAATACCAATGTTTAGAACTAATGTTTATTGAAAAAACATTAACTTATCTTTACAAAAAGCCTCTAAAGTACAAGATGTATTTTGTTATTGATAAACAAAATATTGAATAGAATATTAATAAATTAAGCTTGAACTCCACAACTATACACATAGACCAGAAGTTTGGAATATAATAAAATATATATATGTATATATACAGCCCACATGAAATTAACATTATTTATCTGCCACACTGGAATCTGAGACTGACTATTCAACCATCACGTAATAAGATAATGTGAATACCCAACTTTCCCAATGACCCTACTGAAATAACAATGCCAGTAACTAAAGTAAAATGACATAACAGGAAAGCAAATATAAAGGTTGGAGAGAGAATGCTGTAACACTGAATAAATAACTATATTCATGAATATGAAGTATTGATAAATACTGTTTAAATGTAAGCAGAACAGAGGCAGTTTTAGCTTAGGTATGTAACCCTAAAAGAGACTGTGAGGTCACTCTTCCAGTTGAAATACCAGAGGGATTCTCACAGGAATTTGGCAAATGGAATGATGTGCAGGATTTATATGTAAAGACATAATAACGAGTGAGAAATTTAACTTCAGGGGAATTTAAAAGATATAGGGCAAATCTCTAAAGAAATTATGAAAGCTTCAGGGGAAAGCAAAGGTTTTATAGTATCTGTAGGTCTTCCAGGGTAAAGATTTATTTATGAAACACTGTGTAGGGGAGGTGTCACTAGTTTTCTAGTGAGCACTCTTATAATGTAACTGTTCAGTTAACATGCAGCTTTATCTGAATAAATGTCTTTTTTTTTTTTTTAAGATGTCCCTAAGGAAACAGACTTATATAGACTAATGCAAAAGAGAAACACATTGCTAACTTAAAACAAACAATCCAATACTCCATTCTAAACTATGAATTAGCCTAGAACACAACTTTCAGTATAAAAAAAGATGGATAGACAAATAAACAGCCAGACAAACAACAAATTAAAAAAATTGGTTATAGCTATGGAAAAAATATAATTTAAGTTATAGATTAAAATATATGAAAAAAGCTTCCTTAGGGAGAAAGAGTTTATATATGGGGTAGACTATACTCCTTAGAAATACAGACATATAAGGGAGGTGCAGGGGGAAAGAATGTAAAGTTAATGGAAATGAAATTCATGACTGGCATGATTCAAAAAATGGACAGAAAACCGTATTCAAGGAAATTCTTCTAAAATTAGAAGCAAAAATAAGGAAAATATGTGAGAAATGATAAGAGATGAAGATCACTTTGAAAGATACTGTACCTAAAATTAAGAATCTTAGAAGATGGAAGAACAGAGATCATCAACCATATAATAAAATACAGTTTCCAAACACATTTGAAGAATAACTTTCTTTCTGTGAAAAAGGCTCCACTAAGTACTATGTCAAATAATCATACCCATGCCAATCACACACTCATAGAGTTTCATGTCTGTGAGGATAAAGAGAACCCATAAATACATATCAGGTTGGTATGTCTTGTATCTCAAGTCCAGATGCCAGAAAAGAATAGAACAACTCTGCAAACTTGGAGAGGAAAATTGACTGCATTTAGATTTAAATCTATAAATTTTAAATAAAGTTATCAAAAGAAATGATATGATAACCGGGAAATAGTGGCTCCCATGTGAGAAACAGTGGAGGGGGTGATTCCAGAGCAATAGTTTCAGTGCAGCTCTGGAGAATAAATGGGTCAAATTAGAGGTGGAAGACAAAGGGCACTAGGAGAGATGTCTACAGGGAGCAAATCTGGATCCTGCTAAACATATGCTATGTTACCAATCTGATAAGCTTGGAAATGAGGCAAACCCACTTATTTTTGTAAACAAGCAAAATAAAGTTAATTTGGAAATATCATCCTATACGCCTAGACCTAGACACCAAGACCAACAGACAGTCACTTACATACACAAATGGCGTAGAAGAAAATGTTAATCCATATTCAGAGCAAACAAAAATGTGCCAGGGTTTTCAGTAAGTAAAGAGAATGAAAAAGAAGAAGGACAAAGACCAAGATAACCTTTACGTTGTGAACATTCTCTCAGACTCCCAGGATTCATGCTATTCTATCAATAATGAAGAAAATAGATTTAGTCAATAACGTGATCCCACAGTAGAGAATATTTACATAATATATACAGGAAAGCATTGGCTTCAGATTTACACCAAATTTAGAGACAAAGCACTACAACCTTTTGTAAATACAGAATCATAATTAACAGACTTAATAATTGTAAAGCTGAATATAAACTAATGAAATAAAATTATAAATTTAAGAATAATGGTAAAAAATAGATAAAAACTAAGAAAGATATTTTACCTCTGCACCATATGAATTTAAATTCTATAGACTTTTTAGTACATTTTATGTTTAGTCATGCTTGACCTCTCTCAATGTTTTTAATATTGAAAACTGTATTTGGCTATTGTTACTATCTCAGATGATTATTATGACAATTTTGTTAAGTTACTACAAATAAAAAATCACATTGGTATTTCGATTGAAATTGTCTGGATTACATAGTTTGGGAGTAGCATATGTTTTGTGGTATTATATCTTCTTACCTAAGTATTTTTTTTTCCCTTATCAGTGAGTTTTTATAATATTCTTTAAATGACTTTTGCACATTTACTTAAATACTCATAGGATATGTTTTCCTGCAAAAAATGGGAAAAAAATGATTACATTACTAAACATAATTCTAAAACTTATTGCTTAAGTTGCATTCCTTGTATTTTGTAAATGTTTAATTATAGGATTTATACGAACAGATTCCAGAAACTTCCTTTCAGTTATGTGTATTTGTGTTGTCTTTTTCCACTCAAATTTCAAGAATATTATTCATCAATAATATATACACCTTGAATTTACTTTTATCCTAAAATTTCATTGTTAGTTACCTTGCTATATATAGAAAATATTTTATAGATTATATTGCTATGATTTTATAAAAACATCATAAATATTTAGCTGAATTATATAAATTTTAGATTCTTTCAATATGATTTTATTTGGCTTATTTTGATTACATACATTAAAAAGTTTTATTTTCCTTCTATTCCTATCATAATTA
This sequence comes from Pteropus vampyrus, assembly GCF_000151845.1. Taxonomy (NCBI): domain Eukaryota; kingdom Metazoa; phylum Chordata; class Mammalia; order Chiroptera; family Pteropodidae; genus Pteropus; species Pteropus vampyrus. Next base: position 8,031,502 of record NW_011888819.1, read on the forward strand.
TATGACAGAAAACAGTCTAGTACTCCACTGGTTTTAGTTTTCTAACATTTTATTTGAAGTTTTTGTCTTAGTATTTATTAATGTGATAGGTTTACAGAATTTTTTTATTTTAAATAATCTGGGATACAAGTCATACATGGTTTATAACACAGCCTGTTAAATATTCATTCTTCTGTATGCTCTGGAATATTTTCATCTGCATTGGATTTTCTGCATCTTATAAAGTTGCAGACTTAGAATCAAATATATAGTTTATATAGAAAGGCTTGTTTTTTGATATATACAGGTTATTAGAAGATAGTAGGTACTGGAGAAAAGAAAAAATTCTTGACAGACAAGACCACAAAATGGAACCATGGAGAAATTAAAGTGATAGTGGATCATAAGTCTGCATCATGCCAAGAGTTTTTTTTAAGCCATTTGAAAGGAAGGCAGGATCTAAACTAAGCAATAATTCATGAAGAAATGAAAGCAGATGGTATCATGGGTGGAATATAAATATTATAAAATAGAAAGCCTCTATTAGTATAGTGATCAAAGCTTCCCAGCAAACAACTAATGATGTAAAGACACCTCAGTTAGCAAGCTTCCTACTGAAAATGTAATAGAGGAGAAGGCTGTATGTGGTCTAGTAATTCCTGCCAATGATTTAGGCTGCTTGTGGCTGAGAATGTGGGGAAACACAACCATAAAACAACTTTCTTTAACTTCTCAAGAGTTAAAAGTCTCCATACAATAAATAAGACCTTTTAAAAATAGTGGGGTCTCCTTATGAACATATTCTTTGACAAGTTTTAAAACGTAATAAATTATAAATGGCATTCCTATGTAAATAGAAAGATGAATTCTGTGGTTTCTTATTCTGTGTCTGTTCTTTTTTTATTATAAAAGCCTTATAAGAGACTAATATGTACTAGGCTTGGCTGAATAATTTTTTAAATAAAATTTAAAAATAAAAAATAAATAGAGATCTAAAACAAATGGAAACTACTAAAAGATCTTAGGACTTTTAAAAATCAGACAATTTTCATCTTTCACCCACTTTCAATTGCACATAGAAACAGGATAGCAATAATATTACTTTATGATTATAGTACTGGAATTGAATATTAAGCAGAAATATAAAATCAAGAGCAGGTCTATATTCATTTTATTTTGCCAAGTTCTTATGAGACCAATGTCTTTAAGTTATAACATGTTACTACTTTTCTAGTTTCATCTTATTTTAAAGTAGAATAAGGATCTCATTTTATCCTGTCTCACCAAAGTACCTTTCTTTGTTTTAGCCAATATTGAAAATTTCTTTATGATAAATTTAATGAAAATCAAAATGCTTGATTTGTTAAAACTGCAGCTTTTACTTAGGCATATTTCTTAGAATATTTTTATTTCATTGTTTTTTTTTATATTTCTTCTTAAATGAACTATGGCAGTTTTAATATATATACCAAATAAAATTTCAAAGATGCAGTAAATTCTTTAGCACTTCATATTCCGTGAATTACCTTCAGATTCAATGTCATCCATCACACAAGACTGCCATCTGGATCCATATTGGGAGTATGGGATATTTACAGAATAGCCAATGCTCTCTTTCCCCCATATGAGAGCACACACCCACCTTCTCTTTTCTTAAACATGTTAAGGATAAGTCTGATATGAGTTTACTGAGTCCTCCAAAACAGAAAGAAAGTATACCAAGTGTTCCCGTGTGGTCCTGGTGAAGCTCCATGTCCTAGCCTTGAGGTGAGAGGCTCAAGAACTTCCAAACCTTTATTGTTGGAGCTGAGAGGAAATGAGAGTGGGTTGCAAACACAATAAATGATTATATTTTATTACTACAAACTTTTAAGAAAATTAAAGGCAATTATCAGTAGAATCAATGCCATTTTAAATAACCCCATGATGACTACTTTATACTTCAATTGATTTTGAGAGTGAGCCATTTTTTGTAACTTTTTTTTTCAATTAATACCTTTTCATCATACTAAGTCGTACAAAATTTATGAGATCAGATACTTTGACCTTTTTTCTTTGTGGTCTGACAAAACTATAGTTTAATCTCTATTTTTAATAGCCCATAAATTTAATTATGAAATGGAAAAACTATATACTGTTGGAGATAATCTAGATGCTTATATCCTGTTTTGTGACTTGATGGAGCCTAAAAAATTAGATCAGGTAAAGAAAGGAAAAATTCTATTTCAAGTACATATTTTGTCAACATTAATAAAAAGGGTAGTGACCAAAAACAATGATTAGGTATGTATAATTGTCAATTATTCAAGAAGTATTTATGTAATGGTAACAAAGCAGGTTATCTTCTTGATGAGAGATGAGACAGATTTTTTATTTTTTTGTTTTTTATAGCAAATTAATATGTGACTTTGACAGGACACTTACCCTCTGTCATTCAGATAACATCTGTGTAAAATGCCTAATGATTGGTACTAGTTGCCACTGCATCATCCAGTGGCTTTTGATGACTAATTAGCCACATGTGTACATAGCTGCACTTATTAAGATAATGGGTAATAATAGAGGTTTTCATGTCCTGTTTTTTTTTATAGTAAACTATTCACTTTTGTTAGCATTAACATTGGGTAATTTATAAAGTTTTTATTCCATAAAAGGAATAGGAATATTCTGGTGAATGAGAACATTTATTTCCTAACTATTTCTTTCCATTTCCTTCCCCAACTATTTAAGACAAACGAGCTTAAATGACAAAGGAGTAGAAATGCAATTGATTTTATTGTATTAAAATTTTGGCTGAGTGAATTTGATAATTCAATCATGTCCTTCTGCCAGTACCAATTTGTTACAGCATTTGATATCCGAGTAACAATTAGAATATTGCCATAATAGTCTGACCTTCCACAAGCTGGGACTAAACCAGTGAATCAGTTCTGAGATTGATTAGTATTTTTCCATTTCAATTCTGCAATTTCATAAGAAAACAATCACATTTTAAGTTTAATTAGATATGTTAGCAAAAAGTAGTACTATTTCTTTCTTTTTTTTTTTTTTATCTGCAATACCACATCTGTTTTGTGTCAAGATTTTATATGTACATAGATAGAATACTGGACTCTATGTTCTCTTTTAACATTTACATATCTCCATTACAATATATCATTTTCTTATTCTCGTTATTGTTAGTTATCTATTGCTGCATTACAAATTAAATCCAAACTTAGAATCTAATAACAACAAACATTTATTATCTCACACTTTCTTTGGGTTAGCAGTCCACGCATGACTTCATTGTGTGGCTCAGAGTCAAGTTCTCTCATGACATTGTTGTATTGACTGGCTACAGTTTCAACTCAAGGGAGGCTCTATGTCCCAAATTGGTTGACCTTGGCCCCTTATCACCTGGAGTTCCCCACTTCATAACATAGCAGCTGGATTATCAACCCACAGAAAGAGAAATATGAAGAAGAGTGAGAGTACACCCAAGACAAAAGCCACAGCCTTTTAATTACCTAATATCTCAATTGGCATCACATTATATATATGCAATTTATTGTAAACAAGTCATTAAATCCGGGAATCACTTACAAGAGAGGATTACATAGTGCGCAAAGGCCAGGAAGAAGAAATCATCGAACTCCATTTTAGGGGCTGCCACAAGGTATATTTATAATTAAAAATTTTTATCCGATAGGGAAAAATCACCAATATATTCTTCTTTGGGAGTATCTTGATTATCCTTGGGCCTTTATTATTTTATATAATGTTAATAAGCTTACCAAATTTCCAAAAGGAGAAAATTTCTTTTGCCATTTTTATTTAAGTTGCATTGAATCTATAAGCCTAATTTGAAGGGATTGATAAATTTGTAGAGTTGATAATCCATATTTGTGAAAATGAATTAATTTTTTTATTTATATATCTTTTAAGGTCTTTTTATAAATTTTATTTTTTTCTCAGCTTTCATATTGTGTGTTAGATTGATTGTGAATTGTTTATGTATTTATGTAGTGATTTATTTAACATATAGTATTTCCATCATATCTACTAAGCATATAGATAAGAAATTGAACACAATAGACCAAAATTTCTACTCTTATAATTTATAGTTATTTGGGAGAGATAAAACAAGAGTAAATGAGTTGAGTAAAACTTTATAGTAGGTTACATGGCGAAAAATGCTATAAATATAAAGCAGAGAAAGAAGACAATGACAAACGAGAGAGACTAATTTTAAACATAGTAGTTAAATATCTCCCACTGAAAAGTTAACATTTGAGAAAAGACTTGATGAGTAAGCAAGCCAGGTAAGTACCAGGAGAGAGAGCATTTCAGGCAGAGAACCTAGGAAGTAACAAATTCTGAAGACCTGTGCAGGCTTGATTTGATTTAAAAGATCAATGAGGCCTTTGTAAGATAAGATCATAGAGAACAAGTAGAAGATGACACCAAATCTGAGTGGGAAGCTGGATCTTCTCATTGCCGTTATCCATTTTAATAGCTACTCATTTTTCTCTGAGTGAGATAGGAAGTATGGATGGTTTTTGAGCAGAAGACAAATATAATATATTTGTTAGTATCCCTATGGAGGCTATTTGGCTGGTAGTTATATGGAATGGCAATTTAATCCAAGGCATAGTAATGGATGTGTTGACAAGTGATCAAATTCTTGATATATTAGAAAAGTTTCACCAAAAAATTCAGACAGGCTAAATATAGCTTATAAAAGAGTTATATTTAAAATGATCCTTAGGAAATTTATGTGAGCAACTTGAAGGATATATTTTCCACCATGAAACATAATTGAAGTGGTAGATAAAAATCAGTAGTTAACTATAAAACATCCAAGTGGATTTACAGATAAATATATGTCTAATGTCTAGGTTTCTGTGTTAATATTTTGGATCTTCTATTTAGGGTAACTCCAGGATTCCCCCTTTTTCAGCTTTTATGATTTCATTTTTTTTTTTTTGGTCAAAAGCTAGACATTAATTTGAAAATCAAAATAATCAAATATATATCATAAAGTGAATATTCTGCAGAGAAATAGAATGATGTGGTAATGTGACAGTAAGTTGTCGGTTAAGGAAAGGCCGTTCTTGATGGGGACATTAAGGCTGATATATAAAAAGATACCACGTCAGCTATATGAAATCCAACGGAAAGCCTATATCAAGAAAAGTAACCAAGTATTAAAAAGTCCTGGGGCAAGAACAATCTAGAGCATTTTACAAAGCCACTGTTAGTGAAAAATAATGAGAATGTGGGAGAACAGATAGTTAAGAGATATAGGTAAGGCCTATTATATAGGTTTTGTAATCCAATTTAAAGAGTTGGGTTTTATTCTTACTACTTTTAAGAAAGCAAAGTAATTTAAACAGAAGAATTATATAAATAATTTTGTTTGGAAAAGTTTATAATAACTGGCTATGTGGAAAATGGTTTGTAAAGGCCAGGATTAAAAGCAGAGAGGCCATTACATGTGCGTCTAAGGGACAGATAATGGTGATATGAATAGTTGTAGCAGAGGTGGAATACATGGAGGAATTTGATAACATTTTAAAGATAAAAATTGAAGAACTCGATAATGGATGAGATAGGGGTTTGGGAAATAGAAGAATCAGGAATATACCATGAATTTTTATATTGGGTAAATGTGATATAATAAACAGAATCAGGAAAAACTGAGGAGGCACAGATAGCTTGGGGGGGCAGGAATCAATTCTGTTTTATGTCCACGTTGACACTAAGATGGTTTAGATTTTCAAAAGGAAATGTCACAGGAATTTGAAAATGCAATGTTGAAGATCTTTGGAGACGATGGAGCTGAACAATCACAGAAGTTTGGAAGTTGACAGTATTTACAGACATGGAAAAATGTGATCGAAGGAAAAGTGAAATTAGAGAAGCTAAGACAGGTATGGGCCAAATTATTTTTAAAAAATCATATGAATTTATTATGTTATTTTGAAGTGAAAATTCTTTAAAGTACTCTAGTAGTTCTATGAAAGATAGAACATTTTTACTCCTCTATGTATTTTAAGGCCTTTTGAGTACATTTGCTTATATCTGCAATCATAATGCAGTTAATACTCAGTTCTTACCACAATCTCAATTTCTATTTCCTCAGTCTTTCAAGCTACACTTTCTTTTACAGGCTGTCTCTAATATTGAGTGACCTTTTTCTGTAACAAACTGGTCTGAAATACTAACATGGTATAATGTCAGAGATCTTACACCATCTGTCTTTGTACATACTTTGTATTAATCATTCACCTGAAAGCTTTTCATATATTTTTTAAAAGGCCATAGACCTTTAGATTTGTTATTATTGTTCCCAGTATCATTGCAATGCAATAAATCATCAGACTATTTGTATATTAAGAAAGCACCAAGAGATTTGACTTTGGGTAGTGAACACACAATGCAATATACAGATGATGTATTATCGAATTGCACAGTTGAAACCTATATAATTTTATTAACCAATGTCACCCCGATACATTTAATAAAAAAAAAAAAACTCAAATAAAACTAGTCTATACAATTGAATTAATGTTGAACATATTTAATTGAAAATGCATTTATCACTAAAGGAATAAGGTTAGAAATGTGAAGGAAATCAGTTTAGCATTTCAACTAATGTACAGTATATGGGGATAAATTATTTGGTTACCCACTTAAAAACAAAAGATTTTGATTATCAAGGACATCAGAAAGTTTCAGTTATGTCTCATTAAATCCTTTCAGAACAATCATGTTGAAAAGTAGAATTGGCTGTTTCACTTTCCTATAGAACCACAATTAATCTCCTTAATGTCAGTTAAACAGGTTAGAGCACTTCACCCTTCTCATTCTTTCCATTACTGAACATATTTGTTCTGTTTCAGACAATTATTCTACCTCTACTTCTTCTCTAAAAGGAGCTTTTCATATAAAAAGGCCCCACATTTATAATTATAGCCCTAGCAATGGAACATTTAACAACACTTCTAATAATTCATATACACAATAATCTAAAGCCAGAAAATGATCCTGCTTTTAAAATAAATTGTAAAATGCGCATGCTAGAATTTTAACAAGACTTTAGCAGAATGTAACATTTAAAAATTTTGTTTTCTAAAATTAAATTTAAGGAAGAAGGAAAATATCACTTTTTGTAAATATCTGTCACATCAATATATTGTGTTTAAAACATTCTAAATTATGAAATGAAGCTGAACAAATTTAGTGAATTCTTTAAAATTCCTGTATTTTCTTAACAGTAGGTACACAACAGAAAAGATATATCTGATTCTTTATTGCTCTGTTGCATGTCATAAGATCTTTTTAGAAATGTTCGATGCATTAGTAAAAGCATTAGTGTTAATTATACAAGTACATAAATTGGTCGATTATTACAGCTAGGTCAATGTAATGGCAACAACAAAAATATGTATTAGAATGTGGACCAGCTGTGAACAGCATTTAGGTGGTCATAATACTAATTCAACCAAATAGTTATAATGCAATCATATTTATAAAATAGGTCGAACAGATGTGCGTGTGCCTGCACACACTGGTGTGTGTGTATGTGTGTGTATGTGTTAATGTATGAATACGTTTTGTATGAGTGAATGTGTGTGTGTGTGTAAATGTTGAATGTGGTAGAGTAATATAAGGAATCTCATGGTTAACTTCAGAAGATCAATAATTAATGTTTAAAATTAATTTTAAAAAGGATAAAAGGAAAAAATAGTAGAAATGTGTTATTTAAAAATGTTTTTTCTACATACCAATAAGAATGTTATTTAAAAATATTTTGTTAAAATATCAGAAAAGAAAAGCTAAAAAGAATTGAAAGTTTTGCCTTTGGGAGGTAAGAGTCGATGGGGCAAGAGAGCATGGTGAAGAGAACTGTCGTTTGGTTTTGGTTTTGATTTTGGTATAAGTTTGTCTAAGCCACTTCATTAACACTATTTCATAAACTTGTGATTTACATATGAATAAATCTCTTGACAACTTGTTTTGTCAAGAGACATCACTGCAGTAGTCAGTGATGTCTGTTTTAGCTCAACCAAGCTGCAGCCCAAGCATCAGGCACAACCCAATGTCACATTACCTTGTGTCCACACCAAATGTCCTTTACCTGCCCCTCAGCTTTTCCTTGTGTCTTCAAAAAGTGCAAATCCATGGGGCATCCATATAACCTTACCATGTCCCACACTGAAGAAAAATAAAGCAAAGTCTGACCAGTGAGAGATAAAAGCTAATAGAAAAATTCTTCTTCCACTCCGGGCTGGATTGTTTACAGGCTAAGTGACATATTGCTTCTCAGAAAAATGCTTTTACTTGATGCAAAGTTTGTGGTAACCACCCTGGTAGCACTTGGTTTTATTTCCTCTCTGACAACCCCTGCCTCATTCACACTTCCCCACCTCTAGTTTCTTTTGGACTGTACTTCCTAATAAAGTCATAGCCTATGAGTGTTTGCCTCAAAGTCTGCTTTCTGAAGAACCTACAATAAAACAGCTGATACCGGAAATGAACTGGTGATAAAATATGGCATGTATTCACATCACCAGTGTTAAGAATTTCACCTTTGATTAATAGAGATGAGGTGTAAGTGGATGGAGAGGTGTTGGCTATCTGGGGATAATGACACTTGAATGGTATGAGGGCAATGATAACGATAATGACTGAAGAGTGAGCTGGCTTCTGTTGATGACATTGGAAGACCTACAGAAAGAAAATTATAGGCTAAGGGCAGCCAACTGAAAATTGATGGTATGCTGTAAAACTAAAAGCAAAGAGCTCTGTGGCAGCTTTCGAGTATCATCTCATCTCTTAGAGGCTTGCTGCAGCTTATATTAAAAATTAAGCCACAGACCTAATTTTAAAGGTAGCGAAGATGACAATTAAAAATAATAGCCAGCCTTGACAATGTTTCTATATTCTGATAAGTCTCAGATAAATAAATATTGATCACATGTGTCCTGGCAAAGAGATTGAAGAAATTAAACCAGAAAATACTGAACCATTATATTTCCCTGAACCCTCCAGGCCAACATAAACAGCATCCCCTTTCTTGTATTACACATGAATGTCCTCATGCCTAAATATGTGCAGTGACCTTACAGGAAGCAAGTTCCCACAAGGGCATGTTTTTTCTCAGTATTTGTCTGTATGTGTCACCCCTTATAGCCTTGAGCCCGTTAATTAGAAACACTCCTCAGAAGAACTTCAATGGGGCAGTGTGGTTCATCCAACAAAAAGAAATAGTTTATTTGCCAAAGAGAACGTGGAAACTGGTAAATTGGTCCTGTAGAAACAGGGGTGTAAACTTTATAAGTAGAGTGGAAGTGTGTAAGAATGAGAAGTGGGGTAGAAGCTTGGACTGTAGAGAATTTACTGATGAGGTCACCCTGTCACTCAAGAGTCTGTGTACTGGAAGGAAAATTGAACTTAGTCCTCCTAGTTTTCTGGGATGTCTCCTTGAAAGTTAAATATGATGATAGCCTGGAGTTAAGTGAGGTGAAAATGACATAACCCCTTTGTTGTAGTATTGAGGACTGGGAAAGAAGTTTCAGAATATATTTAGCATGTAATATCTAAGAATATTAGGCTTACAGCAACTCTGTTTCCAAAAGACACTCTTTTTACTGAGGAAATAAGCAATGCTTTGGTGAAAGGACTAGTGGTATTTGAGTGACTCCGTGGTGGCTATCCTCTAGACAAGAATTGGTACCAGGCATTGCTTCCATGGAACTTTAATCTATAGTATTACTGATTCTGGAGACTTTAGAATGGCAGTATTTAACTGTCAAAAGCAAGATGGAAATGATTGCCATAGAAGACAGGAAGGCCAGAGTGACAAACAGGATATTTGACTATCAGTGACTTGATACATCATGGTGCTGCTAGGGGTATGATAGGTACACAGTTAACTACAGTGTGCAAGATGAGGAACATGGATGTCTGAGAAAGTGGTAAAGAAGTAAGCACAAAATTATAGATATTTGAGCCTTACCACAACTGCCAACAGGAAGGTATGTTGATCATCACCCCTTCTAAGTTACTCCAGGCTTGGTACAATTATCTCATTAATAGAAGAGTCATGGTGGCAAGGATAACAGCTATAAAATGGCCCAAGTTGATAGATATCATCTTGCCAAAGCTAATTCTAGCCACTGTCATTGATAAGTGTAATGTCACCATTGCAGATACCAACATGAGTACTTTAGAGTGAACCATTCAGCCACAGGTGGCAGGTCACTGACATCAAATCTCCCACCCTGACAAAGGCACCAGTTCATCTTTACCATAATTGATAACTATTCTAGATATAAATTATGTATTTGTCTGATATGTTTGTCTTCTTCATATTCATTGTCTCTACCATCCTTACTATCTGATATCTGAGGACTCACAGGTAATTGTGTGTGTGTGTGTGTGTGTGTGTGTGTGTGTGTGTGTGTGTGTGTGTGAAAATGAGCAAGTCTGATAGATCAGTGTAAAAGTTAAAAGCTTTTCTAAAGGGCCAGCATGAACAAAACACCTTGTAGGATTGAGACACTTTCTCCAAGATGTGTTGGATGTACTGTTTATACATATAGTGGTGTCCCTCAATAGCTGTGTCACACTAGCTAAATAGAACTAGAACCAAAGAGTAGAAGTAGGTTAACCTCCATTATCATTCCCAGTGTGTGCTTCATATATTTGGAATATTACATACTATTAGATTAAAGGTCTTGGTTCCTAAGATAGGAATCTTGCCCCCAAAAGAAACTTTATGAGTTACGTTGAGCTGGATATAGAATTGACTTTCTTTCCATGTTGTCTTTCTTAAATGAGTTAATCAAAAAGAAAAGATTTACAGAACTGGTTGGGAAATCATCCTGTTTACCAAAGTAGGCCATAGTGTCTTACACACAGTGGGGAAAGGATGAAGTATGTCTGGAACTTGTAAATTTTATGGGCCTTTTTTTTGGTGTGTCTGTGTCCACAACAAATAGAAATGGTAACTGCAGCAAATACCTGTTAACAAAATCAAGGTACCTAAGAGCACAAACTGTTCATGGATGAAGATCTGAGCCACATCACTAGTGAACAACTCAGACCAACAAATTCTGGCTGAAAGTGAGAAAGAATATAGTGAATGGGTTATGGAAGAAGAAGATCATAAATATCAATCACAGCCTTGGTTTGGGATCGGAGGACAGTCACAGCAACAAGGACTATACATCATTTCACTAATCCTCTCCTTGACTTTAATGTGGTCACCTGTTTGAAGGAAGTTCTGTAATTGTTTGAATTTATATGTCTACTCTCTCAGGTAAGAAATAAAGGTATATTATTATTACAAAGTTTGAAACTTCGAATGGGAGCTTGATAATAAGGATACAAACAGAATGGACTAACGTAGACTGTAGAGCATACCTATTAGATACCACCTCAGATTTTCTTAAATCTCTTTTCTAGCCCTTGGCCATTTGTTTCACCATCCATATTATTATATTAATCATCAATCATTAAATTAACTATATTGAATTATTTTGGATGTTTTTGTCTTGTTAATGTCTGATTTAATTGCTTAGGAATTTAGAAGAATCTTCAGTTATATAGTTAATTCTTTTTCTTAAATTACCTAATATAGTATTTGTATTCACAGCAATAGATATTTTTAATACTAATCACTGTTCAGGCCATATCACCAGGGATTAAAGAGATTCAGAGTCAAAGCCTGGGCAGACATAGATTCAGGATCAAGATCGCAAGCAGAAATAAAAAGTTTTCATTTACTCATTATAATTGTGTTGAGACAATTATTACAAGTCTTATTTAAATAGAAATAATCCTTGGAAAACTAATAATTCAAATATGTATATTTAAATCCAAATGTTCATTTATAATTATATTTAAACCATGCTTTTAATTTAATTTTTAAAAATATTCTTGATTTTTTTTTATATGAAAACTATTCTCCTCCCAATAAAATCTAAAGACATCATTTTAGTGTTTGTAATCTTCGTAAACATCTCATTTCAGTTGCAATGAATATACCAGCAGCTATTGTGTGTAAGCTACTTTGGGAAATGTCATCTTAACACAATAATAGTCTGTTTTGCATTAATAAAGTACTTCCCTGAGAGGATTCCCAAAGGCTTTACAAATATTATTTCATTAATATCCCAACACTCATATGACAGGTACAGTATGAGGCAAGAATTGTTATTCTACTTTGTTATATAAATGAGCCAAAAATGGCCTCTGTATATTGGTCCCTAGGTGGTTTATTTCTTCACTACAGGCTGAAACCCATTAGTTTGAAAGCCTACCAGCACCAAACACAAACTTTTATACATCCAATTATTTCAAAAGTAGCCCCCAACATAGATTTCTAGCCACTTAGAGCCTGCCTGCTTTGAATACCTTTGCAACTTCACCCTACATTTGCTTTTCATTGATAAGATAAGGCCTAGTAGTTCTAAGATCCCATGCTTCTGTGACTTGTTGGAGCTCTCTGACCCAGAGACTCTCTGCATGCTTCTGAGCAATACCACCTAGCCATGTAAGTACCTCCTGTAATCCCCCTGTCCTCTGGAAGTTCCCCAGCCCTGCTCCGCTTTGAATGGTGGGCCCCTCACTTTAAGTATCTCAATGGTCTCATGCTATCAGGGACTTCCTCTCTCACACAGTCCAGTCCAAGCACTGTCTAGTAAAACTTACTGTGAATTAATGCTGCTTATGGTCACATCTTTTTCCTTGATCAGCCCCTAAGTCCCTCAAACTTCCTACATACTTCTGAGTGGAAAAGCAGGCATGGGCATTTTGTGGTTGTGTAGTGAGCTGTAGCAGACAATGCATAACTCAATCCTGAAACTCCCAGTTTAGTGCATTATGCAGGCACATTTATTAAGTTACTATTTTCATAATCTGGTTTACACAAAAATGTATATCCCTATAGTGTGCTTTTCTTATGTCCTTTTACTGTGTCAACAGAGGTTCAGTGGGTAGATGTAGGATGTAACAAAGCATAAAAGACTATATTTGATACTGGGATATAGTTAATCTTTATAACAGGGCATTTTATTAGAGGCAATAAATTTATGTGCTTGAATGTCATACGAAAATAACCAAAATAGCAATGATTTAAAAAGTAATTAAAAAAAACTTTTTCATGCCATTGCCATTATGTCAATAAAGAACAATTAGTAATGTGGGGAGCCGGCATGGGGATTATGTGCATTTTATATTTTTCTATTTATATTTTAGTTTTATGCATAGGAATGTGTCTGAAGAATAATGACCTAATTTGAGGGAAGTGGTTCTGGTTTGAGTGATGGAAGAAAAATTGCAGAGAAAAGGACACAGAAAATATAGGACATGTTGTTAACATTCTTGAGTCTGTAGGTTATCCTTTAGCAGCAGAAGTGGTACAGAATCTTTATGTCATTGAAATTTTGGGATCAAATATAAACTCTTGGCTCACCGAGTCTGTAAATTTTATACCAAAAATGAATGAATAGACCAGAGAAAATAGGGGAGACAAAAAAGAAGGACACTAGAGGAAACTGAAGACTCTGGTACATTAAAAAAAGCCCAGCCTGAAATGTAAATTAAGTAAAGAATGCAAAACAAAAAAGAACTTTTGATAACTAGTATACATTTTTTAAAATGCATAATTGGAATACCAGAAGTAAAAGAGAGAACAGGAAAGAAAAATTATTTGAAGTAATAATGTCTGGGGATTTTCAAAAATTAATGACAGTCACCAAACCACAGGTACAAGAACACACAAGATAAATGCTAAAACAAAACAAAACAACAACAGCAACAACAGCAACAGCAGCAACAAAAGGCACACACACACACAAAACCCAACCAAACAGCAACAAAGAACCACTTAGATATATTAAAACTGCAGGAAGCCAAAACAAAGAGTTCTTTGAAAAGAGCCAGAGGCAAAATAACACCCTAGTTATAGAGAAACAAGGATAAAATTATGAAGACTTCTTGTCAGAAACCATGCAAAAGAGAATAGTGGACTCAAACTTTTGAAGTGTTCAAAAAACAAAAAACAAAAAAAAACAAAAAAAAAAACCAAGAATTCTATATCCAGCAAAATTATTCTTCAGATGTGAAGTAGAAATAGGATTTTCATAGCAAAACAGAAACCGAATAAATTTTTCACAAGTAGATTTATCCTGTAAGAAATGTCAAAAGAAGTTTTTCAGAGAGAAGGAAAATTATAAAGGTAAAAAAAAAAAAAAAACCCACAGATATAGCCAAAGAGAAGTAGAGAGTAAGAGAATGAATAATAAAGGTTAAAATAAGATATAATAGATAACTAGAATATAATAAAAATGTGAGGAATTGGGAATACTATCTTATAAGGTAACTGTACTACTCATGAAGTTTTATTATTATTTGAAATTGGACTTATTTAAAAGTGGACTTAAATTTAGTTTCAAATAAGTTTTGAAATGCTAAAAAAAATCTATAAAATAAAAATAAAAGATAATCTATATGCTCTACTTCATACTGCATACAGTTGTTTCCCAGTGGGTTACAGTTGAAAAATTCTGATACTGCTATAAATGTGTTCTAAAATTTCAGAATTAAATAAATCATGGTAGATGGTGGAGCCATGTTTCTCACAGTTGGAATGGGAATTCAAAGGAGAGGAAGCTAAGTGATCCATATGGTAATATGTAACAGTTGGAGATAGCAGTTAGAATTCATGTTTAGCTTAATATAGACACGAATGATTATATAAATAAATATGTATAAATGTATATACATATCCATAGGTTAGTATGCCTACATATATTTCTTTTTTCCATCAGCATGGAGAGCCTAAAAGAAATTACATCCCAGTAGCAAAGATCTAACACGGAACACTGAGATCTTGGTTTTCCAGTACCATTCTCCAATAAGATAAACTAGTACTCCTTGGAGAAATGAATGATTCCACAACTGGGGCAGAAAATATAAAATACAGGCCTGAAACATCTTGTAGTACCAGAAAATAAGGGAGTGTTCAAAAACAAACAAAATTTTCCACATTAATGAGAGTATATCAAAGGGGCACGGGAGTCAACCGACATAGCTCCCAAAGTCCCAAATGGAACAATTTTAGCAAGAAATAAGTAATATTGGATTATAATTCAAACTACATAATAAATATCCAAGAGTCCATACTGATACACATAAATGATTAAATAATTTATTAAATGGAAGAGAAGAGACACATATCACATGCAGAAGAGTTCCACATAATATATGTAGATACTTCACTCTTAAGGAGGGAGAGCATAACTCTCCACATAAATGTCTACTGTGCATAATGACATCCTTCTAAAGAGTACAGTGGGAATGGAGGGTAAAAAAAAGTAACTCCAAAGTGAACAAACTTGACAAATGCTACTTCATTCAGGTGATCAAGGTCTATTTCAACAGTCAAAAAACTTGATAGTATGTATATTTTTACCTTTTATATGATGTGAAGGAAAAAAGCACTTTACAGCTATGAGCTTTCTCCTAAAACTCATAACCCCAGTCTAGTCATTAGAAAAACATCAGACAAATTCCAAAAGAGATGCATCCTACAATATACCTTACCAGTAAACCTTAAAACAGTACTCTCTCTCTCCAAAAAGTGATCAAAGTGATGACAAGTCTAAGAAGCTGTCACAACCAAGAGGAGCCTAAGGTGACATGACAATTAAATGTAATGTGGTTAACTGTGGTTAAATCCTAGAACAGTAGATTTTGGTAAAAACAAAAAACGGAAATATGAAAAATTCAAGACTTTAGTTAATAATAACCTATCAATATTAGTTAACAAACTGTGACAAATATTTTAATATAGGATGTTAACAATAGGGAAAACTGCAAGAGATTGGGAGGTATATGTAACTTCTTTGTACTGTCTTTTCATTTATTTGTAGAATTCTTAAATTGTTCTAAAATATAAGGTCAATTGAAAATATAAAAAATAGATGTGTACACCAAAGTTGTAATTAGGAAGTATGTGCATGCTGTTGTATTCAGGGTTCTTCAAAGAAACAGAAACAATAGGATTGATGGATAAATGGATGGATGAGTGGATGGATGATAGATGATAGATAGATAGATAGATAGATAGATAGATAGATAGATAGATAGATAGATAGATAGATAGATAGATAGAAGTATCAGTATAGGCTTAAAGGACCTGAAAATACTGTATCCCTTTTTTCATTCTACAGATTCAAATGTTAATCTCTTCCAGGAACAGCCTCACAGACACACCCAGAAATAATGTTTTACCAGCTGTCTGTGCATCCCTTACCCAGTCAAGTTGACACATAAAATTACCCATTACGCTTGGGGATAAAAAGATTATAATAAAAATAATAAAATGTATTCATAGAAAAATTGTTAAATGAAACAGTGTTGAAAGTAGAAAAATTATGAGAGATTTTTTATTTTTAGATTTTTCTTTAATACCATTGTCACCTTCAATATTCAGTTAACATTGTACATAAAAATAATAAATTTTCTAATAAGTAATGGAATTATCTAATGAGGTGCCATAATGAAGTGTTCATAAATATCAGACAGATATAGATTATTTTTCAAAGGCATGTTTATTAAACCATATTTAGGTTTAATAAATCAATAGGACTGAAACTTTCATGTTTTCTATAAAAAATAACACATTTGGGTAAGGATTTGTGACATCCACAACATGAATTACCCATCACCATTTTAACTAAAGGAGTCAGATGGTATGAATACTTTGTGTCTGTACTCAGTCATAGTTGCTGACTAATCTATAATTTAAAACTTAAAAATTAAAATAGAAACATTCTATTAGAATAATTCCATTTTAAATAACATTTGCCTCTATATTCAAATGTTTCAAAATGGTAGATGTTATTCCATATACTATGTTTCTCCCAATTCCGTATACACATATAGATGCATTCAAGTATATTGAAAAGAGGAGAATTTCAATTCTATTCTACTCTCTTGAGAAGTGCAGATAATTCCCATATGCAGATTTTCCGTTAACAGTTATAAGTTCAGTTCAGCACAACGAACTTGGCTCTTTAAAAAGCCTATTGCAAATTAGTCCTTTAGATCTCAATTTAATTATTAGCAGGCTTTTAAAATAACTGTATTTTCTCTTTGTGTTTAAAAGGAAGTAAAAATGCCTTTTTCTCAAATGCTCATAGGTATTTCTTTTGAGGAGAATAGTCTTTGCTAAAAACCATGACCTCACTGTGAGACTGTTTAAAGATATTCCGAAGAGATAAAATTATGATTGTGTACAATAGATCTAGCTTTAGTTATTTCAAAACAGTTATTTCTGTTACATAAAGCAGTGGGAAGAAGGATACAAAAGTGGTAGGTTATGAACCTGATTTGCATTACCGTTTCTATTGCTATTATTTTTTTATAAAAGGAAACAATCCAGTGGCTCATAATTAAAGATGATTTTTTAAAAATTTGTAGTTCTTTTCTAATACATTTTACATAGAAAAATAAAATCTGTACATTGATGACTGAAGAGAATCTAAAAAACTAATGTAGTTACTTCTTTCAAGACATGTTGTCACAGTGTTCTATACAGATCCAGAGCTATATCTGTATTCCTTTTATTTTGGGGAGTGTGGGGGCTTTAATTAGCCAAGGTTTGGGATGAGAATGATTGACTGGAGAACTTAGTGTTGAGAATAATTCCTGAGTGGAGCAGTGAGACTTATCTGAATCTCAATTCCTAGTTAGGGCAATTAGCATTACCTGAATACAAGGTAACATGTTATTACATTAGGAATAGAAAAATTAAGGAAATGGAACCATGACTGAACCCTTGGTTTTAATTTTTTTATCTTGACTCTATTTTCTCAAGAAGGACTTAACTTCTATAGTCCTATATACATGAATGCACAAGATTTTCTTTTTCTCTCTCTCGCTCTTCTTCCCTTTCTCTTTCTCTCCCTCCCTCCCTCCTTTTATCCTTTCTCTTATGATTCTGTAATAATCCTATTTGCATATTTAAGCAAATAGACCTGTTTAGGTCTATTTTAGTGTCTCTGACTTTTTTTCCTTTTTTTGTTACCTGGTTTAACAATCATTATTAGTTCTGGTTCTCTAGTCAATGCTTTTGTCACCACATTGATCAATTTATTATATATTATCTGCACATTTAGATATTATAAATGAACATTTTTCTGAATATGGCAGAAAGCTTAGGAACTTATCTCACGAATATATAAATTCTCTTTGAAAATCATCTGGTACTTTCACGTATCACAGAATCGTTTCAGAAGGATCTGCATATCATACATTGCTAAAGAAAGATATAGCACATTTGAAAACTATATATTTAATAAAACTAAAAAGCCTATTGCAAATTAGTACAAGACTAATGCTATTTGATAAGAAATAAAATGCTGTTATGAAAATATAAAAAACAAAAAATGGAAGAACAGTTAATATTAAGTAAAGGAATAAGAAAATGGTGTTATTACTGGTAGATAGTACTTTCTAAAATATAGATATGATGCTTTCACAATAAATTAGTGAAAAACATTATAGTGAGACAAAAACAATATGCCACAGGTCTTTTGATTTAAGTACACGAGAACAGAGAATCTGATGAATTATACTATTTTACTTCTTTATTTTTCATTAGGAAATTATTCAGAGTCAAATTTGAGAATAAGTATTATAAAAGTGAATAAAATAAAACATGTAACACCTAATACAAAATATTGTTAATACTGTGTATATTTTCCAGACTTTTTTTCTTTGCATTATCCTATAAATACCAATTTCAATATTTTTATTTTATTATATCTTTAACAGCCTCTGAGGTCAATACATTTTTATCCATAATTTCTCTCTAAATAATGGTACCAACTAAGAATTCTCTCAACATCCACTTACAGAATTTACATGAATTGCTTCTGTTTGGAAAAAATTGGTTCAGGTCACCTGTGAAAATTTATTTTACCTTAATAGCCCATCATTCATCATGAGTTCCTAATCTTAGTGAAGAATACTACCATAAACCCACTTGTAATTCATGGTGAAACCTGGAAGATGAACTTGACCCTTTACCCTCCTTTAATGAGCAGAGAACCTGGATTTAATTTCCTTTCCTGACCCACAATGGCATTAGAGTTTTCAAAAATGACTTCCATCTAAAATTACTATCATAACTTAACCGGTGTGCCATTTCACTACTCTCCAATTAGAGAAATTCTTCTAAAAAAGCCTAATCATGGCTTTTTCTTTTCTAACACCCTTTCTTGTTTTTGTTTGTTTGTTTGATCATAGAATAAAATCCTAACTCCAAATATGGAATCTATGTGTTTTAGTCCATTAAGATTGCTGTAATAAAATAAAACTGGCTAGGTAGCTTATAAACAGCAGGAATTTATTGTTTATGGTTCTGGAGGCTGGAGTTTGAGATAAAGGTGCCAGTGTGGTCAAGTGAGGGCCCTCTTCCAGGTCTCAGACTTCTTGTATCCTCACATAGTAGAAGTGGCAAGGGAGCTCCTCACGGGTCTTTTAGAAGAGCGCTAATCCCATTTGTCAGGTCTCAGCCTCCCCAAAGCCCATCTAATACTATCATCTTTGTGGCTTAGGATTTCAACATTTGGGGGTGGGGGGGACACAAACATTCAAACCACTAAGATTCTTCGTAACCTATATACCTAAGGCCCTTTATGATCTACGAACAGACACACTGAAATTTCCTGGTCAACTCTTCCTTGGCTGGGGAACTTCATACTTGTTATTCTATCAGACTGAAACTTCACTTTCCAATTTCACATGAATATTGTTTCTATTGAGAAGTCTCTTCTGAGTCCAGTTAGCTTACGTTAGGTGATCCAATTGCATTTGACAGATATTGCTAATTGTGTCTTCTGTGTTAGATGGTCAGTCCAGTGAAAACAGCACACATCAAAGCTTATCAGACAGCCAAGCACCCACTCAATAATTTCTTGTGGAATATTTAAATGAATATTTTACTCCACAAATCTCCCATTATTCAAATACATACTTAAAAGACATTATAGTTATTTCCATTTTGACTGATAGTGTTATATGCACATCTGATGAATTATTTATTTGACTGTTTTTAGAACTTAATTTTGTGAAAATTCCAATGTTTGACATTTTTAAGGTGGCAAGGTCAAAGTGTGCTTAAATCATCACAGGATTCATAGTAGTGTATGTGTGTGCGGTGGTGTTGGGTGGACTCTGAAAAAATACAATAGTACTAATACAATGTTATATTTTGTATTATTAGTGTTCAAAATTTCAACATCTTTTCAAAACGAAAATGAGTACCTTTGTATTAGAATTGGAATAAAAGCAGTGAAGGCAGTTTACTGTGAAGGAAAAATTAGAGGGCCTGAAGTTAGAGACCCTGCCTTATCCTACTTCTAATTTATACATTAGGAAAGTAACAATTTGCAATTCACCTAACCTTTCTAAGATGTTCCCAGTTTCTACCTCTAATAATTAGAAAGTTCCATTAGCTGAACTATATTATTAAGCATCTGTGGTGAAAGTTCTCAGAAGAATAAGTTGAAAATGGCTTTTTAAGTATGAATAGTCTAATATGACAGTCTCCTTCTGAGTGCATTGATTTGAGCAATTTCTTCACCTTTCTGTTTTGAGGTTATGTTTCACAGTTTCATTTCCCTAGTGGCATGGTAGAGTTAAATTTTGTACACACAGACATAACTTTAAGAATAACAGCATATTAGAGTTTAATCTGTGATTTTTTTTTATTTCAGAAAATGTCTGACTACAATTACATTAATCCAATTTTTCATAAGGTTATTACATACTAAACCTCTATGTGCTTTATAAATAAGATGAGTACCCAATAAGATATGATATGTAATTAGTATTTAAATCATAAGTTTCATATTTATCATGACATTAAACCACTAGTATAAAGTAACTAGAATAAAATAAAGATTTACAGAAATAATTTTTAAAGTAATTTTTAAAATTCTGGAATCTAATTCACTCTCCATATAAATTATGTTAACATATATGCACATATATATATATCATAAATATAGAATTCCAAATAGTCTATAATTAAAATTTATTTTAATAAAACAATAGAATAAGTAAATGTCTTACTTAAAAATATTTCTTAGTTAAAAAAGTATCAAATCATAATAATGTAATACTTGTATTAAATGCTTAGGTACTTAAATTAACACTTTAAAGTTCCCAAATTTCAAAAGATGGAATTTTAAAATCCTCCCAAAGTTCCTTGAAAGAGAAATTGTTAAGTAATAATTCTCCATTGTTTTATACTGCTCCATCTGTGGCAATATTTTACAGAGAAGTAGAAAACTAATATATGAGTATATATATTAATATATAGTATTTCCCTGAAAGGATATATCTGTTATACTATACATTTGCAAAAGCCATTAATCATTTACTTTGTCATTTATGATATAATTATTAATATGGATGATACCACATTAATGTGGATAATACATTAATAATTATATATAAATTTATATATAAATAATTATATATAATTTACATAAATACTATATAAATTATATAATTTATACCATAATAATATATAATTATGTAAATTATATAATTAATACTACATTAATACTATATAAATCCAAATTTAACATTTGGTGTTCATTCAAATTTTCCTCAGCCTTTTCCTCATAAATTCACTATTCCCATCCCTACTGAGGTAGGAGGAAGAATTAGCTAAGAAAACAATGAAGAAGTGGAAAATACAAAGCTTAATTTCTGCATATATGTCTGTGGCAGGGGGCGTCAATTTATATGTCTGTTCTTCCCCTCGACATTTATATTAAAAGTAGGAAATCATAATGCAGTAAATTTTAGGATTAAGTTTAGTTTGAAATATATATAGATAGGTATATATTTGTACTGAATGCAATCTGGGAGGATATGCAACAAAATATTAGTTGTGGTTATGTTTTGTTCCTGTTTAAAAATGAAAATATTTTTTCTTTGCTTATTTGCACCTTCTAATTCTTCTGACAATGATTACATACCCGATTTTAAGTTAAAATAATAGAACGAAACTGTATACAAATGGAAATTTTAGCTCCTCAAATATTGTATCCTACTTTTATATAGAGTTTGTTGAGGAGAGCCCTATGACAATGCTTTAATTGTACTGTTTAATTTTATTGTAATGGTATCTCTATAATTAATATTTTAATAATATAGTCAAGATATTATATTGACCATGACATAAAATTAATATGAGGTCCAAAATAAGTATAAAGTGAAAGTCACCTGACTCTAAAGTACTTTCACTATTCATCATTACATTTATCCTTCCAATTAAAAATTAAATTCTTTATTTGCCCATAAATTTGTGAAGGGAAGTACTTGTTTCTGATTTAAAGCAAAGTATGCTACTCAGACATCCAGATTATATTTTACTGTGACTTCTGATAATACATGGGGGCTTTATGTATCTAGTCTGTCTCATGGATGAAGGCTCTGGATGAGGTAATCTTTACAATATATAACAACTATAAAATTCTATGATTATAAATTATGATTTCTTACCCTTTTTTACTTTTAACACTCCTATA
Organism: Pteropus vampyrus; assembly: GCF_000151845.1. NCBI lineage: Eukaryota > Metazoa > Chordata > Mammalia > Chiroptera > Pteropodidae > Pteropus > Pteropus vampyrus. Next base: position 8,054,091 of record NW_011888819.1, read on the forward strand.
CTTTCTTGAGCTAAAGTAGAAATTATCATTAGAAAAACTCACCAAATATAAATTCAGGCAAAATTAAAACAAAACAAAATTACTAGACTTTTAAAGAAATCTTAGGCATTTTTATAGAAAACCTTGTATAATTAAAATAAGATTAGTTAAAATCATAGCTACTACTATGATTAGAATAGTCCAGGCTCTGTGATAATTTCTATATGTACTTTATGATTCCAAATTATAGATAAAAATGATATTAAATGAGAAGCCTCTAGGCATATATTTATAAAATAATTGAGTAATGTTTAAATTTCCATTCTGAAAGCTTGTAATCACAATGTGCATTGAATATGTATTATTCAAGTATTTTTATTTATTGAAAAAATTTGTGTTAAGTAATGAAATATATTTTAAAAGCTTAATTACAATAAAATTAGTTAAGAACAATCATAATCATCATCAAATAAAGACAAATAAGTTTCATAATTATAAAAATAACAGTGTTTATACTAGAAATTAACACGGAGATTTGATAAAAGATATATAACTTGTAAAGTAGTTGCCAGAATATTTACATATTTCTTACTAATAGGTAATAGTAATAGTGGACACAATTATAACTACTTCCCTCTTGTAATAGTGAAGCATCATTGCCTTTTCTCTTAAAGTACAAAATTAATTAAAGTTGTGTTTAATTTAAATATCAAAAATTTTTTAAGCCTAATAAATCCAATGCATTTTAAAGAGCAATTTATGTGCTGGTAATAATCGTGACACACCGGTTCCTTGGGTGAAGCAGAGAGATAAATATGGCTATATTTAATTTTTAAGAGATATGACACATAACATAATAACTGAACTTAAGTAGGAAATCTCTGTGATTATATAAATCAGTAAGCTTCTAAGATGTTTAATAAAGCCTTCTGAGTAACTAATATTCTGAGAGTTTTACTACTGAAATGGGAAAAGCAAAGCTGACAGGCCAATGAGATTAAGCAAAGGGCATAGAATGCACATCTTAATGTTTAACTTCAAGAGACAGTATGATATAACAGAGTCTCCTTTTCAATGAACCAAAAGAACTTTCACTTACTATTTTAAAATATCCAAGTATTGTTTCATTAATGGAAATAAGTTTTCATACTACATATTGAATCATAGTAACATGTTTGAAATTCAGCAAAAAAGTCCCTAAAATCATATATTCATATATTCTTTCAAGAAACAATACAGAAGGTATTCCTTAATTGCAAATTCTTATGTTTTACACTGTACCATTTTACAGGCAAATAAAATAACTTCCAATATCTTGTTTAAGGGTAAATGGGTAGCATAGTTAATGGAACAAGTACAAAAATCAATTATTCTCTTCAGTTCAGTCATCATCATTTTTATCTAATCTCTGATCGGAGGATGATCACAAACAGTTGTAGCAAAAACTATGGATCCAAAAGTCATTTCACTGAATTAAGCAAAGCTATTACTGAGAGAAGTCTCATACATACAGAAATTAAGCACATAATTATAAATATATTAAAACTAGAGCCTCTACAACCTCTGAATGTTGACATATGTAATCATTTATAAAATAGACACTTAAATTGATATAATCAAATCACATTGGGGTTCTTATTGTTGGTTGTGTTTTCTGATTGCTGACATTTTTTCATAATTAACTAAATATATACAATAAAATAAATAAGTAGATCAAATCTATTTCAACTTTTCTATTTCATTTTTAATTTTAAATATTGTTGCTAAAAAATTTTAAAAAATTTTTTCAGATCTTTTTAAGGTATGCAAATTCATATTTCTATTGAGAATTTTAAGTCACCTTTATTATAATTATTTTCATAATTTACTGTTATTCTGTCCTATAATTCAATAATAAATCTTACCACTTTCATTACTAATAAATGTGTCTACCTAGGTTATCAAATATTAAAATTATTTCTTTAAGGTTATGTCTTAATAGCTCTAAATATAGCCAATTATTCTATTAAATTGCTAACTTAAGACTGGCAATGGATATAATTTAGAAACTAGAGTGGCTCTATATTTAGACTGACATCTTAGTTCACTCTTCATATAAACTGAATTTATCTAATAGTTCACACATCCTGCTTTCAGACATTTTTAACTGACCTATAATTGCCTGATAATTCACATGTAAGGACCCAAGTAGAGACAGGTCAAATATTCCAAATAATTCAGTGTTGAAGACTAAAGCAAAGGTACTCTCACCATTTTGAATTTTGAATAAACTTAAGTAGGAATTTTGAACAAATTTATATATTCTTAACTTAAAAATTGAAAAATTTGATAATACAATACATTGCTGAGTAAAATAAAAGTTGAAATTACTTGTCTTCTATCTGTTACTTTGCTGGATGTGTTTTCATTGATAAATTTTTGAAACAGCCTGTATAGAATTTTACAATTGAATGGTTTTAACACAGAAATGAATACTCTGGAATACTTAATTGTATTTACTATAAACTACTAATTACAAATTTAAAAATTATCTGCAGTTATTCAGAGAACTATACTTTCTTTCGCTAACATGTAAACACATGTGTATGCCAATCTATCAATACATATGCACACAGATAAACATTCATAAACATAGTCATTTATACACTAAGACACACTAACTATGATACAGCTTAAAATAAATTTCTAAATTAATATATTGCATTAAATACCTCTAATTTGATGCTATTTTGTATTTTTAATGCATTCTCTGTATTGCTTCATGTCTTTATCTGGTCTAATGCCGTTTTTCTTGGAAACAGGCATCATTGCAAATCCATATCTTTTACATATGGCAATGCAATTCAAAAAATAAATAATATTGAGAATAAAATTTATTCTTGAGAAATATAACCTTGGGTATTAATTTTACAAATAAATAGGATGTATTTAAGGATTAGTCAGTGTTTATGATTACATTTTTACTACTTCTATTTTACTAGCAATAAAAATTTGACTGAACTTGGAGCTTGAAACTATAATCACTACATAAATGTTAAGTTTCATGATTCCATTTGTGTTCTATGACTAATTTGGTCGTTTTATTTTTTCTATAACTCATTTCATTTTTCAAGTGCATAAAGATACTCAGTGGCCAAATATTCGGTACTACTCAAGAATTGCAATTACTGTTCATACACGTTTTCAAATAACATAGATCCATTATTGAACTTACCTTCCATAATAGTTAAAATTTTATTTATAGTAAAAGATCTTCGAATTCACTCTTTTGCTAAAGAGTTTAAAAACTAAACATTTATGAATAGATAATGACATTCTAACTTTGTTAAAAATAATAGTTTTATTTGGTGACAGATTTATGTCAAAGAAAATATTAGTATTTGTATTTTTTCTTAAAAGAAAATTTTGTGGTGTGTTTAACTTGCATATTTGAACCTCCCTATATCACTGAGATTATTTATAGTTTTACTAAAGAATTGTAATTTTTTAATGAAAATTATCAAATATACAGAGTTATTGAGGACTACAAATAATATTTTATTCATATTATTTTATAAACAAGATTCGAGCAAATGGGACCATAACATTTTTACATATTCTTTGTCAAATTAGTTTTAGTCTGTTCTGTTGTTTTTTTTTAGAACTAGCAATTAGGCCTAGCGATAATGATTTTACACACTAGTTCCCCTTTATCCAAAGTTTCACTTTCTGTAGTTTTAGTTAGCTGTGGTCAAACCCATCAGAAAATATTAAATGGAAAATTCAAGGAATAAATAATTCATGATTTAAAATGCGTGCACATTCTGAGTAGTGCGATGAAATCTCATGCTGTTCCTCTCTGTCTCACCCGGGATGCGAATCATCTCTTTGTCCAGTGTGTCTACGCTGTCAATATTCCCCACGCCTTAGTCCTTAGTAGACTTCCTAGCTATCACACTGTCTGTTGTAATATCACGGTTCTTGTGTTTAAGTAACCTTTATTTTACTTAACAATGGCCCCAAAGCCATTCACATAACTTTTATTAAGGAGTGTATCGTTATAATCGTTCTATTTTATGATTATTGCTGTTAATCTCTTTCTGTGCCTAAATTATAAATTAAACTTTTTCATAAGTATATATCTATAGGAAAAAACGTAGTATATATAGAGTTTGGATTTATCTAAGGTTTCAGGTATGCACTAAGGGTCTTGGAATGTATCACCTGTGAATAAGGACTACCGTACTTGAGTAGTTTCCTTGCCATCATTGTGGGCGTATTATTATGTTTTTAAAGTTGTTAGTTGTCATCTAGCAAGTTTGTCTCTGTCTTTTATAGAAGATGAAAAGAAATCAATGGAAATCTTTCCAATATGTATGTAATTCTTTAAGAAAATGAAGATAATTTAACCTGCGTAATTAAATGAAGATAATTTAACCTGTGGAATAGAACAGAAAACTGGTAAAAAAAAAAAAAAATTCCTAAAGAAAAGGAAATATGATGGATTTTTAAAAAAATATTTTAAAAGCTAATATATAATTAAATCAATATGAACATCAGAATATGTCTGAAAATGCACTTCCCTTGTATTAGGCAGAATTTTTAATTTGACCTTTGTTTAATACCATGCCCATCAAAATTTCAGCGGCATTTTTACAGAAATAGAAAATACCATCCTAAAATTCATATGGAATCAAAAAGGGCTCTAAATAACCAAAACACTCTTGACAAAAAATAAAATACCAAAGCCAGAGGCCTCATACTTCCTGATTTCAAAACATATTACAAAACTACAATAATCAGTTGGCATAAAGACAAGACATATAATCAGTGGAACAGAATAGAGAGCCCAGTAATAAACCAATGTGTATATGATTTTTGACAAGGGCGCCAAAGCTACACAATGGGGAATGGATAGTATCTTCAACAAATGATATTGGGAAACTGGATATCCACATGCAAAAGCAGGTATTAGACCTATCCTATACATATCCTAGTGTAGGATATGTATACAATGTTTTGTTTAACCATTCATCCATAGATGGACATTCAGGTTGTTTTTATGTCTTGGCTATTGTGAATTATGTGGCAATAAACACAGATATGCAGATAACTATCCTACACTATCCTACACTACACAAAAATCAACTCAAAATGGATTAAAAACTTAAATGTAAGACCTGAAACTATAAAACTCTTAGAAGAAAGCAAAGGGGAAACCCTTCATAATGACATTCTTGGCAGTAATTTCTTGGATAGGACCCCAAAGATACAAATAACAAGGCAAAAACAGACAAGTGGGGTTACATCAAACTAAAAACCTTCTACACAGCAAGGAAGACAACAGGATGAGAAGACAACCTATGCGATGGGAGAAAATATTTGTAAATTGTATATCTAATAAGGGTTTTATCTCCCAAATATATAAGAAACTCCTACAAATCAATAGCAAACCCCCCCAAAAAAAACTCAATTAAAAAAAAAAAAAGGGCAAAGAATTTGAATAAACATTTCTCCACAGAAGTCATACAAGTGATCAATATGTACGAGACAAGGTGCTCAACATCACTAATCATCAGGAAAATGCAAATCAAAACTACCATGAGACATCACCTTGTACCTGTTGATGGCTTTTTTATTTTTAAAGAAGGATTGCAGGTGTTTATGAGAATGTAGAGAAATTGGAATCCTTGTATGCTGTTGGTGGGAATGTAAAATGATGCATCTATTATGAAAAATTGTGGAGATTCCTCAAAAATTAAAAATAGAACTACCATATAATCTAATAATCCCACTTCTGGGTATATTCCAAAAAGAGTAGAAATCGTGATCTAAAATAGTTATCTGCATATCTGTGTTTATTGCCACATAATTCACAATAGCCAAGACATAAAAACAACCTGAATGTCCATCTATGGATGAATGGTTAAACAAAACATTGTATACATACAATGGAATATTATACAGCTCTGAAAAATAAGAAAATCCTGCTATATGCAGCAATATGGATGAACTTGGAGGACATTATGGTAAATGAAATAAATCAGTCACTGAAGGGCAAATACCACACCAACCCACTCATGTAAGGTATCTAAAAAGTCAAATTCATAGAAGCAGAGAGTAGAATGGTGGTTAGGGGAAATGAGAAATGTTCAACGAGAATAAAATTTCAGTTATGCAGGATGAAAAATCCTAGAGACTTCATCATCTTGCCTGTAAAAAAGATGACCTTTGTACCCTTTGCCTCTGGTGTTGCTCCAGTGATTATTTAATATCACGTGGTAAAAGAAAATTTTGCACATATAATTAAGGTTACTAATTTGTTGACCTTTAGAAAGAGACATTGTCTGAGAGGGCTTAATCTAATCCCATGCATCCTTACAAAGCAGAAAGTTTTCTCAGGCTGGTGGCAGAAGAAGTCAGAGAGATTTGAAGCATGAAAAAGATTTTAAATCACCATCGATGGCTGGAAGATGAAGGTGGCAATGTGACCAGGAATGCAGCTGGCCTATGTAATCTGGGAGTGGTTGGTCCCTGGCTGATAAACAGAAAGGAAACCAAGACCTTCATTCTACAACAACAAATACTTGAATTTTGCCGAAAACCTGAATGAGCTTGAAGCAGATCTCTCCAGGTAAGAGCCTGATAGACCCTTTGTTTAAGCCTTGTAAGGCCCTTGGTTGAGGACACAGCTGAGCCTCCTCAGACATCAGGTTTGTTGACTATATGCTTACTTAAATATTACACCAGAGAGATTCAAAGGGAATAGCACATAGCTCTTGAATTTAGACTAAACTAACAGAAAAATTGTAACAATATAATATATCTTATCTATTCTCTCTTAAACCTACAAAGTACCTTTCTCAACACTTGTACAAGTGCATGGGCATGTGCGCGCGCGCGCACACACGCACACACACACACACACATGCGCACACACACACACACACACACACACACGCACACACACACCAGTCTCTAGCCGAGGCAGCAAAATTGAGCTTAAAATCTTGCTTCGATTTTGTCATTGTTCTGATTACTTGATTTTGTCATTAACTGTCCAGCAGTTAATTTGTTTTCTACAAAATAAAAGTTTATCCTCTAGTTTGATAATTAAGCACTCAGATATATATCAGATTATCAAGCAGACTTTTTTTCCTCTGCCGTAAATTAGAGAATAGATGAACTTTCTGTTCTATTAGGTCTGTTGTTTTTTCTCCATCACACACACTAAGATAATACTTCTCTTGACATACATAGAATTTACTGTGTATAATTTCTTCAGTCAAATTATATTTGTCAACTAGCTAAACCTATAATAGTAGAATGGAAATAACCAAGAAAGAAGCACATAAAATAAAGAAAAATAATATATAAACACTGTCATGAAACAAGTGGGTTGAGAGGTATTTCATTTGTTTTTCATAGCATGACCATTCATTTCCTCATTTATTTCACCAATATTGATTGACCACTTTCTATATTCTAGGAAAGACACTTGGTCATATACCTTCCTGAGTTTAAGGCATTTCCTGAGTATTTACATTGTTATACTGGAAAATTGTTAAAAAGGTGATTTATTAATATTAGTGACTGACTAAATACACAAACCATCATCTCACCTTTGTAGCTAAATTTTTGCCTAAATTTATGACCATTGCAGCCTTAAAGCTTGTTTATTTTTATTGCATTTTAAAGAAACAAAAGCAGGAAGATTTTTTTTTTTTTGTCTTACATAATCGAAAAGTCAGGCAAGGATAAGTTTGAATGCTAAAATGATGTCAGTTTTCTGTTTCTCTTTTTCGCTACCTCTGGATATTTTTATGCAAAGGTCTGAATTTAAACCCATTTAGATGCAAATATTAAACTTAAGATGACAAGTAAGGCCAAGATAGATGGCAAATTGATCTTTCCAAAACTCCAGAAATCCCATCAATTCTTTTTCCTCAGCATCAAAAATCATAGCGGGAGCCTGATTGACATACCTGTGTTCCTTTTTCTATGAACAGATCTCTTTGTCCAGAGGACAAGAACTTTTGGCTACATCTGGCTCACTTATTCTTATCTCAAGTAAAGGCAACACACTAACTCTCAATAGGAAATACATTTTATTACTAGAAAAAGGAAAAATGAAAGCATATATAGTTGCAAATCTACTACTTTCCACTATAAGATACTTTCATCCAAAAGAGTCTGTCTACTTTGATTTGATATGAGTGGAGTTTCCAAATTTTTATTCATTCCATTTTATTCACATATCAAACTCTTTGTCCAGTTATATTAGAGTATGCTATTATCTAGAATGTCCTTTATCTACTTCACTTCTTCAAACCCTATCTACCTATGAAAGTATAGTTCAATTTATATACCCTATATGAAACATGTTCTATTAAAGTGATCTTTAGTTCTCTTAACACTTTATGATATTTAATATCACTTTAAATTATTTTACTGTGTTGCTTTTCCATATTACATTGGTAATACCTTAATGCCAATAAAACCTTAAACAACACTATTATATCTCCTGCATATATTTCTAATATTCTAGCATATATTTCTAATGTGTGATATTAGAAAAATATTGCATATTAGAAAAATATTGATTTTCTCACAGTTGTCAAAAAACATTTCTTAATTATAAATAGCTTTCTAAGTGGAATCCTACACATGTATAGATATATGTAGATACATGCAAAGCTATCTCTTGCCCTAAGATGAATCATTAAATATGACTATTCAAAGCCCCTAAGTTTATTTATTTTTAATTAGACAGATTAAAATTGGTTTATTTCTCCACAACACTTATAGCTGCCTGTGTCTGTCTGTCTCATCACAAAAAACATCTCAGGGCATTTTCTAACAGATTTTTGTTTTGTTTATCATATTAGAATTTAAAATATACATAAAAATAATTTAGCAAATATTTGATATATAGCATAAATGTCCGGGGAATACCCAGTACTAGTTACGTGAAAGTAGCTTAATTTGGTAAGTTAAATAGATATTTAACAAACTCTTTCTCCTTAAAAAGTTAAGCCTCTTAAGAATAAAGCTCCTTCATCCTTGAATCAGAAATTTCAATCATACTGATTTCTACAATGTGTGAGTAAATGAAACAAAATGATATTTGACGCTTTCTAAAAACCCTAGAAACTCGACTGTCTGTATTTGTTAGAGAAGGCAAAGAGTAGGCATGTCAGCCTATATCCCTGATTCATACTCTAAGCTTCTTAATAGATCATAAATAATGAGACATTTAGGAAATGCCCCTCCCATCTTTTCTAAAACTTGGCATGAAAAGTTGGTTATTCAATTGGTTTATGATTAGTCTAATGTGATCAGAGGAGACAAAAACAAATTTTGAATTTTTGAGTAAAAAAAGAGACTATTTTTTATAGATAACTATGTGGTTAAATAGAAACAGAACAAAACCTTCACATTAACTGAGAAGAAAGGGAAAGAGGGAGGGAAGAGTTATGCTGCTCTGTATCTAGAAGAGAAATACTGAAGTGATGATGTTTCGAATATGAGAGCATATCTTTATTTATGACTCAAGAAAATTCCTCTGAGAGTAAATAGATTTTACATAGAATTTGTAAATAAAAATCTTAGTTTGCTTTTGAATTTGTTTGTTTTCCAGAGTTCTGATTCTATTCCAAAAAGGAGTCAAACTTGATTTTTTAATCAAAAGGATAAAACTGATTACATGTTAGAATGTTTTGTTATTACTCTAATAACTATGGAAGAAAAAATGCTATATTATTTTAAAAGTACTGATCAAAATGCTTAAAGATTATCTAACTGGATCAATAAATACCTGTTTATATACATAAGTATTTGCATATATATAATTCTTGGGAGATTAACAGTTTGAAAGTTTTAAAGATTTAAAATCATATAATAGAAATCTGTATCTTTCTCATTTTTATGTAAATGTTTAGAAATGAGTATTTCAAAATATTTACAAAATCATTTATATTTTATGTTATTTAAAAGCAAATTTTTCTTATAATTTTAATAAAAATTTAATATCAACCACATAATATATTTAAAATATCCTTCTGAAATGTCTCTAGAAAAACTTTGTTGTTTCATTACCATATGTTAAATTTTTGTATATTATAAAAATTATCAACTCTTCTCATGTATTATTATGTTTTATTTCAATAATATGTAAGTAGTTTTTACTTTGTATATACTCAGTATTAAAAAATATTTTTAATTAGTGCCACATATCTTAAGTATTACATTAAACTGCTTTTCTTTTTGCTATGTTTAAGAACGACATGACATAGACTTATTTATAGTCTCAGAAAAGGTTCAGGAAAAGACTGGAGGAGTATCAAGTATCAAACAGGTAGAGTTCATTTGGCTGGGTTTTAGTTTCCTTTAAATATACTTGTCTATTTTTTTCCTGTAACTAAAATTGAACATCCATTCTTTCCACTTAGCCTTTAGTGCACTTTGCTTCCCATTAGGCACTATAAAAAATTTAGCTTAAGTTCTATGCTGTGAAATGTATTTTTCTTAAGTAGACATAATAATATATTTCTAAACCTTTCCCCTATATTGCATTCATCTGTAAAGCTTCATAAGTAGTCACACTGTGAAACTGATTACTTGGGCAATGAGGCAGAACCTAATCTTTGATAGTCAAAGATAATTCTCTGTCCTGGAACAAGGTAGCTCTATTTCATAAAGTTAATTTTTATTTTCCATAATGCTAAATGCTCAAAATAGAAAAAAAAATGTTTGTCTTTGAATTCCACTACGTGTATCATTAATAAAGTAATTTTGTATGTCAACATTATGTACTGTGATGGTTAGAAGAAGGTGTCATTTTCATGGCATTATTGTTACTTGCTTAAGTTCAATAAGAATCTGTTCTCCTTGTAGCAGGATATTATTGGAAACTGGTTATATTACTAAGGCTTTGACTGAAATGCCATATTTGAGAGAGACATTCATAGACTCAAATATGACCAGACAACTTTAAGGAAATAAGATTTATTTATGAAAGCCAATTAAGACTTGGAAATATCAGTCTGGTACGTTATAGGGTTCCCATCAGCCTTACTGGAAGGTCACTTGCTATCAAGTAGAGGAACCTCAAGATATTTTGGACACTTTAGGAAGAGAAGAATTCACCCAAATTTATAGATATTACAAAGTCTGATGACAAATCTTTGCCATGGCTTTTCTGGTCTCAAGAGACCTCATAGTTCAGTTTGCAGATTCCTCAAAGAGACTATATAGTTAATTAGTATTCTTATTGGACTAATATAAATAATGAGGCCAAACTTATTGAAACTAGACTTATTTTCCAATCAAATTAGTCTTAGTTTAACTATCTGTTAAATATGAGGGTGATTTTAGGGAGAAAACATGTTTCAGTAATATACTTTTATAATTATTAGATTCTAGTGTTATTCATTATCTTTGAAAGTTTTTGTTTTCTACCTGTAAACTGGACTGGATACTGAATTACAGTTTCCTCCAATATTTGGCTATGGCTCTCCAAAACAACCTTACCAATTTTTCTCTCATTTTTTGACTTGGAATTATTGAGAATTAAAACAGCATTTTTCCCAAGACCATGCAAGCTAAGGTTGGATAACGACATAAACTTCAGAGAAATCACCATAAGATAGAGAAAATGTTCATGCCTGTTGCAGAAAAATCACTAGAGACATTCAAACCTGCAAACCAGGAAAATCTATCAGATTGTGACTGCTTTTATTCACTCCATCTGAAAATGCTTTGAGCTAGACTTATAGAAATCTTGATTGGCTGCCCTCAGAACTCAGAAACTGGGATCATAGTCTGCTTCAGTTATTAACTACTTTTTTTTTCCCCACAGAGATGCGTTTTATTAAATACCTGATCACTCATACCATAGGCCTAGCTTTCAGTTAAACAACTGTTTAACTGAACTGACCTGTTCTCAAGACAGACTAGTTTAATTAGATATGGAACCATCTATCACCAAACTCCTGGAATGTGAAACTTCTCAGAAGTTTCAGAGGTGGGAACTATCAGGGTTCAGAACAGGCCTCCTCAAAATATGCCAATTTGACATGTGAATAATTTTGAGCTGAAGGCAGTTAAGACCCTGTAGGCCCACAAGAAACTTTTACCTCTCC
>NW_011888819.1:8066241-8072400 GCF_000151845.1 Pteropus vampyrus
GACATGACATAGACTTATTTATAGTCTCAGAAAAGGTTCAGGAAAAGACTGGAGGAGTATCAAGTATCAAACAGGTAGAGTTCATTTGGCTGGGTTTTAGTTTCCTTTAAATATACTTGTCTATTTTTTTCCTGTAACTAAAATTGAACATCCATTCTTTCCACTTAGCCTTTAGTGCACTTTGCTTCCCATTAGGCACTATAAAAAATTTAGCTTAAGTTCTATGCTGTGAAATGTATTTTTCTTAAGTAGACATAATAATATATTTCTAAACCTTTCCCCTATATTGCATTCATCTGTAAAGCTTCATAAGTAGTCACACTGTGAAACTGATTACTTGGGCAATGAGGCAGAACCTAATCTTTGATAGTCAAAGATAATTCTCTGTCCTGGAACAAGGTAGCTCTATTTCATAAAGTTAATTTTTATTTTCCATAATGCTAAATGCTCAAAATAGAAAAAAAAATGTTTGTCTTTGAATTCCACTACGTGTATCATTAATAAAGTAATTTTGTATGTCAACATTATGTACTGTGATGGTTAGAAGAAGGTGTCATTTTCATGGCATTATTGTTACTTGCTTAAGTTCAATAAGAATCTGTTCTCCTTGTAGCAGGATATTATTGGAAACTGGTTATATTACTAAGGCTTTGACTGAAATGCCATATTTGAGAGAGACATTCATAGACTCAAATATGACCAGACAACTTTAAGGAAATAAGATTTATTTATGAAAGCCAATTAAGACTTGGAAATATCAGTCTGGTACGTTATAGGGTTCCCATCAGCCTTACTGGAAGGTCACTTGCTATCAAGTAGAGGAACCTCAAGATATTTTGGACACTTTAGGAAGAGAAGAATTCACCCAAATTTATAGATATTACAAAGTCTGATGACAAATCTTTGCCATGGCTTTTCTGGTCTCAAGAGACCTCATAGTTCAGTTTGCAGATTCCTCAAAGAGACTATATAGTTAATTAGTATTCTTATTGGACTAATATAAATAATGAGGCCAAACTTATTGAAACTAGACTTATTTTCCAATCAAATTAGTCTTAGTTTAACTATCTGTTAAATATGAGGGTGATTTTAGGGAGAAAACATGTTTCAGTAATATACTTTTATAATTATTAGATTCTAGTGTTATTCATTATCTTTGAAAGTTTTTGTTTTCTACCTGTAAACTGGACTGGATACTGAATTACAGTTTCCTCCAATATTTGGCTATGGCTCTCCAAAACAACCTTACCAATTTTTCTCTCATTTTTTGACTTGGAATTATTGAGAATTAAAACAGCATTTTTCCCAAGACCATGCAAGCTAAGGTTGGATAACGACATAAACTTCAGAGAAATCACCATAAGATAGAGAAAATGTTCATGCCTGTTGCAGAAAAATCACTAGAGACATTCAAACCTGCAAACCAGGAAAATCTATCAGATTGTGACTGCTTTTATTCACTCCATCTGAAAATGCTTTGAGCTAGACTTATAGAAATCTTGATTGGCTGCCCTCAGAACTCAGAAACTGGGATCATAGTCTGCTTCAGTTATTAACTACTTTTTTTTTCCCCACAGAGATGCGTTTTATTAAATACCTGATCACTCATACCATAGGCCTAGCTTTCAGTTAAACAACTGTTTAACTGAACTGACCTGTTCTCAAGACAGACTAGTTTAATTAGATATGGAACCATCTATCACCAAACTCCTGGAATGTGAAACTTCTCAGAAGTTTCAGAGGTGGGAACTATCAGGGTTCAGAACAGGCCTCCTCAAAATATGCCAATTTGACATGTGAATAATTTTGAGCTGAAGGCAGTTAAGACCCTGTAGGCCCACAAGAAACTTTTACCTCTCCCTTATTGCATAACTTAAATTAAGGGACTTACCTATAATAGGAGTAATCATCAGAAATAACTTTTTTTTTACCTGTTTATATGGGAAGGCAAACTACTAATTACTGGGCATTTATTCTTTTTGGCCTGCAATGACCTTCCTCCCCTCTGATACCCAAGGCACCTTACCTCATCCTTAGCTGAGAACATCATATACGCCAAATTTTCCCTTTCTTTCTTTGAATCTCTCAGGATATGTGGGGTTCCCATTCATACATATGTAGTTAACTTTGGTTATTTTCTTTGTTTCATGTAGATATAATTATTATATCAGCTAAAAGAACCTTGAGGATAGAGGAAAGTTTCTTCCTCCTTCATATAGTATATTGATTGAAAGAACAGAAATGTCTAAAAATTAGGCATACTCACATATGTATAGCTAGATACATCTTCATCTATATAAAAGTGGGATTTAAAAACTTGAAATTAAGCATTAGGCATAGTTTAGACACCTGTTTAAAAGTAAAAACATGCAAAGAGGCCAGTCCACTTCCCATTTCTTAACCATTACAAATATATAGTATTGTAAATAAATTTAGTTATTTTAAGTGACTTAGATAATGCAAAAAAAAAAAATTGGATTATCAAACAGACTCAAATGAATCAGAAATATTACCTAACATCAAGATTTAGTAGTCATTTCAAGTATGTAAGAGGTCATCTGCACAGGTGAAGCAGAGAGAGTTTGGGGATGCCTTCCTTGGCTCACCTCCCATGTCCTTTCTTCTCAGCCCTTCTCTGGCTCAGGTTGGTAGATGAGGTTTCTACATAAGCCATGCACACCTGAAGGGAGCAATTTATCTCATAAAACATTTCCATTTTACACCCGGATTATTATATAGTTTACATGTTTTTCAGGGCAGCATGCAGTCAAATCGAGAGATTCTAGGTTTGTTTGCTTTAAGTAATCCTAGCCAAATAAATATTTCTGCCAAGACCAATTACTTTCAACAGTATGTTTGTCCATAATGTTCTTAGAAGGAGATGAGTTCTGTAACCAGCTTCTTTGGTGTGCCCCTTCCTCTGTAGTAAGATTAAACACTTTATAGTTCAGTTGCTTAACCCTTTCCTCTTAGTAATATGTGAAAATTTTATACTTTCCGTTCACTCTTTGCAAACTGTAGAAAGCTTCTGTTCAGTCTTCAAGGATGGTATTTAATGGTCAAAAACTATATTCACTGTCACTGATTTATTTGTTGTATTTTTTCAGTCCTGCAATATTTATGGATAGTTTACTACATAATTATTTACCATGATTATCTTGAGGACAAAACAGATATGTGTGTATGTATATTTATAACTATATGTATATATATAATTTTACATATATATGTATATATATAATTTTCCATATATATATACATATATATATATATGTATATATATATATATACACACACATATACTCCTAAAGAAAGTGGTTATGACTAGATCAGCAATCTCAATTGAGAGGAAATATATATATATATATACATATATTTATATATATATATATATATGTATATATATATATACACACACATATACTCCTAAAGAAAGTGGTTATGACTAGATCAGCAATCTCAATTGAGAGGAAATAAGTTTATGTTTTAAATAAGAATGATGTAGTAAAAAGTTGTAAAACATTCTATACTAGATAATTATCTTTATTGTACATCACTGAGAAGAAGCTAAATCAACAGGGATTAATATCAAAATGGAAAATAAAATGGAACCTTCACCTGTTATTGCTGTTTTGTTAGGTCAATATCAAACTCATTAGTAAAAGCAGCATTATTATGATTGTTACAATAAGAAAATTGATAATACCTGTTCTATACCCAAGACATTATATCACATACTTTTTGTATTTTATAAATGATATTAGACTGTACTGGTTAAATTCTTATTGAGATAATGCAACATTATAAAAATTCCCAAGATATCAATGGCTAAAAACAAGCATTTATTTCATATTTAGAGGTATGTATATTGGTTGAGATTAAACTGATCTCATCAGGATTCCGGTGGATACTTCTGCAGTAGGCTGGATTCTAGGATTTGGTTTGAGTCCAAGTTACCTCCATATATCTTTCTTAAGGGACCGTGGATAAAGGTAAAATTCAATCTGAAGTTTCCACATTCACCTGAGGCCAACTTTTTCATGGCACCTAATAAAAGCTCCAAAAGGAACTAGAGGAACATGTCTATGCCTCATACAGCTTTTTTTCACTACTGGACCCACTTTCACTTCTGTCTTCTTTCCATCTGCCAAATAAGTTCCATATCTAGTCAATGACGTGTGTGTAAATACAGTGAACCCACAACGAAGCCAAGGCAAGGTTGGGCAGAATCAAAATAATTTGGGGCAAATATATAGTCTATCACATACAGCAGTGAATATTCATTTTTTGCCTTAAGTTTTAATACCAAATAAAATGCAAATTCACCAATAAGAGGCTTAGCATACTAGTTCATTTCAAACTTTTGAAAAATTTTTATTTCACCAATGAGGAAAAAAGGATTCATGTATTTTTTAATTGCCATTAGTGGATTTAGTTCTTGGTGAAGGAGTCAACATTTAAAATATCTCTAGAATAATAGAATGCTAATAGAAATAGAAACCAACCATACACTTAGGTCATTTTGTGACTTACTATGGCATAATTATAAGAGAGATAATTGTTCTTGTTTTAAATTTTAAAACCTTAAGATGATTGTCTTTAGAGAATATTATTTGAGGACTATTTTTGTATTCTATTGTTGAGTAACAAATTTCTATAAACTTGAAACATCCTCTTATTATCTCACAGTTTCTGTAGATGAGAAATACAGACAGGCTCAGCTGGGTCTCTGCTTAGTTTCTCACAAGGCCAAAGTCAAAATGTTGAGTCAAGATGCTGAGTTCTTAGATGGAGGCTCTGGGGAAGAATTCTCTTTTGATCTTATTCAGGTCGATGGCTGGATTGTTTCTTTGTCATAGTAAGATTAGAGTTCCTGTTCCCTTTCTCAGCTGTCAGCCAGGAACCACTTTCATTTTCTAGCTTCACTTGAATTCTTTTCCATACGCTTCCTCCATTTTCAAGCCTTAGATGGCATGGCAAATCCTTCTTGTGCTTCAGTTCCCTCTGGTTTCATCTTCTGCAGTGAGAAAACTCTCTGCTTTAAAAGGCCTCCTGTGATTAGATTAACAACACCTGAATAATTTCTTTATTTTATGCAAGTTCTTAGTAATCTTACCTACATCTGCAACATCTCTTTTTCCATGTAGCATAACGTAATCATGGTACTAACACCTGGAGGTAAAGGTCACAGGGGACATCTTAAAATTCTGCTTAACACAAAGAGAATCCTTTTTCAGACACATTTGATATTCAAATTAATTTAGCAGCAGAATTACAGATTAGCCTTTTAAATATTTTTCCTCATAAAACTATCAGATTTCCATTTCTCTGGGAGATTTTCTCCAGTTTACTGTTCAATTACACCAGTTATGTTTTCTTCATTATTATTAAGAATTGCGTACATATTAGAGAAATTGTCATTCATTACTTTTTCACCTTTTTTGAAAAGACACAGGCTAATTTGGTAGATGAAAACTGACATCTTTAAAGGCACAAAATATTACAATTTTTTCCCCACAAAACTGTAAGGTAGACAAAGTATTATCAGTAGGCATATCTTGCCATGCCTTAAAAAAGATGAGATGAACTAGTTAAAACTGATGTTGTAAAAAATATCTAATATAATAGAAAGACTATAAAAATGTTGAATATAGCCAGGGCACTATTTAGATAACAGATTATAAAGGTTAGCAGAATCCAAGCTCAAGGATGTCCAGTACAGACTTTCCCACAAGAAGTTATTTAATAACAATGCCCAGACTTTTAAAACAGTATACTAAAATTGCTTCAATTATAGAACATATTGTTATATAAATATTGGTCTGTCTAGAGCAAGATCCTGCCATAAAGATTAATGTTAAAGACACAGTGACCACAGATGTTTCAAAAAAACACCAAACCGAGATCACTTGTAAGACATTTTATTAAAGTCTATCCTCTCTTCTTTTGAAGCATGACCGTAATTGATGATCCAGGGCAGCTTAACAAGTACCCAATTTTCCCAAGATTTGTTCTTTGTTTTAGAAAGTATGAAGAAAAATAGAATTTGCTAGGACCTTAAGAGCTTCTAAAATGGTCACTAATATGAGCATTGTAAATATAAGCAACGAAACTGGCCATCCTCACAATATCTAGAGGCCATCGACATCCCATTTCATG
>NW_011888819.1:8074070-8076180 GCF_000151845.1 Pteropus vampyrus
TAGCTCTAGTAAAATTTAGTATGCAAAGCACATAAACATTTCTTTTACTTTATATGCTATAATCTTTTCTTTAGAAGCAAAGGAACAAAGTAGCTTTTAGAAAGGCAAGAAAAAACAATCCATGATATCTAAAAAGAAAATAGATGTTACTCTCTTCTCTGTGCTATGAAATTAGGCCCAGATGAAGGATAAGAACAGATGCTTATGACTATGACCTATGATTAGTGCAGTGATATAGTGTTTTTAATCTACTAGATAACCATATACATCATCTATTTATCGGTTATGACAACAATTATTAAAACAGAAACAGAATAAGCATTGAGAGACCAAATGGAGATTATTCCTAGTTAGTCTAAAGGCCATTGCAGAATGTATCTAAAAGATAAGACTTATCTTCTTTGAATTTTTAAAATTATAGTGCAAAAACTATGATTGAGAAAAAAATGTATCTTTCCATCCAAGAAATCCAATACTTCTTCTTTGAAGATTTTATGTTGGAATTGTACATAAATGGATAAACTACCTATTTTGAGTTTCTCTTTTTATAAGCTACAATAGAAAGATACTAAGAATGAAGAATCTGTGTACAGAGTGTAATAGAATTTAAGGAAAAGACAACTGTTTCTTCTTGCTGACTAAACTTTAAGTGATCATTCGGCTCTGATATCAAGCAGTACATAGTTTTGGCAATCATCTAGGAAATCACAAAAATTATATAGAAATATCAGCATTATAGATCTTAAAAGGGAACATAAAATTTTAGTCTGAGTAATTTATTCAGTAATGAAGAAACAAAAGACTTAAAGATTCAAGGACAGTCTGAATACCCTAGAAATATTTTACAATAAAATGCATTTTAGGATTTGCAACAATTGCTAATTTCCATATTTCTAAAGATTTACAGTTTTCCTTTAAAATAAATACATTCGATAACTTCTACTTTGCAAAGGAATAAAAAACTTGAAATTGTGATGTCTCATGCTGCCATGGAAATGTTTAATTGCTACTTTTTTAACGCAAATTAATTTTCTCATATGCTCAATTTAAGTATCATCCAATTTTCCTCTCTGTGGCCTTTTGCTTAAGGAGTAATTACATTGCTGACATTTTTAATTAAAACTGTGCTATCTATTTTAAAAAGCATTACGCCTGCCATTGATTTCAGATTCTGAATAAAATTTTAGTTGATGAATCAGGATATGTGTCTTAATACTCTTTGAAGCCTATATGTATTAGCTTACAATTTAAACTGCATAGTATTAAAATAGAAACTCAGTTTTAAAAAATAGCATTATTGGAAATTAGAATCCTAACACAATGAAACACATATGTGTGTGTGTGTGTATGTTCTTTCTAATTAAGCTATGTGTAACATTAATTTAAATTTACAGTTGGAAAATTAGAGATTTAACATTTTAGCAATTTTTGTAAATCTGAAAAATAATCTATGGTTTACTATATATTTATTAAATATATTTCCAAACTTTCCATGAAGAATAGTGATTAACCACTTAACCAATACATTGAGAGTGTTGGTAATGTTATGAAGAATGCTTTCAAACAAAATAGTGAAGGGAATGTGCAGTTAATTGAATAGGCCTATGAATTTTGAAAGGGAAGATGATGATCTCAGTCAACATAAGGAATCTAAGTAATCTGTAAATGAGGACAAAGCTGATTTAGCCAAGCATGTAGCAAAAGAATATCACTTAGAAATTCCCCAAACCAAGACTCTGAGACCTGGATAGATTTGGCTACTAATCTAATGCATATGAACCTATGTTAGAAAGTGAGTGTGTGACCATGATCAGTCCTTCACAGTTATGTATTACTCGACTTTGGTTTCAAGAGTCGTCCTACTCCGAATATCTTACACAATAGATGAAGTTATTAGGCCTATCTTAAGTGAATAGCATGAAGGAGAAGATACAGTTCTGATTTATATAGACCGTTGAGTGAAAAAAAGCCTTTAAAACCAAGGCTATCCATACAATATATTTCTCTAGTTACCTACTTACATTCCCTCTAGTATATATTTTTTTGTTTTATAATCTTCACATGCTCAAGTTAAATAGGCTTCAAGACTCATTTTTATTTATATATTTTC
>NW_011888819.1:8076230-8107107 GCF_000151845.1 Pteropus vampyrus
TCACGTTCTCTGTGAACAAATTACACATCTACTTCCAATTGTTTCTTTTTTTCCCTTGCATATATTATTACAATCATCAACACTAAATTTTAGTTTATACTACTATTATGAGTTCCAGATGTATATTTCATTGTCAGCCATATACATACTAGTCTCAGTTCAAGATTCTTCAGATATTTACATTCAATATGATTCAAAACAAAAAATACAAAACTTCAGTACTTCCGTATTTCTCTTCCAGAAAAAAAGCACATATCAAACAAATTTAGATTTTTAAAGTAAGTAACTGAAAAATTGAAATATAAAAGTATTTCAATTGAAAAGCAACATTAAATAATTTGAGGAAAAAAATATGTTTTGTTTCCTTTAAGTTGGATTTAATCACTGATAAATGAGAACAGATGCCACTGGAAAATCCACACACTAGGCTGACATAAAAGGTAATATAATGTTGAAATAGTCTTATAATAACAAGACATCCTATTATCACTGTCATCCCATTAAATTTTGATTCTTTTGATTCCAAGAGGAAATGTATTGGTTCAATAATATCACCTGAGAAAATTTGTTGTAAAAAAAAGTGAATTTTAAAATAATCTTGTCTCATAAATAGAAAAAAAATGAAAATATTTTAGAAGAAAAAAGACTTTAATGAGGTTAAATCAATTTGAAAAAATAGAAAATTTAGGGATGCTACAACCAAGAAATGTATTAAAGTATGAACACTAGAAAACAACACCTAAGTTATTAGCGGCATTTAAATTTTTCTCTTTTACAGTGAGAATATCATGGCTTCAGTCAGTTCTCATTAAAGTGTGTGGATATTTCATATTTATGGATAAAGTTTTAGTTTATTATTTTAATATTTTGTAATTTAATTTTATATATATGTTCACACATGTATATATAGCTCTAGTAAAATTTAGTATGCAAAGCACATAAACATTTCTTTTACTTTATATGCTATAATCTTTTCTTTAGAAGCAAAGGAACAAAGTAGCTTTTAGAAAGGCAAGAAAAAACAATCCATGATATCTAAAAAGAAAATAGATGTTACTCTCTTCTCTGTGCTATGAAATTAGGCCCAGATGAAGGATAAGAACAGATGCTTATGACTATGACCTATGATTAGTGCAGTGATATAGTGTTTTTAATCTACTAGATAACCATATACATCATCTATTTATCGGTTATGACAACAATTATTAAAACAGAAACAGAATAAGCATTGAGAGACCAAATGGAGATTATTCCTAGTTAGTCTAAAGGCCATTGCAGAATGTATCTAAAAGATAAGACTTATCTTCTTTGAATTTTTAAAATTATAGTGCAAAAACTATGATTGAGAAAAAAATGTATCTTTCCATCCAAGAAATCCAATACTTCTTCTTTGAAGATTTTATGTTGGAATTGTACATAAATGGATAAACTACCTATTTTGAGTTTCTCTTTTTATAAGCTACAATAGAAAGATACTAAGAATGAAGAATCTGTGTACAGAGTGTAATAGAATTTAAGGAAAAGACAACTGTTTCTTCTTGCTGACTAAACTTTAAGTGATCATTCGGCTCTGATATCAAGCAGTACATAGTTTTGGCAATCATCTAGGAAATCACAAAAATTATATAGAAATATCAGCATTATAGATCTTAAAAGGGAACATAAAATTTTAGTCTGAGTAATTTATTCAGTAATGAAGAAACAAAAGACTTAAAGATTCAAGGACAGTCTGAATACCCTAGAAATATTTTACAATAAAATGCATTTTAGGATTTGCAACAATTGCTAATTTCCATATTTCTAAAGATTTACAGTTTTCCTTTAAAATAAATACATTCGATAACTTCTACTTTGCAAAGGAATAAAAAACTTGAAATTGTGATGTCTCATGCTGCCATGGAAATGTTTAATTGCTACTTTTTTAACGCAAATTAATTTTCTCATATGCTCAATTTAAGTATCATCCAATTTTCCTCTCTGTGGCCTTTTGCTTAAGGAGTAATTACATTGCTGACATTTTTAATTAAAACTGTGCTATCTATTTTAAAAAGCATTACGCCTGCCATTGATTTCAGATTCTGAATAAAATTTTAGTTGATGAATCAGGATATGTGTCTTAATACTCTTTGAAGCCTATATGTATTAGCTTACAATTTAAACTGCATAGTATTCAAATAGAAACTCAGTTTTAAAAAATAGCATCATTGGAAATTAGAATCCTAACACAATGAAACACATATGTGTGTGTGTGTGTATGTTCTTTCTAATTAAGCTATGTGTAACATTAATTTAAATTTACAGTTGGAAAATTAGAGATTTAACATTTTAGCAATTTTTGTAAATCTGAAAAATAATCTATGGTTTACTATATATTTATTAAATATATTTCCAAACTTTCCATGAAGAATAGTGATTAACCACTTAACCAATACATTGAGAGTGTTGGTAATGTTATGAAGAATGCTTTCAAACAAAATAGTGAAGGGAATGTGCAGTTAATTGAATAGGCCTATGAATTTTGAAAGGGAAGATGAGGATCTCAGTCGACATAAGGAATCTAAGTAATCTGTAAATGAGGACAAAGCTGATTTAGCCAAGCATGTAGCAAAAGAATATCACTTAGAAATTCCCCAAACCAAAGACTCTGAGACCTGGATAGATTTGGCTACTAATCTAATGCATATGAACCTATGTTAGAAAGTGAGTGTGTGACCATGATCAGTCCTTCACAGTTATGTATTACTCGACTTTGGTTTCAAGGGTCTTCCTACTCCGAATATCTTACACAATAGATGAAGTTATTAGGCCTATCTTAAGTGAATAGCATGAAGGAGAAGATACAGTTCTGATTTATATAGACCGTTGAGTGAAAAAAAGCCTTTAAAACCAAGGCTATCCATACAATATATTTCTCTAGTTACCTACTTACATTCCCTCTAGTATATATTTTTTTGTTTTATAATCTTCACATGCTCAAGTTAAATAGGCTTCAAGACTCATTTTTATTTATATATTTTCGTGTGTGTGTGTGTGTGTGTGTGTGTGTGTGTATCAGACTTTATTACCTGAATTTAATGTTTAAATTTAGTTTAAATGTTTCTTACGCATAAGTTATATATGGTCACACATACGGTTACTCAGAAATAACTCTTCTATTTATTTCAAATTCAAATATCGAAATAAACTTATCACATTTATAACACTCATTACTTCATTCTCTTAGTGTTCATTTAACCCAGAAACACAACATAGACTTAACTTTCCTCTATAATAATTTCATTTGATTTCCATTTCTTTCACTATTAAAGAATTTCATGTATTCTATGTATGGCTGGGGCTAACTGTGATTTTGACTACTATGAAAGATTGTAGGGGATAATGCATATTTTCAAAGCCTTAATTTTCTTTAATTTGAGACTCAGCTAATTTTCATGTTTTTGCAGCTCCAAGTATAAAGCAGTGGATAGAATTTAATGATGAAAGCAGCAGATGTTATTAATGAAACTACATCAGCTGCATCAAATACCTATAGAGCAGATGTCATAGTTGAGAAAGGGAAGAGTCAAGACCTTTTTTATTTCCAATGATTACTTTTCATACTGACGGGCCAAAAACATATTTCTGCCTCATTAGAGAATTTTGAGAAGTCATAAAGATAAAAGGAGGCAAAAAAAAAGTTGAAGAAAAATATTGACTACACCAATCATAAATCAACCTTTGGATGAAAACTGCATATGCCAGTTATTGGCCTCACTAAGGAATAATATTCCTCAGTAATAAATATAATATCTATGATTAAAATGAAGTAAACTCTTTGATATCCATCTAATCGAGCCAAGGAAATAATAATTTGTATTTTTAATTAATTTAAATTTATTTCTGAAGCATTTTAAAACTATAAAAATATTTTCATTTTAGCCATTATCACCCCATCATATAGGTTTGAATTTCAATGCTTTACTCCATATAGAGTGAATTTTGAATCTGAGTTATGATATATATAAATACATATTTGTGTACATATGGAAAATGTTCTCTATATTATGTTGAAAATTTTCTTGGGCACAAAAAATTGTAAGATCAGGGAAATTTAAATATAACTGTTCTTTAATTATATAAATATCCAAAAATATTTAATCACTAATTACTGAAAATCAAGGAATTTAAACAGGGTAAAGGAAAGTGTAATATTTTTGCATTTTCTTTGTATTGTACCTCATAACTTTACTAGATTTTCACATATTTCTGGTAAGGTATACATTGGTGAAGTCTTTCTAAAAACAGGAAAATAAGTCAAAGACAAAAAAAGAAATATGAACTTTGATATAAAAGTTGATCTGCTCCAAATACATACTCTAGAAATAATTTGACAAATGGTAAAAGGAAATGATATAAAAAAAGCTTATTGTAGCTTTCCTTACATTTGGAAGTATACAGTAGAGAATGGACAGATACACAAAATTTCAAGTAAGGTTGAGTATTATAAAGGGAGTAAAATAATAGTTGAGCATGATGGGAAGAGGCTCATTTAAGTAAGATGTTCAGGGAAATCTTCTCTGTGGAAGGAACATTTGATTCAATTCTGAAATGATGAGGTGTGGGTTACCAGTTCAGTAGTTGTAAGCGAAGTACGAGCAAATAATAAAGAACTGAGATGAAAATAAGATTGTCATTTTCAAAGATAAAAAAATGTGATCAGTGTGTGTTAGGCAAGTATAAAAGTGGCAGGAGAGAGATTAGGCAGAAGCATCATAATCTGGGGTGATAGACGCCATGTTAGGAAAGCCTGAAGATGGCAACCTATTTTAATTGATAATCCAGTTCCTGTTGGAACTTCTAGACTATCACTCTGACATCAGATCATATAATGTTTTAAGCCCTAGGAAGGATTATGGATTTATTTAAATGTGCACAGAAGCCACCAGAAAAGTTGGAGAAGCACCACAAATATATTAATTTTTTAAAGGACTATGCCTTTTTCTGTTGGGAGAATATACTCCGAGGTAAGAATGTTAAAATTTGAAGCAGTCAGACAAATTAGGACATGTTATAGTGATATAACTTCTATTAATATATTTATAACCTTTGGAAAACATTTAATTCATCTATATGACCTTCAGAATGCATTTAATTTATATATTTATATTTACATTATGTTCTGAAGATCATGACAACCTTAACTGTTCTATGGTGACAACTAGAAAAGCTCAATCGATTGCAAAAATCATAATTTTAAAGACATTAAATAATGAACAGAATTAGAATTCCAGAGATGTGGGACTTTTCTTAGGTGATCCGACCATCCAATCAATCGCTGGCTATTTTCTTCTTGGTGACATTTGCTGATTATAAGCCGTGACCAAGGAGGGGCTTGGCTCTGGGTCAGACTTAGCTCATGCTGAGTAAAGTAAGAAAGAACTAAGTAAGTATTTTGGAAATTTACAGGGCTTGAGAATACCCAAATACAACCAGTTTTCCCCAAGGGACAAATTCTAAATCTTGATCTGCTGGAACATGACTTTGTTTGCTAGTAAACCAAGTAATATTTCTGATAATTATGTAGTAAGTACTTAGAACATCTCCCACTAGAAAAATGGAGCCTGCCTCAAAACACGGTTTGTTTTGTCTTCAACACATCTGCAAGATTTAGAAGAGGGATGAGGCCAGAAACTAGAGAGCTAAAAAGTCGTCTGTAGGTCAGAATCTCCCAGGTTTTCAGGTCTGAGGAAAGAGATCTGACAGGCTTTCAAAGACTGAAATGTTACAAGAACACTCCCCAATGAGAGACATGGAGCAGAGGTAGATTGAACCCAGAAACAATCAAGTTCAATCCCTGTCTGATTTGAAATCAGCTCTTTACCTTATCTTCCTATGGGGGAAAGAGAAAGCCCTCTTTGGCAGAAAAAAAAAAAAACTTTCTGGAAGCTCTGTGGTTCTTTAAAAAATAACAAGACCTGCAAAAAAGCAAGTAAAAGATGACTAGTAATAAATAAAAGCAAACAGTGATAATACAAATAGTGAAGGGAGCGTAAACAATGGCTTATTAATAATGTATTTAATATAAGAAAGATAGACAAAATAACTGAAAATATGAGAATTTCCATACAAAATTTTAATCTATAAACATAGAATCAAATGTACATATTAAACTGGAAATGCAATTTCTGAAAGAAAGCAATCAAACGTGTTGAATGATTTTAACAACAGACTGCATATAGAAGATAAGATTTGTGCACTTTATTAAATTCACTTTATTGTATATAAAGTATACATATGTATTTACGTAAAATGTAAATATGTATAGTATATATAAGCATTACTGGTGTTTGTGTCTAGAATTGCTATTGATTCCTTTTTTCCCTTCATTATTCCTCTTTTGCTATTTTGAATAATATTGAATACCATTTTAGACTAGACAATTGGCATTATCTACTGAAAGAACCCCCAGGGCATTAACAGTGATTTTTATTTTCTTTCCTGTGGTAAATAATATTTTAATATTTCTTGTCAAATGGTCTTACTGGACAGCTCTCCACTAAATGGTGAATCTGTGGCCCAAGTTCTTTTCATTTAGTGGCTCCAAAATGTCCTGGGTCCATCCATTTGACAAGAAAAAGAGAACTTTTGCAAGATTTTGCAGCCACCACCTTATCCCCTCAATGACTTCTGTTCATTTCCCAGCATGCACTGGTATCATGATTCTACTGGGAGCTGGGAAATAGAGTGCCTGGCAGGTATGAAATAGAGTGCCTGGCAGGTAGACCAGTCCCCAAATAACCCCTGCACTATAGGAAAAGAACATAAATATGTGCAGTTCAGCAAGCATTTTTTGCCACACTTAATGCATGCGATGAAGTAAATCAGAATCTATATGCAAAGAAAGTACATTGTTTCCACATTTAAACCATCTGAATAGTTACTTAATCCATGTCTTCTGTTCTCTAAAGTCATCTCTTATATTGTGCCTATTTATTTAATTGGGCAAACTAAATTTTGCACAGCTTCAATGTATAAATAAAGTGTCTCTAAAAACTTTAATTGCTTATAATTTATCAGAGCAAAGGGACAATTTGTCTTTTTCACATTTATGTCTCTTTTAAAAGCACAGATTAGATTTTGTGCTTCCCACACTTTGAATTTACAAGCAAAAGAGAAGAATTGTGGTGCTACTCTTTATGTATGTATATATAATGAATTTCTCATAGCTTTTCATACTTTTTAATTTCAAAATAATTGTTCCCAGGACAGACTTTATAATTTTTACCAATACATTATCGTTTTAACCTGGTTTTCTAACCAATATTCTTTTTAAAGAATTGGGTTTTTTTCCTCATATTAAAAAGATTTTTATTTTAAAAAATGTTTGCAATAGATTTCCTCAAAGTATATGTTAATGATCATACATCTTTCAGGTAAATTCTTTTTGCCTCCCCAGTTTACTTTCTCATCCCGTTTTCTCATCAAGTCTAAACCCTGACCTGTATGAGAACTTCAAAAGGCTCCCATGCCTTCCTGCTTCCAGACAGATACAACCATTGGGAATCCCAGAAAGAGAAAGGACAATGGAGCATGGTAACTTCAGAGTACTTATTCTTATGGGTCCATCCATGACCCAACACTATGGGCTTGCTGTGTCTCTGGACTAAATATGACTGCTTCTGTTAAGGCGACCTCTTCTATAAAACTCTCTCCTACTTGGTTCTGGTAGATGTCTTTCTTCCTTCTAATCGTATTTAGTGTTCTACTATCTGCTGTTAAAAATTAACGTTATTTTAAATTAAGCAAAGAAATAAAAATATTCATTATAATTAAAACATATATTAAATTACATATACATTCACACAGGAACTCATTTTTATTTGGCCATACAAAATTTTAACCATGTTATCACCACAATTTCATGTATATTGATATAAGAAGAGACTATGGTTATTCTTTCCTTTATTTAAACATTAACATTGATTACAAAGTATTATTTATAGGATCAAAATACTATTGCAGTATAGAGCCAAAAAGTTGATGTGCAATTCAAAAACTAATCACATTAAAAATTACATTTTGTATTTTACTGCTTATCATAAATATGCACTTTAGAAAGTTTATGAAAAAACTCTAGAAATGTATATGAATAGAATATTATTCATAAGTTGGAGATAACCAATTTGATTGTACTTATGTGTATTTTCCAGCTTTCTTCACTGCATGCTAACAAAATGTGATAGAGTTAGATGATAGGTATAGATGGATAGAGATAGATTTTATAAAATTGTATTCATTCTTAACATGTTTTTATAAACTGATGGTTTTCAGGAATTATATATCTTTCTTCTTGAACTTCATTTTTAATAAGATAAACTTTTTTTTAAGATAAACTTTTTGACTAAATAAAACATCATAACTAAATCATAACATAAAAAAGTCCATTGTTTTAGAACCCAGTACTGCTCAACTAGGTATCTGGCTCTCCTGAGAACGTGGGGGACCAGCAGTGTCCCACCCCCTAGAGTGGCTGTCATTTCCATGTTACTTGGTTTGTCCTGTGAAATAGATATAATGTACATATGTAAGTAGATACCTATGTCATTTTTAGAAGAAGCATATACTCGCTGGTGCTAGTCTTTCAAGTCTCTTCCCTTGCAACAGAGAAAATGGAGACAATGTTTTTATCTCTATGAATTTTCCTATTCTGTATTTTCCGTAGAAGTGGAATCACACAATATGTAATCTTTTACATCTGGTGTCTTTCCTTTAGCTTAGTGTTTTTAAGGTTCATCCATATTGTAGCATATTCTTCTCTCCCCGTTTCTGAGTGGCCACCAGTGATCCAGGTTTCTGGAATTTTTATTAAATATAAATGATACAATCCTTAATGGGCTATATCTTTTCATCGAGTTTTCTTACATTTTATATTATCTATCTACAAGGAGTAGAAAAGTTTAAAAGGCAAAATATATTTAACTCTACAGATAATTATTATATGACTAAAAAGTATTAGACCAGTGACAGCTGTGGAACTTAAAGGAAAATACAAAAACTGATTCCTTTGTTTGCTTGTTTGTTTTACTGTTATAATACATTCTCCTAGATGTTTCTAAAAATATATTGGACTTTTAAGGACTTATCCACCTCTGTGACTCAATGTGAAAGGAAATGTGAATCACATAAAAATTTAAATACATACATTTTCTTATCTGAAAAACATAGTAAAATTCTTCATTTTGATAACTGATAAATTTTTAGACAGTTTTCATGAAATTTTAATTATGCAGAAGCCCTCCTTTTTCATAAATTAAAATAAACTATATCTTGAAGTCTTAGGATCAAAATGGATTACATTTTTCTTTAATATATGTGAAGTTCTAAAACTCAACTCAGCACTGAAAAAGCTACAAATGAATTCTTTATCCTGGGTATTACTGACAAAAAGGATTAAATAAATGTGTTTGATTTCTTTTCTTTCTTCTAAAGCATAAGCTAGCTACAATAACAGAATAAAGCTTCAGATTTCTTTTCTGTACTATATTGCAAAACTCTTATCTAATGTAAATTGATATTTAACAGCTTTTTCTAGTCCCTGTGAGGATTTTCTGCCTTAAAAAAATCAATTCTTCTTTCAAGTGCCTTAAAGTTAGTTTGCCTACTATAAATTTTGTTTTTGCTAAGAAAATGTATTTTCTCCCTCACTCCAGCTATGTTATTGCCTCTTTCTCTTACCTTCATCTCAGTCTACCTCTTTGCATTGCCATGGATTCTTCAGCATTCTGATGATGCATTTAATCCTCTAGTTCTTCATCATTCCAGGATATCAACTGTTTAATAGAAAAGAATTTTTATTTTTAATAGAAAGGTTAAGCTGTAAAATGAGTTTGGCATATAAAAAGTAAATATGAAATGAGACATAATGTAAGGCCACAGATGTTGTGATTTTCAGTGACTCAGGACCTTCCATCCATGTCCTTTGTTGTTTTTCTTTGGTTATTTACGGAAGCTTTTTCAAATGCAGAGACTCTTGACCAAATAGATAGATATAAGCCTCTACCAAGGCAGATCTGTACTGATTATATGGTGAATGTAGTACCAGTTTCTAAAAGATAAAGGTTAAGTGGAAAAAAAAAAAAAAAAACACACTATTTGCACGGGTACCAAACTGCTTCACGCAACAAGCTGTTTCAGTATTGAACCGCCACCTAAAAGTACAATATAGAATTTCTATCAAGTTTGAATCTTTATCTCAAAACACAGCAACTTCCAGTAATGTAGTTAGCCATCATTGTTCTGCATTTTTTAGTCCGTAAAACCTATATGAGGCCATTATGGATTTATCATTAAAGATTAGCAATATGTTCGTATTGTCACTTGTTTTTGTGAATTTTGCAGACATGAGTTAATTTAATGTGTCTTCTTGTCTAGGTTACAGTACCCTCTTAATCAAACAAGAATTTAGATGTTACTGTGAAGTTGTTTTGTAGATGTCATTAACAACTACACTAAGTTGACTTTGAGTAAAGAAGATTACCCCTCATAATGGGGATGGGCCTCATTCAATTAGTTGAAGGCCTTAAGAACAAAAACTGAGGTTTCCAGAAGAAATTCTGCCTCAAAACTGTGGTATCACTCCCTACCTGAGTTTCCAGCCTGCTGCATTGCCCTACATATTTGACTTGCCAACCTCACAAACATGTAAGCCAGTTCCTTAAAATAAATCTTAGCATGCAACCACATGTATACATGTGTATGTGTACATATACATATGGATATGTGATGTCTATGTATGTAATCTTCTGTTGGTTCTGTTTCTCTGCAGAATTCTGAATGATACAATCATGTTTTTCTCCTCCAACTTACCCTTCCTCATCCTCTCATCTCCCTTCTCTTTTCCTTTCTGTGTAGTGGTGCTCATGGTGGCCAAGGTGATTGTTGGGATATTGTGTGGGAGAAGCTGAGTTGAAGATATATTGAGTAACATTTAGTGGGATACATGTACACTATTTTTGCAGTGTTTCCCTCGAAATTTCTTTATACATATTTCCTTTTTCTCACTATAGCCACACCATTGTAATATCTTCCAGGAATACTTCTTTTGCCCACTGTGTTGATATTGTGAAATAAATGTACAAGACTAGAAGTTATAACAATGTGAACATGCCCTCCAGACCTGTCCCTGGAATGTGTATAGTAGAGGAGAAATAAAATAAGTACGAAAGACCAACACAAGAAACTAGCCTTTGGAAAAATCCTACACATCTTACAGAGCCCATAAAACATGTTGACAAAGGTTGTTTCTTTTTCCTAAATTTAAAAAAAAAAAATCTTAAAATTTGAATGAATAAATCTGAAAGGAAAAAAATATCAAATCTGAATAATAAGAAATAAACCTGAAGCTTTTGCAAATGATAAGAAATATATTTTGATCAACTATGAGTGCAAGATCTTTCTATCCTCTATATAGAATATATTTAAAAATTGTTACATGAGGTGGTGATCCACAAATATGCAGCCAAAAAAAAGTAGGAAAATTATTTATAGCATTATCTCAGGCAGATAACTAATAAAAGTTTTATTTTTATTAATTATGCTTGCATTATTTGTAACCTTTATAAAAAATTTGTGTTTTTTTCAATGTTTTCTCATCTTAATGGTTATTTCTTTTTATACCTAATATTATATTCATAACACTGTATACTTTAGGTTAAATTTACCCCAAGCGTGCAAATTTTAGGTGAAAAAAATCCCTATAGGGAGGAATTCTTGGTTTCTGTTTGTGCTGTAACATAGGCTGAAGTAATTTTTTGTCACCCTACCTAGCTATGGCTGCTGTTCCAGTCACCTGGGCTGCTACACAGACAGTCATAGTCTGCCATCATTCAGTAGTAAACCCGGAGCCAGTGAAGCCTGCTCTGTCATGGCTGAGTAATCAACACCACTTTCCACTAAGGTCACTGCTGAGAATGCCTACACAAAGGTATGCCATCTGTATGTTTTTGTTTTTGTTTTTGTTTGCTGTGGCAGATAAAACAGGTGAACCAAGTACCATGGTCCCTTGATCAGTTGATCAATGGCATTTTGGCTGTGTTGATCCTTTGCAAACCAAAGTGTAAGATTTCCTCTTCTTTATATGTGTTACCTTTATCACCTTTATCTCACCATAGAAAAGGACTGTCATTAAATAGGCGTCATTCAGTGGAATTTAATTTAATGGAATATTATTCAACTTTAAAAGAAAAGGAAATCCTACCTCTTGTGACAGCGTGGATGAACCTGGAGAACACTATGCCAAGAGAAATAAACCAGGCACAGAAAAGCAAATACTACATAATCTCACTTAGAGGTGGAATCTAAAAAAGTCAAACTCACAGAACCAGAGAGCACTGCAGTGGTTTTCAGTGGCTGGAAGGAGGGGGAAATGAGGAGATGTTGGTCCAAGTGTATAGTTCTTGAGAAAGACGAATAAGTTCTGGGGATGTAATATACAAAATGGTGACTATAATTAGTAACACCACAGAAGATTTGAAATGAGCTAAGACAGTAGATCATGTATGTTCTCACCACAGATACACTAAGAAACTTTGTGACAGTGGATGTGTTAATTAGCTGTATTGTGGTACTCATTTCACAATGTATACATGTTCCAAACATCACCTTGTACTCTATAAATGTATACATTTTTAATTTGTCAATTATATGTCAATAAAGCTAGGAAATGAATTTTTTTAAAAAGAAAGATATATTCAATTTTTTAGACGCTAAAGAGAAATAGCACTAAGATGAGAAATATATCGGTTCAGAAAAGTTATCAACCCTAGGAGAGGAATCAGCCTACCAACCAACCTGAATTAATACAGTAAAATTAGTTTCCAATTCACGCAAAGCACTCTGCAAGATCCAGTGATTCTCCAGGACAGCTATCCTGCATGCCGTGACTCAGTGAACTTGGTGGCCTTAATATTGTGGCTCTGTATTTTCAACACAATGCCTCCTCCATGAGGAGACAGACTAGAGAAACATGGAGGTTTC
Source organism: Pteropus vampyrus (assembly GCF_000151845.1). Classification (NCBI taxonomy): domain Eukaryota; kingdom Metazoa; phylum Chordata; class Mammalia; order Chiroptera; family Pteropodidae; genus Pteropus; species Pteropus vampyrus. Next base: position 8,089,245 of record NW_011888819.1, read on the forward strand.
TTCAGTGCTTCAGCTCTAAACAAAATGTCATACATTACTTATTTTATTGGTCAGACCAGTTACACACAGTCCTGTATATAGACCCAGAAAAAAGAACTGGATATTGGTGAGAAGTGGATATTAGTCTGCCTCGGAGGCTGAGAAGTAATCAGTTATTGGTATATCAGTTATTGAGATGTAATGCTAGGAAGAACACTTTCTCTGCAGTTATTCGAATGAATGCAAGAAACTAATAGATTGAGTCCTGGGAAAGGTCGTGGATTCGTTTTTATAAATATTTCGTTTGTTTTTATATTCCAAATTTTTCTATTTTTACCATAAAACTACATAACTCATATTACAAGACATATATTCAGTACAAAATACTAATTATAAAAGACTGGTTTAAAGATATGTATATCACAGGGAATGCATAAGGAAAAATTAAGTCATCGTGAGGCAGACAGTTTATGAACATAGATTGTAATGATTCTTGCAATTTTTAAACCTTTGGACTTGTATTTAAGGCACAACACCTCTAACCTCTTGGAGCTTCAACATTTACGCTTTCTACTTAGACACACATAAAATTCATCTGAACCTTTCGGATCCAGCCACATACATGATGGAAAACAGAAACAATTGCTTTTCTAGAAAACTTAGGTAAAAATGAATAAAATGTGTACCACTTTGCATTCCCACCAACAATGTACAATTTCCCTTTCTCCACATCCTCACCAGGATTTATCTTTTATCTTTTTGACCAGAGCCATTTTAACAGGTGTGAGGTGATATCTCATTGTGGTTTTGATTTTCATTTCCATCATGGTCCAAAAACCCTAGTGATTCAAATTTGTATCCCCAGATCCATTTATCCATCGATGCTGGAAAACTGTGTGAGAACACTTAATCGGCATCCCAAAATTAACATGTGTAAGACAAAACCATAATTCTCTCCTCCTCACTCAAGCTCATTCCAGGAAACTGGTTCTGATGTGTGTTTTGTGTTGTTTTGTTTTGTTTTTTAATTTACCAACAGCACAAATATACAATTCTCAAATTCATCTTACTTCCCCTCATATATTAAGGACATCACATGAATCAATGAATCCTGATTCTTTTATTTTCTATATTGATGCCTTTTTTTGCTTCTCGCCGTCTCTATGGCCAGCAGCCTACTTCAAGATTTCATCTTGTTTTAACTAGACATCTGCAATAACTACTAAACTTATTTTTCTGCCTCCATTCTTAACTGATCCATTATTCACAGGAGTCAGAATTATTACTTTTAAAATGCAAATCAGCTTATTCCAATGTTTTAAAACTTTCACTGGGGTTTCTATTACAAATGGAATAAAACCACAATTGTTACTTGGTTTAGAAAGATCTGAATAATCTGTATCCTCCTCACTCTACCCCGCTGGTCTCTCTAGTGACATATATTTACCAAAAGAGAATGAAGATAATCCATCAAAGGCTGGAAGAAAAAGCTTAAACATCCATATCTTTTCTAAAATTAAGGTAGATATTAAATTCGGTATTATTCATATATAATGCACAAGTTCCCATTGTCTCTTTTACTTGGTTTACATGTCAGAAAAGTTTTTTGGAGGAAGAATAAGGGTTTCAAATGCGGAAAATTTAACAATTAACATTCTTTGCCTTTGGAGAGTTCTGGCTTTTCTCAATTTATCTGTGCCTGATTTACACTATATATATAATATATAAAAGTTTTCTGTCAACCCCCTCCCTGAAATTTAAGAAATTACCATCATGACATTATGCATGAAAAGAAAAAGACAGTTCTCATATTTCCCCTGCTGTGATGTAAATTACCAGCCTTATTATGAAATACAATGGAAATTGATTCAGGTATGATGAAAATTTAAACAAATAAAAAAACTTTAAATGCCATTTAAAAACTTTATTAATTTAAATATATTAACTTACATCTTCACTCTAAGAATGTATAATGTCTTCAAATGTTAGCAAATGATACTGTGCACAAAGATACAACATAGATTTCTAATCTGTTTAACAACTTTTCAAATGAGTTTTAGTAAGTTTTAAACCCGTATTAGAATGTAAAAATGTAACACTCTCCAATTTGCTTACAAAAATAACTGAGTGATTGAAAAGAAGATATAAGAATAGAGCTATGATTTTTTTTAAATGCAATTTTGGAGGATTGAAAATGTACACCCGTGATTTTAGTAAGCCTGACCAAGGATACTACTCTTCTTCCATCTAATATTATTGCAATAATATTTCAGTGAAAGCAAAAGAAATATATATATTTTTTCATTGATAAATACAAATTTTTCATCTTTGTTGTTTTAAATTTTATGTCTAGGGTATCTTTATAACATACTGCTAGTACTTGTAACTGTATAAGTAAATGTTGATATATAAATGAATATTCAACATTTTTAAAGATTAAATGTGCATGCAAAAAGTTTGAAGACCACCACTCATCCCATGTCTGTTCTCCTTTCCTTGCTGTTGGTATTTTAGTTGGTCTTATGTTAGTTGAACCTATTCTTTGCGACCTGAGGCCCTCTCTCACACTATCCTTCTTTATAGAACTCTACTTTTAATTTTCTCCACTGAGAACATAAGCCTAAAGACCCCTAGTATCTTGCATACTGCTTTGCACATATGACAGTAGCTACATTTTCCTTGGATGAAAGAACTCTTGTTTAAAGTTATATTTTCTTCTTTCTGCAAAATAAAGATAAAAGTACAGTGGTGCTTCAAAAGACTGAAACACATAAACTTTCCACTTAATTCATTAGCAGAGACATTTAACATTACCATCTATAGTGCTTTTTATGTGTTAACGAATTAATATTCAAACAGACCTAAGGGGTACTTTTGGGAAATAACATTTAAAGAAAACAGAAAAAAAGAATTTAATTTGCCAGGGGTCAAAGATTTATTCAATAACAGAGCCCTTTCCAAAGACCCTAGACTTCATGTTTCTTATTCTTGTGACTAGAACTAAAAGATAAATTGATTCAATTCCATGAAGAAGGAAGAAACTAACTCATAAAGTTACAGAGCTTGAAGAGTCTTCATAGATCATCTAACCAATCCCCTTTTTCTAACATACATCTGAAAACAAATATCCTCATCCCTGGAACTAAATTTGAATATGTCCTTGGAGGATAGATCTAGGAGTTTCTATATGAACTCTAAAATAAAGTTGAATTTGTATTTTAGATAATTGTTTTGTCAGAAGACAGTTTTTATAATATTTTTTTAGGAAAAATAAGAGAAATAATTAATATTGCCTGAATTATGCATATGGATTAATCTGATATTTTTGTCATCTAAAACAATTTTTAAAAACATTTTCTATAAATTAAATATTTTTCTCTATTTTCTCATTTTAGAGGATCAGAAAAGATGATTATTCTATAGAGAACCCATTATTTGTACTTAAATAAAATGGTTATTTCTCTATTTCTATTATATTGCACTTATCATGATTCTAATTTAAGAAAGTCTCAAGATTATGATTTCTGTTTAGTTAATAATTTTAGCATATGTCTAGTTACTTCATTTGGCTCAACCAATTCTTACCTGGTTTTATATTTCCTAATTTCTATGAAAATGAATAAGTGAGAGCATTCCTGACAGAGAAAACCAAGTGGACAAAGATGCTGTAACAGAAGGAGGTAAAATGCCTTCCAGGAAAGTGGAAAAAAAAGAGCTGCGATGATAAGGGCCCTTACTCCTTACTGAATTATAAGAAATAAAGGACAGAGAAACACAAAATCATGTGGTAAAGGTGGGCAAGAATTAGGTTACTCGGCATTGGAGACCATGTTAAAATCATATATCCTAATAAAATGAGAAGCCATTAAAAATTTTATGCTTTTAAAAGTGTTCACCCTTGATGAAGTGTAGGTAATGTACAATATACTAGGAGGAGCTAACAGTATCTGAGAAGAAATCACTGGGAGACGAGTATGTAATTTAAATAGAGATGGTGATATTTGGTCTAGAATGGTAGTGCTAAATATTGAGAAAAAACGGATGTCTTAAAGAGATATAAAGGACATAATATTGACAAGACACGATGAGAGATTAATTTGGGTGTTGTGATACTTTGGCAAGGTATCAAAATAAATATAGAGGTCTGTATTGCACAACAAGATGGTCGGTGGTGGATTTCCATAGAATATAGAAATTTGTGGGAAGAGCAGATTGGCGATGGTGTGAGATTTCATGACATTCACTCTGAATATTTTGTTTGTAAAATGCCTCTGAGGTATCACAGTGGAAATGTCAAAAATAAACATGGTAATGGAAGTGGTAATCCAAGCTAAAGATATAAATTTGAAATTCAAGGAGCATAAGTGATTATGATCAAGACAAACCAATAATTACTAATGTATGAAAATCCTAAAGATTCCCTCCCCCTTTACTGTTCCTGTGTCCTCTTCCATTCTTTGTACTATATACAGGATTTATATTGACCTGCTCATTTCTATTCTGTAGCCACTCCTAAAAATTTTTAAAGTAGATCTGTCATTTCTAGTTATGGTTTGCAGGCTTAAATAAAGGAGATTCTGGTAACTAGAGCAAAGCAAACAAAACTTCGGGTGGGGAAAAAACAGTCATCGAATGATAGAAGGTATAGAGTTAAGAAGTTAAGAGGTATTTCAGGGTATTAGGCAGAAGAAATGCCTTGAAGAGTTAAAAGGTATTAAAAATGAAAAAGAAAGGAATAGTAAGAAATGTTACTTGGATTAAATTCTTCAACATTTGAAAATTATTCTTATTAATAATTATTTTACATAACTAGAATTTTTTGAAGTATTATTTGTATTTGTTTTTGAACTATTTCTTTATGACAAAAACACCATTCTGGAATTAGAACAAATTCTCATAGCTCCGGGAGCATTTATAATGCCTTTATTCCAAAAGATTTCTTTGAGGATGCTAAAACCTGAGCCTTTAGGGAGGTTTTTTCATCTCTAATCATAGAACATAAATCTCTGTTGAGGGTTCAGAACTTCAAATTTTGGCTGATTGGTGAAGGCCAAGTGATTGAGTTTCTATAAAAAGTGCCTGGGAGGTAAAACAAATTGGAGTCAAAAATTTATCCTTTCTCTAAGATAGGTAAAGGCATAATTTATTTAAGTGGAAATTACATTAGACTACGACCATTTTAATAATCATTATTTCATTAAATAACGTTCTTTGAACAAGATTTATAGCCTCTCTCTCTGCTTTGATTTCCTAATTTATAAATATAGACACACCCTTTTACCATTTGCATTTCTCAGAACTGTGGGAAGGATTATGGGTGGTAAAGTTTTTAATTTTTACAACTATTCCTTTTATTGTTGGGGAACATTTTGGAATGCTGTTACAGAGCAACTATGAAAAAAATTATGCAAGCCAGAATGACATTTTAGAATACTGTTTTAAGCTGTCATCAATTGCCAATTCAGTGAAATATTTATCATAGAAATATTAATTTAAAATGATTGATGAAATATACTCATTTAAATAATTTTATACTCAGTTATCATAAAGGAGGTATAATTATTCTAGATGGTTTTCCCAAGTTTGAGCAAATTATTCTTCCTCTTTTTTGATACCAAACCTTTTTATGGTCACCAATAAAAATACTAAGAAAATGAAAACAAATGGTAGAGTTGGTACTTATTTGATGTTCTGGATATTTAATTAGTACCCTTAAAGACATATTCTTGATACCTGTTTATTGTTTGTGTAAGATATGTGGATATAGATGTGGAGGAATTCTATTGGTAGAATTTCTATTGTACAACTTTTTCTCAATTTTCACAGCTTTGACTTGTATAACCTTGATAGTTTCAATACGCTATTAATAGTAATAATAAGAGGTGCCTACCTATATATTACAAAGAGAATATAATCAAGGCATGTGGTTTCTGGTTAAAATTAGTTTATTTTATGACAAATAAAATGTGGTGTTAAGAAATCAAAGAGTATATATATTAAAGCTTGGATTGGTATCCAGATGCTTTAATATTAACAAAGTTTTGAAGCTCAAATATACCCCTAAAATAATTACTATTAATAATGATGAAATGTTATATTTATAGTACGAGATTACTATGGACTAAAAGTTTGTGTTTCCCCAAAATTTCATATGTTGAAACCAAAACCAATACCGATGGGATGGCATTTGAAATGGAGGGTTTTTAGAGGTGATTAGGTCATATGCATATAGCCTTCATGAATGGGATTAATGCCCTTATAAAAGAGGCCTCAGAGAGTTTTCTCTTCCCTTCTGTGGCCATATGAAGACACAGCACAAAGACACTTTCTATGAACCAGGAAGCAGGACTCCCACCAGACACCGAATCTGCAAGTATCTTCATCTTGAATCTTCTAGCCACCAGAACTGTGGGAAATAAATTTCTTTTGTTTATAAGATTCCCAGTCTGTGCTATTTAGTAATAGCCATATGAAGGGACTAAGATATATATGGGGGGGGGAGGGAGGGATAGAATCCACAGACATTCATTTTTTTAAACAAAATTAATAATCTAAAAATTACTACTCACAAATAACAAATATCTTCAGATTCTTAAGCAGGAAGCTTGAATCCTTATCACCCCACTTAATAATACTCTCAAATTATACTTAAGCATTCTTCAAACTGAAGAGGCCTATAGAAATTTCAGATTCAGTATAGCAATTCTCTGAGCCATAATGTAAATTCCCCTTCTCCAGGCAAAAACAAACAAATAAGCAAATAAAAACATTAAGGAATGAATTTCCAACGTAAGCACCAATTACAAACATGCTTTCAATCATCCTTAGAATGCTGGTTAACTAATTTTTTGTTTATGTGCATTGCTTGTATTCTTCATACACACTAGTGATTTGAAATCTCAAACTAAGCAACACATTCAGATTTGATCACATTTGAATATTAAAGAAATCCTCTAATATCATCTCCCAGATTCAAAATATCCATCATTGAAATGAATCCAGTTTGTTTTTACTAATTTTTCCTACTCCACTATATAGATAATGTAAGTTATTAAGTTCAAGTAGCTGTTTGCGATAATTTATAATTTGAATTTTCTCTTATGGGAGAGATTGGCAATCTAGTCAATAAAGATTTTTATTTGTTAAGAAATGTTAGAGAAATATAGAACAGATGGATCTAAATCTAATGAAAAATTTCTTCTAAATAAAAATAGACAGGGTGCTGTCTCTTAAAAAATAGTTTTCAGTAACAGTTTTAAAAATTAGTTAGCACAATTAGATTACCCCATTAATGTTTATTTTTATTAGTCAAGATGTCTACCTACCCTATTTTACATTTTATTTTTTCTTAAATTTAATAAACATTTTGTATAATTATGGAACTTCAAGGATTCCCTTTAGCTAATATAGCATATAATCACATAGATATAACCAAAAGCTTTAGATCTTTCTTAAATGTACTTTTTGAGCTATTAGAAAATATATTTTTAGTTTTAATAATGAATAAAATATAATTATATTGAGGCATATTTTCCTTTATTTACTCACCCAAGGTTTAATTCTACAAACTGGTTATAAATCTATGGAGGACTTTTAGAGGCTGAATTAATTTACGTAAAATAGGAGATGGGAAAAAAATATATCACTCTCCTGGATAGCATGTAATGGCATAGGGAAAAAAGTATGATGAGGTAGAGGGATCTGACCTTTTGCTCTCTGATATAAAAACTCCAGACTCTCCTTTCCTTTGGTATGGTGACCAGCAGTGTCTGCGATTGTGGTTCTTCTGTCAGTCTGACTCCCTGAGTATCAAGAGTAAGACTGTCAGATAAAATACAAAACACCCAGTTAAATTTGATTTTCACATACAAACAACAACAAAATTAGTAGAAGTATTTCCCAGATATTGCATGAAACATAAAAATGTTATCCGTTGTTTATCTGAAATTTAAATTTAACTGAGTACCTTTTATTTTTCTTTGTTATATCTGGCTACCTTAATCAAGGCTGTCTGACAATACATAACAAGACATGTAGCATAAGCAAAAAATGAACTTATTTAAATCATGGGATTACTGCAGTAAAGCCTAGCTAATTTAGAATGATACATCTACCTAAAGTCAAACATCTATTTGCCAGAGAAGGGTAATTGTACTCAATCAGATTTTACTATAGTTGGACATATAAATTACAAAGATTTAGACATATATGTATATGTATCATATATTATGTCTGTATATTATATATTATATATGTATATTATAGGGCATTTGAATTTATATCCTGACTCTTTCTCTATGTTACAAAGTCTTATTTGCTTTACATTTAGTTAACAGAATTATCCTAATTATTATCAATATCAATTCAACTTCACCAGAATAATAGAATATTAAGTATTACTGTTTATTTTTTATTTTTTACCTACAAATTTCAGCACTGAAAACCTGTGGAGTAGTAAGTACTAAAATTTATATTAAATACAGCACCAAAATTTATATTTCTGGCATTGACTATACATTGACAACTGTGTTTATATATCAGTATTATACTAAGGCACTGGCATCAGGTAAAGAACTTGATGCACTATAGCCAGCTTTAAAGAAAACCTACCAAATGACAATATTGAAAAGCAATGCTGGGGATACTTAATTATTTTGAAAGCTTACAAGGAGACAGATGTTGAATATACAGAATCATTTTTGCATCATACTGATTCTTACTGCGTTTGGATATTCACATTCTATGTAACCATAGGTAATCATTCCCTGAAAAGGTAGAAGAATGAAGAAACAGTTTAAGAAATAACACTTTTGTATACTCTGCATGCTTTTGCTGTCTTCACATGAGGCTAATAAGTATGCATCTTTGAAATTATAGCTAGGCAGAATATTTAAAATTAGTTTATTTTAAACTCAGAAAATTTTATTTGGAAAAAAATGGCGAATTCAGTTTTCTGTTGGTATATACATAGGCTCTTGCATCAACTTTGAAATATATCTTATAGCAACAAGGAATGGCACTGATTGATAAAATAAAAAATCCATAACAAGGAAAATACTACGCCTCATGTTTTCAACTTTAAAAAATTATAATAGTTGATTGAAGAGGGATAAAAGAAAGATAGTTGAACACTATGAAATAAAAAAAATTATAATAAAATCTTCAAAAAACGACTTACTAATATGAAATTTTATCTTTTATAAGATATGAACTAAAAATTTGTAATAAGATATTTGCAAACACTCATTATATTGCTCAGAAAGCAAAGATTTAAAACAAAATTAGCAACATTAATGTTCTTTGGGAAAATTCGCCATTGCAAATTCATTTTTTTTTTATTTATTTAAGATGTGTTAAACATCAGTCACTTGTTCAACAAAATCCTTGTATTCTACGATAGGCACAGTTTTATGTGTGACAGCTAAATAAAAATACACTTTATGTAGTTTTCATTCTACTGGAAACCATAGAAAATAAACTAAATAAATAAATAAAACATATGATATGACAGATAGCCATCATTGCTAAGGGAAAATAGTAGAGTAGGGAAACCAGCAATATTGTTTAGGATGGCCATTATAAGGTGGCCACACAGAGAGAAGGATATGTTCACAAAGGACTGAAGAAGGTGGACCGCGAGTCACGTCGAAGGGATAGGCAGTAAACAGGGTCCCGAAGTAGAAGTCAGCTGCCATGTTCAATGCACTCACATTGTCGTTAAAACAAGTGAGTATTGGTGGTGCATGGAGTGAGAGGGGAGTCAGAAAAGTAGTAGTGATTTGGTTCACGAAGGACCTTTTAGGTTAATCAATTAATGCTAATCCTGTGAAGATTAGCATTCGTTTTTAAAGAAATGGAAAACCATAGTAAGGTGATGAGCAGGTATACAAGATCTACTTGACATTTTTTTAAAGTAAAAAATACTTCTCACTTCTCTGTTGGGAATAGACTTTGGGGCAGGGGAGGAGATCGTAAAGGTTAAAAGCAGTGAAACCAGTGAGGAGTCTTAGAAAATCTAGATGAAAGATAATGACCTAATTCAGAATGAGAGCTGAGGAATGGAGGGAAATCACTGGACCCTGGAAATAATTTAGTATATCTAGGTATAGCCATCCATATTTACTTTGGATATAGTATATGAGAGGAAGAATGAGATCAAGAATTATTCCAAGGTATTTGTTTGAGTGAATAAATGAAGGAAAGGGTGAAGTCATCCTTAACCAAAAAGAAAACTAAGCAAGAGCAGGTTTGGTGATAAGATCAAGAGTTCCCTTTTGGACATGAGAAGTTTAAATTACAAATTAAACATCTAGTGAAGCTGTGTAGTAGGAATTTGAATGTACACACCTGGAATTTAGAGGGAGTGGCCTGAAGTTATAAATTTGGGAGTCATTAAAATTTAAATAGTAACTAAAACGATGAAGCTGGATGAAACACCAGAAGATAGACCTTAAAGGGAGGAAGAAGTAGATGTACAAAGCCTGGACAAAGATCAAGATTCAGAAATTATAAGGAAACAAAGAAAACTGAGAAGGAGCAATGGAAGAAAGAAAAATAATAAAAAGGCAGGATTCAGGAAGACATTAGGAGAACATGTTTTAAGGACGAGGGGAGACTAACTGTGATAAAAACTGTTTTCAGATCAAATAAGATGAGGACTGAAATTGGCCATCTTCTTGACCAAACTGAAAATTTTTAAAAAAGAAAGAAAATCAAAAACCTCACCAGTGCTTTTTTCAAGCATTTTATTGGATTGCTAATCTCTGTAATCCCCTAGGAAAAGGCAATTGTTTCGATTGACTGTATTTTTAGAAGAAGGGAATTTAAGGAGTTTTATTTTGGTTTTTTCACCATAAAATTCATGCTCCAAAAGTCAAGGAACCACAATGGGGATTTTCTCTTTTGCAAAATTATCCATTCCAAATGCTTTCTAAACTAGAGAAAATAAACATGTGACTATCTTGTTTTAGGTCACACACGGCCTACTATAAAGCAGACATAGCTAACGTGCCACTATCGTTTACATTCACAATAGCAGATTGGGACCCCGGAATCCATTATAGTAAAGAAACCACTGTTCTAAAGATTACTACATGCCTGAATTATTTCCTTTACCGAAGACATACTTAGAAAATTGTTTTAATTTTTTACAGGAAGACTAGGGAAACAGCCTGAGCATTTGCATTGGGAAAAAACAAACAAACAAAAAAAACCTTCCTCTATGATAGGCTTTTGGCCCATGGACAGACTCATGTTGGGGAGTTATTGACAAGCTCAGAGTGTATTTCATAGTAGAACAAGTAAGCATCTATTCAACATTCTTGTTGTTTTCAGCCATTACACAGGGTATAACCATAACTTAAAAGGAGCAGGAACAGAGTGTCCACAGGAATGGCCCAACAAGGATCTTTGACCATGCGTCTCTGGCAACAGATAGTATACTCTGCAAGAGAAATTCAGGCTTTTATAACCTAATCACGAAAGTGGTGCCATTTAACTTCTGCTGTGGTATATTGACTGGAAGCCAACCACTAAGTTCAGCGCCCACATTAAGGGGAAAGGATTACACAATGCGTGAATACCAGGAGGCAAGGATCAGTGTGAGACATCTGATGTGATGACTTACCATACATATATTTTTGAAAAGGGAAATATATGTACAAAATCAGTGTCATTTAAAGTTATGAGTATGGAAAACAATTGTACATTTTATTTAGACATAATTTTATTTAAAAAGATTATAATTGACTAGTATTTGTGTGACTGAAGAAACATAATTGTGTTTTTAAGGAGAGGTAAGGAATTTAAAATTTAGAAAGATGGAGATTCAGTGTCTTCCTATGTTACCTTTAAGTTAAAAATATCTATCCTCCTTACTCTGTCTTTAAATTAAGTAAATATTTATTGATTATGCTACCATTGTAAATTAAAACAGTTGTCAATAAAATTAAAGCTAAGATTGTATATAATGTTATTTTGACAAGAGTTGAGGAATACCTGAAAACTGCTTTGCTAATCAACTTTTTTCAAGGGTATGAAAAAATAAAATCTAATTGAATCCAAGAATCTCATTATGTAAGTTGAGTCAGTGTTAAGTGACTCTCAATGCAGACCACTGATAAAGTTGATTTAAAGAGAAAAAGAGGAAAGGAAAAGGTAAATAAAGAAAGAAGCAGAGAGAAAATAAGAGGTTGGCTGCATAATTCATTGGTGATTGATTCAGGAACCACCTAGAAAGAGAGTTACCCAACTTTGCTTACCACATTGACGCAATCACCTGAAGAGTTGAAAGAATAATGAGGTAATTTAACAGTAATCTACTTTCTTGCAATTTTTTTGACAATACTAGCATGGATAGAAATTTTTTATATAAAAAAGATAAAATGGAAGATATCTTCAGGGAAAACATTTAGTGGTTTAAAGCAAAATTATTAGTGAAAATGAGAATATTATCTGAAAAAAGAAAAGTCTCAGGAATTCTTCATAGAGAATTGGATAATTGGTTCAATCTTTTAAAGAAATTTTGCAAAGCACTGTCTAAAAGACATTAAATTAGTCATAAAAATACATTTGTCATTCAGAACAAATGGAACAAGAATTGGAAATATATTATATTCTCTTCTCATTTAAGAGTAAAAGCACATCTTTGCATTGAATATTTCAGTTGAAATAAATTTTTATAACTCATTAAATGTATGTTATAGCTAAAGAACCAAGTAAACTTGAGTCACAGAGACAATAACCTTATTTGGTTCCTTTAACAAGAGAATGTTAAAAGATGTTTTCCAAACTCAGGAATCAACAAAGGATTGTAACAGAAATATCCTCTCTGGCCAACTTTTCTGGATCAATAATTTAGAACATTATATAATTATGATAGCATTCGAAAGCCAGTGAAAAGTTAGATCGTATCATTTTTAGAGTGTTATATATATTGCTTAATAAGAAATATGAAATAATTTACATAATGATTGTTTGCTTTTTCTCTACACTATCAATAGCCTAAACCTTAGGCAAAAGTGCAAATTATTCGAGGGTGCCATCTGGAATGCTTCTAGAAGCACGGGTGGTAGAGAAACTGCAGGATTAGGAAGACAGAAAAGCTTTGTTTTATATTGGAACATCCCTAATGAGATTAAGGCAAAACAGGGAGATGAAATTGTAGCTGGGAGGAAAGCCAAAGTTATAAATCTGGAAAAACAAGATTATGGAATGGGTAATGATTTATTGATATAATCGATGTGAAATTAAGTTAACAGAAGAATTACAATTTTGAGCAAAGATCAAGGTTACAAAGAGAAGCAGCAGGACAATTGAACAGCATAAATCTCATATTTCATTTGCAGTCATAAATTTCATTTAAGAGAGCACAATCTGTAAGGCTATGGTATGGTAATAGTGGATGATTTTTAACACAAACTCTTAGAATTTGATAAAAAAAGAAATAGATGGGACAAGGTAATTAATAAATTACTCACATATATGTGTTTGTGTTTGCATGTGTGTAAAATCCTAGTCTCCAAAATTAGATAATTCACACATTTTCAAATAAACATTAAGTATAAAAACTGAGAACTGACTATATACCAGAGCAATAGAGTCTCCCAATACCAATAAATTAATATAAGACCACATCCTTGACCACAAAGCAATAAAGTTATAAATCAGAACACACTTCTATTCAGTGGAAAATTAAAATTGAAAAAGAAACACTTTTCAAAGATATCCATGAATCAAAGAAAATATATTTATTGAAAGTACAAAATACTATTGAAAATAAAAATAAAATATGTCAATGCTTATAGGTGCAGCAGTTATAGTACTATAAGAAAGAATTATAAGTTTAAATGCATATGTTAAAATGGGAATATTTGAAAATTAATGTGCTAAATTTAGAAAAAATGACAGGGGAAAGACAAGTAAGGTAGGACAAAGAAATAAGACAAATAAGAGTAGAAATTATTGAAAAAGAAATAAAAAATTTAAATCTCTAATGAAATTAAAACCTGGCTATGTACCAACACAGTACATACCAACAAAACAATTGATTTTTCAAGAATGTTGTAGATATTAGAAAAATTTTGTAACAATACCAAATGTCCGAGAATCCTGAGGGCGAATTTGTAAAATAATTTGCACTTTTTGCCAGCACAGGGCCCCTCCCTTTATCAATCACAATTATGAAAGCAAAGATTATTTTTTCCTTCATGAATCTGTAGTCAAAACCAAACACAGTTTCTGACATACAGTAAGCGCTCAATAAATTACCTGTTTAATGAATAAATTATGCAGGAGTCCAGTAGAACATTTAAGGAAAGAGAACTCAAATACCATTAGTAGTTCTATTAAAATTTGTTTTCCGTAGAGAGGATAAATACTGCTTTTAACTTTGTCTTTGATGAAAACAGTGTTTTTAATTTTGGTATATAGCCAAATTTTAGGATCTCTTGACCTCAATTATGACAATCTTTTACAGATCCTTTAAATAAAAGGATCTATAAAATTATATCATTAAACTATATATTACATGTCTAATTTACAATTATAAGTAAAATATGTTTATTTAAATTAAGAATTTTTAATTATTGTAATTTCACACTTATATGTTTTCTATTCCGATTTTTTGTACCATGCTCCTGTATATTTGCCCATTTAAGTTCGTATGCTTATCTAGTTTCAACAAAGATGCACATGCACTACTGAACTAGCTTTGAATAATGTCTAATGCAGTGCCATGTATATATAAATATTAACTAAAAAAATTAGATAATGAGGATAAAGGTGATATAAGCTCATTATATGGAAGTGTACAAAAAGTATAATTTACAAAAAAAAAAATGTTAAATTCCCACACACCGCAAGAAAGTTCATAGATCATGAGCTTATATTAAATTTTACGGTAGTTCTGGTGCAAACTTAGCCATAATTAAGGCTAAATTTACACAAAAACAATTATGGACTATATGACATTAGTGTGACAAAACTGCAGAGCTAAATACATAGACAGCCTTCCCCTGACAAACCTGCCAGTTGTCAAATAGGTTGTCTAACTCAAGCATAGATTGATATAAACTGTTAATTTTATTGACTATGCATAATTCATAATATTTTTCTTGTCTATTTTACTATTCTTTTATAACTCAGATATTTTTCCCACTAAACAATGTATTAGATATTTTCAGTAAGTTATTCAGCATTTATATATATATAACAATATATATTATTTTTAAATATACATAATATGTATACATATATTAACTTTCTGTCCTAGAGTAGAAGACTATAATGTAGAGTCACCAATGAGATAGAAACTTTAAATAAACATTTGGTTTGGTCTGAATGTGCTTGTCTCCCAAAATCCATGTTTTAAATCCTAATGTCAATGTAATAATATTAGGAGTCAGGGCTTTGGGAAGTACTTAGGTCATGAGTAGGGAGCCCTCATGAATGAGATTAATGCTGTTATGAAAGAGACCCCACAGAGCTCGCCAGCGCCCTTATGCCATGTGAGGACACAACTAAGAAGTCCGACACACAAACAAGGGCCCTCACCTGACCATACCAGTAATCTGAGTTTAGACTTCCAACTTCCAGATATGAGAAATCAATTGCTGTTGTTTATAAGGCACCTATTGTGTGGTATTTTGTTATAGCAACTTGAACAGACTAAGTAAACGTGTTTTTGTTTTAATGTTTTTATGACGAGATTTAAAGGATTGACAGACACATAATTTTCCAGGGAATGATGATCTATAATTGAATAAACAAATTGAAGAAGTAAGAAGGGAAGCTTGATGGAAAAGAGTAGAAATTAATAAAGCAAACAGTAAAATATTTGATCATAGAATATAATTTATTTATATTTATTTATATCCAGTTTATTTAAAAAGAATTGAGAGATAATCAAACACACATTTTCAGCATATAGGGATTTCCATCTACATAAGTTTTCATATGTGTCCAATACTTTTCTTCCTACAATTCAAACTACTGTCTTAAAAATGTAAGTTGATAGCTATATGTACAAATCAATTTCTATTCATATCAAGCAGTTATTAATTCAGATCAACCAATCTCTGTATAACCTGGGGAATGAATATACATGAGCTGAGAGGTAAATAAATAAACTATGGAAAACCTTCAAGAAAAGAACTATAGTTTGCATCATAGAAAAAAACACAAATGACTTCACATATTTAAAATTAACGTTGCCAATAATAAAACTGAAACATTTATGATAGTTGTCTCCATAGAAAGATGACTTAATTATTAAATTTTACAAGGTAGTAATATCTCATTCTCATGTATTAACCGAGTATATGGCAGTCACTTTCCAATGAGAGGACGGACTATTTATTGTAATAATTTATCAAGTTTTGTCTGTTGAGAAGGGAAAGATAAATACAAACTAAAAGTATTTTATTTTAAAGCCAAAGGATTTATAAATAGAAACTGAAAAACATTTTCTCGAAATTCAATAAAAAAAGTTATATGTTTAGACATTCTAGCTACATTAATCTTGATAAAATAAAGGTCTTGCAAAACTAATAAGATTTACATTGGGAAAAAAATAGATGTAGGGCTTAGACTTGGTTTGATCAGTAGAATATGGATGTAAATGATATGGTATAATTCTCTTTAAAGGAATCTTATGTTTCTGCTTGCTCCCTCTTTTGTTTCTGCCATCATAATACAAAGGACATACATTGTGTGACCTGCTACATCAAGGTGGATTAGAAATATGTGGAGCTAACCCATACCCAACCTAGAGCTTATTATAATCAAATCTGTCTCTACTCCGTCTAGAGCAGCCACACTCAGCTGACCTGAAAACAAACAACCAAATTAAATATTTTTGTTTTAAACCACTGAGACTTAGGATGGTTTCTTACATAGCACTATTGTTCCTTTTTTTGTTTATTTTACTTTTAATCACAGTTGACATTCAATATTATTTTGTATTAGTTATAAATATACAGCGTAGTGGTTAGACATTTATATAATTTATGAAATGATTCCCCCAATTAGCTGTAGCCACCTGGCATTATACAGTTATTACAATATTATTGACTGTATTTTCTATGCTATACTTTACATTTTGTGACTATTTTGCAACTACCAATTTGTACTTCTAAATTCTTTCACCTTTTTCACCCACCATCCTAACCCCCTCCTATCTGGTTACCATTAGATTATTCTCTGTATCTGTGTATTTTTCTGTTTTGTTTTTTCTATTATTGTTGTTTAGATTACACATATGTGAAATAATACGATATTTGTCTTTCTCTGTCTGATTTATTTAATTTAGCGTCTATCCATGTTGTCCCAAATGGTAAGATTTATTCTTTTTTATGGCTGAGTAATACATACTCCATTGTGTGTGTGTGTGTGTGTGTGTGTGTGTGTGTGTGTATCACATCATCTTTATCCAGTTGTCTATTAATGGGTACTTAGGTTGCTTCTATATCTTTGCCATTGTAAAATAGCACTGCAGTGAACATAGAGGTGCATATATCTTCTCGAATTAGTGTTTTGGATTTCTTTGAATAAATATCCAGTAGTGTAATTGCTGGGTCATAAGGGAGCACAGTTGTTTCAATCAATAATGGATAAACATAGATGGAAAAAAATATTAACAGCAATGACTTTTTTTCTGCAATCTCTTTTATCTTGTACATTTTCTACAATGAGTATACATATTTTAATTAAAATAATTATTAAATTAAATGATTTATCTAATGTATAGAAACTAGGACTTTATAGAAATTAAGATCTTAGGACAAAAATAATAACTAAAACTTATGATCTAAAAGTACCTAATGATTATTAAAATTCATATATACAAATTATTTGTGATCGGAGGGAATGCCCCCCAGAGAAATGT
>NW_011888819.1:8107157-8116788 GCF_000151845.1 Pteropus vampyrus
TAACTAAAACTTATGATCTAAAAGTACCTAATGATTATTAAAATTCATATATACAAATTATTTGTGATCGGAGGGAATGCCCCCCAGAGAAATGTGCAGAAAGGCAAAGGAGAGCTTATTTAATGCTAGCTATTTATACTCTATATTTAATCCTTTTTTGCTTAGAAAAATGATGGCATTGATATCTATTGCTTCTCTTTATCTCACCAAAAGGATTTCTTCCAGAAATGCCAATGTTATGCATAGTGATGATTT
This sequence comes from Pteropus vampyrus, assembly GCF_000151845.1. Taxonomy (NCBI): domain Eukaryota; kingdom Metazoa; phylum Chordata; class Mammalia; order Chiroptera; family Pteropodidae; genus Pteropus; species Pteropus vampyrus. The sequence goes on from NW_011888819.1 coordinate 8,107,413, forward strand.
GATTTCTTTAAGCTGTCATCTGACCATCTTCTATTGGCAGAATGTAACAAACAGCGCCATTTTTATATGCTCCAATATTATGCTATTATTATTGTACAATTCCTTTTTAATTTCGATATTTTTTTAACTTTTACTTTTAAATCTTTAACAAGTCTGTGCTCTTAGATAAGCTTTGTATAGCTTTAACCCTTACCTTATCATTTTTCTTGGCACTCAGCATTTAGCTTCTTTCAAAAGTGAACCTCTGTGCTTTTGAGAGAGTATTATGGATTGGGCTGCTAAATCTAAGTTAACTCGCTAGTATCTATTATTTCTTCTTGACTAATCTGAATCACAGTCTACTTTGTCTTCTATTTTTTCTTTAAGCCAACATTATAATTCTTTAATAGACATATACAAAAGTTGTTAAATTTACCAAGTATATTGACTTAAAAGACATAATTACAAAGCACATATAATCGATATTTTTAAAGCATGTTTAAAATATCAAATATATTGAACTTTTTGTATTTGTTGAATATGGTATAGCCAGTGAGTATAAATGAGATTTTCATTTTGTAATCAGTTTGAAACTAAATTGCTGTTTGATCCTTAGTTATTTGCATGAGTCTGGGCAAAATATTAAATTTATTGAGCTTCAGTATCCTTCATATAAAGTTTCGTTTAAAATAGCTCAGAGTTTTATTGTGTCTACATCCACGAATAATATTAATGAATAAGATATAGTAAGTACTACTCATTTTTTAAGGTGGTCTTGTCAGTAGAGGGAACTGAAGGAAGAAATGGAGAAATAACACAAAACATGTAACTTTACAGTTATAAAACACAGAGATAATCTGCTCTAACCCCCTCATTTTATAGTTGGCTAAACTGAGGTCAAGAGAGAGTTACTGTTTTCCCTGAAATCTCTCAAGAAGAGAGTGGCAGGAAGACAATGACATGTTCAAAGTTATATAATAAATCCAAGGGCCAAGAACAGAGCTTCAAAATATTTGTTTTTCTCTGGGTAAGGAAGGCCCATCTGCATTAGCAAGACTGTCTTAATATCATATAATATTATCTCCAAAGAATTTAAAGATATTGTAACCAATTTTTACATTATTCAGTATTCCTAAAACAACTAAATTTTATTATGTCACCTCCTTGAAATCTTTAAAAATCAGTTATGACCAATACTGCTGTGCAATAGGAAAAAATAGTGCAAAAGAAATCCAATTTATTGAAAATTTATTCCTTTAACATTAGTTTTTGAGACTAGCCCTGCTTTTTATTACTATTATTTTATCAAATTAGCTCATCTAGATCACCAGAGAGACAGATGACACTTTTGAGATATGTCCTACTATTATTCATCTTTTCTAGAAAATAAGACTAGATCAGATCTTGGTTTCAAAGAAAAAATAATAATGATTTGAATTATTTCATTTTAGTCTAATACTGGATGTAGTGCATGTGATAAAAGTAGAAACTCCTTGGGGTAAATAAAATTTTAACTTCACAAAGCACACGTTTTAATCCTTCTTACATTATGGACTCTGAGAAAACTTGTATTTTTGCTCACATGTGGAGTTTATATTTCCCTGGGTCCTGTATTTCCTAGCCTTAGCTGAAACCATAGAGACAACTGTTCATGTCACATTTTCTCCCCAGATACAATCCAAGATTACTAAAAATCTCACAAGTCATCTTGTTTTTGAAAGATTTACAAGATTTTCTGACCAGATAAGTTGGATAAGTGAACTTCAGATTGGTATCTGAAATTAACTCCCTTACTATTTAAGGTTTGTCATGGGCGATACTATCAAAAAGTAGCACACGTAGCTTATGTTCACTGGCAAGAAAGGGCTTTGGCATGCTGCCTAAAGGAAAAATACCTGCAATTCAGAGAATTATGATGACTTTTTTTAATGTTTCCATACCTTTTCAAAGTTTCCACTGAATCAGGGTCATTTAGCTCTACTCTCTACTTTCAATTGACTTTAACCTTTTTAGTATGAACCTTGATTCAAAAAAGACACCCATGATAATCAGGCTTTTTAATTATCTCTCTCAGGTTTTGGGTCGGGATGTTGATATTGTTATTCTGCTAGATAGTAATGCTCCTTAAAATGAAGGAGTATGCATGGAAGTCAAGGATTTTTCAAATTAATGCTTTTTGTTTGTTTCAAAGTTGGCTAAGATCCAAATATATTTGTTGGATTTCTGAAAATCACTGTTTCTTTGCTTTTGTGTTTGAAGAATATAGCAGCAGCCCTACTCACTCAAACACATATTTTTCATTCCGTTATCTTTTATTTTCTTTGGAATTAACATTTGGAATTAATGACAATTTCACAGATCAACATTTTCTTGTTTTCCTCCCAGCTACTCAATGCCTTCTCTTTCTTCTCCCTTACTAGATGATGGAATCGTAAATAGCAAGTAAGTCTGGAAAATAATTTTTTGAAGTGGAGTCTTCAGGTACAGGACATTAGAAAATGAAGGCTGTCTTAAATATCTGCCCCTGCTCTTCTGAATCACTGGAATATTATGCATCAGTTCTTTACTTCTCAGTATTATCTATTCTGCATGTGTACACACTGTGAAACTAGACTGTCTGGATCTTTACAGGTTGGGCAAATTACTTTATTTCTCTATGCCTCAGTTTTTTCATATGTAAAATGGGAGAAATAATCATTTTTACCTGCTAAATTTTTTGAAGATGACAAATAAACACTACATAGGTGTACTATTTTCTATAGTGCAAGTTAGTATAAATTAAAATAATCATACAAGTGAAATAAGCCAGACGGAAAAAGTTTAAAACTACATGATATCACACATATGTAGGACATAAACCTAAAAGCAACAAGCAGAGACTCACGGACATGGACAATAGACTAGTAGTTACCAGAGGGTTGGAGTAGGGGGCAGGTAGATGGAGTAAAAGGGGTCAAATATGTGGTGCTATATGCCTTACTGTTGAATTGTACACTGGAAACTTACTGGATTTCATTAACCAATGTCACTTTAATAAAAATAAATAAATAAAATAAAATAACCCCAATTGTTAGAGATGCATCATTGGGTAAAGGAGAGCAGAGTGAAATATGGCTTTTAACTTGAATTCTCTAACTCGAATTCAACTTGACCAACTTGGAATTTGTAAAATCAGAGATTATCACTAGTTCCATCCTTCCTAGGGGGTCTTGAATTCCCAGACCTAGTGAGCAGAGGAATAGCCAGATTAAGTTAGCTAGATTCACTGGATTCACAATTGTAAATCACAGAAAAGAGAAGAAAATGAAAGGTAAAAATGGTGTGGGTGATGCAGGACAAGGAGGAATACTAGATATGCAAAAGAAAGAGGGAAGAAGGAGGGAAAACTGAATAGCAAATCAGACCTAGCTCGAGTGAAAACAGTGAGGTTGTGAGCTCTCTTAGAACAAGCATTAATGTGATTTTTCATCTTAGTATCCTTACATGGCACATGGTACCTTTTTAATTAATTTTGATTGAATAAATTCATTTATCAAGTGAGTGAATAGTTTGGTTACATGAAGTCAAGTGCCAGTGACTGTCAGTTGAAACAAACCTGACAATGAGTTTTTGTAGTATTATTTTATCTATTCCCTACAGTAAATTTTAAAAGTATATTTTAGTCAGAGGACAGAAAGAAGATCTTCAAGGCCTTCTTTTAATTTGCTGTTTTGAGGTATAATTAACAAAATTAAATTGCTCATATTTAAAACATAATTTTTAAATTTTGACATGTAAAACCACTGAAATTCGAGATTGTGAGCATATCAATCAATCACATACGTTTTCTCATGGCCCTTCTTTTTTTCTTCTGTTTATATCCCCCATTTTATATATTTTGTTTTTGTTTTTGTTGTTATTTCAAGCAAGTGGGTAAATTTGGTTCCTGTTTCTACATCTTGGTCAGAAACAAAAATCTCCTCTTTATTTTTATTATTATCAAATATTTTTATTATTATCAAATATGAAAGCCTTGCATAATAATTACATATAGTTGGCATACTATGTGACAGCAAGACATATATAACAAATTTCTAGAAATTATTTTTATTCTTCCTTCTGGAAGATAGAAATATGCATGAAAGGGGAGTCAAAGGCTGGGAACTAAATCTCAGAAAAGACTGAAGAAATTTAAAAAGAAGGAGAAACTAGTTAAAAGGGAAAATTTTATTAAATAAGGGACAGCATAGTGATTAGAGTATCATCAAATAAATAAAAAGTACTTGAAAAATTCTGTTCAAAGTACAAAATCCTGTGAAGTTTATACAAAATGAAGACTAAGAATAACTCATTTGCCATAGAATCTCTGAAATTATAAAAATCTGTTTTCATCAAAATGTTGGTATTTAATTTATATTTCAGGGCCTAACAGCGGGATAGATAAAGAGATGTTGAAGGCAGTGGCTACTACTAGTTATAAAAGCATTCTAGTAAAGTGAAGGCAGAAAATGGAATGTCATCTAGCAGCAACAGGAAGATCAAGTAAAAGTTTTAATATGGTACAGAACTGTGTCTTCTCAAAAGAGGAAAATGCTATGGAATTATGTGATTTAATGAAAAAATAAAATTAGAGTATATGCTTTTTCTATCATATAATATCTACTTAAAGTAGAATCCTTAAAGTGTTTGGATTCCTTGACATGGCATTTGGAGATAGTCAAATTGTCCCTACAGAGCAAAAAAATACTACAGCTGCTAAGCTGATTAGTCATATGTATCTAGATTTGGCCAGTAAGAATACAATAAGTCCAAAGGGATCGAGGAAAAAAATAAGCAAGAGCAGTATGTCAGCTTCCTGTATCCACAAGATGGCATCAACCTGGAAGGTGCAGATATAGATGACATAAATAGCAAGCAACTCTGTCATTGAGAAACAGATTCTACATTGAAATTCAGCAGCTTTATAGCCTGCAGCTATACCCTAAGGAAGATGAGGTGGAAGGCTCCATGGCTTTGAAACAGCCTGCCACGAGATGGAGAACTTATTGGGAAATAGCCTGTGACAACACTTCATAAAACTGCCTATTTGGGGAAGTTGACAGATCCCATAACTGACAATTTTTAATGATATATAATGTATTTCTTAATACAGATTATTTAGCAATGGCCATCAAAATATTAAATGATAATGAATATATTACATGAAAGTTAGGAGAATCTAAATATTCCAAATCTAATAAAAAATTAGTATTCATAGCCATCATTGATCTTTATTCAACCACTGAACATGAAGTCCACTACCTTTCTAATCCCAATTTTGATTATGTTTAATCATTAATGTATTGAAAAATTTATTTGAAATGTACAACTCTTGATTCAATAAATGTTATAGGATCTAAAGTGGAAGAACCTTAAAGGTTATTTAGGCAAACACGCCCATTATATGGATGAGGAAACTTCAGTTTTTTAAAGACAGAGTATTTTTACTAAATGCAGTAGTTGCTGATGATAGATAGATAGATAGGTAGGTAGGTAGATAGATTATAACATACTCCCACTAGCATGTTTTTTAATTCACAAAACTGGTGAAAATTTATAGACAAAAATAACGTTTCTTTGCAAATACCGAGAACCGAGATAAATGCATTACACGTTTTAAGTACGTTACCATATTTTCACAACTCATAAAGACTGGTACTGCCATCTTGTGTCATTACAGCTATTTATCAAAAAGTTATATAATTGTTTCTTAATAAATTGCATAGAGTACAACGTAGGTAGTAAACTCATGGACCTTGGATTTAGAGAGAGTTTTATGAATTTGACCTCCAAGGCAAGGGAAGTAAAAGCAAAAATAAATGAATAGGACTACATCAAACTAAAAGTCTTCTGCACCAGGCAAGGAGGGAACCACCCGAATGGGAGAGCAAATTTGCAAACAATGCCTCTTATAAGGGCCTAATATCCAAAATATAGAAAAACTCATACAACTCAACAATAAAAAGACGATCCAATTTAAAAAATGTGCAGAGGACCTGAATAGACATTTCTCCCAAGAAAACATACACATGGCCAACAGACATATGAAAAGATGCTCAATTTCACTGATTATTAGGGAAATGCAAATCAAAACTAAAATGAGATACCATCTTACACCTGCTATGATGGCTAATATCAATAGGACAAGTAATAACAAATGTTGGAGAGATTGTGGGCAAATAGGAACCCTCATACACTGCTGATGGGAATGCAAATTGCTACAACCACTGTGGAAAAAAATATGGAAGTTCCTAAAAAATCTAAGAATTGAATTACCCTTTGATTCAGTAGTCCTTCTTCTGGGTATTTACCCCCCAAAAAACTGAAAACATTTATTGGTAAAGATATATGCACCCTGATGTTCATAGCAGCATTATTCACGGTGGCTAAGACATGGATGCTATCAAAGTGTCCTACAATAGATGATTTGATAAAGATGTGGTACATATATACAGTGGAATGTAACTCAGCCATAAGAAAAGGTAAAATACTGCCATTTGTGACAGCATGGATGGAGCTTGAGATAATCATGCCAGGTAAAATAAGTCAGACAGGAAAAGTTGAAAAACATATAATTGCACTCATTTATGGGATATAAAACTGAAAACAACAAACACGACAAGCAAACAGAGATTCATGGACATGAACTGTGGATTAATGATACCAGCAGGAAGTGGGTAGGGGGTGAAAGAAGTAATAGGGGTTAAATATTCAGTGATGGAAGGAAATCTAGCTTTGGGTGGTAAACACAAATGCAATGTATCTGTGACATACTGTTGAATTGTACATTTGAAACTTATTTGATTTTATTAATATCACTCCAATAATTTTTAACTAAAAATTATAATCGTTTCTACTTTTATTATCAACATGACTTGATTAAATACATTATATAGTATTCATGGTTCTAATACTATTATTAATTTGAAATAAAAACATTCTTCACCTTAAAACTAAAATTATAAAATTTTAAATGGATAAATCAGAATAAGATTAAAAGTAGTAAATTATTATAAGACCAAAAATATTTAATATATATCCTGTAGATGTCTTTTTTATATCACATAGGTCATGATTTTTTACATATGGGAAATTACATAATTATGATAGGCAAAAGCAGAGACATATACCTATTTTGTATATTTATATATTATGTATATTACTATATAATTATATATGCATATTTGTTTTATAGGCTATAGCTTGGGTTTGTTGAAAGGTATATTGAGCAAAACTTAAAGTCCTTTTTAAGAAATTTTGCTCAAGAAAATATTTCTATTATGGTAAGGTAGGGGAAATTTTAAAATTTTACGGTCACGGCGATAAAGACAACACAATCATAGTTTCTGTTCTTCATGATGAACAATTTCTGATAAAACATAATTTATGAAAATATTTTATTATTTTCAGATTAAAATAAATTTATTTCTAAAGAAGTAAACAATGGCAAAAAGGATTTTTTATTAATACATTTAGAATTTATTAAATTCAATAAAACATATAATATATAAATATACAGTGGAGCAGATACTTACATTAATTAGTTGATGAAATGTTTGCCACAACTTTGCCATAGCAAGAGTTGAAGTGGCAAGTATAATTACGCTTCTGAATATCAAGGATAAACACTCTGAGAAATAGGTGAATATTCAAGGTCAAATACTTAAAAATTAGAAAAATAAAGAACTCAAGCCAAGTTTTCTGATTCCAAGTTTATCTTTCTTTCAAATTACAGCTGACTCTCCCAAAGCTATCTATAATCTATTCCTTATGAAGAAATACAATTTACAAAATCAATGATGTATGTGCATGTTTTATGAAGAAAACTATTCTTTGCTTATGCATTCTCAATGAGATAAATAGATTGACGTATTGGACAATGAAATCTATGTACTTTTATGAAATACTTTGTGCTCTGCCATATTTTATTCAACAATTTATTTCCCAATTCAGGTTGTTATTTATTCTGAGCATATCAAATGATTTTATTAAAGCATTTGGAACTAGAGTGGTAATTGACTGCTGCTGTCTGTGAACTACAAATAAAAAAGAAAAATACTACATAAAAGAGATGACACTTTCCAACATTTTGAATTCTTTACAAATTGCAGAGTAAGTGAGTTGCTAGTTATGCATTTCTATTCAAAAATTTTCTAAGACACAAAATAGGAATGAATAAGAACCACAATTTTGGTTTTATAAATAGCTCTTGCATGCATTATTCCAATTGTTCCTCAAAACAATCTTATGAAGCAAGTGCTTTCATTGATATTTTATTGATGAAACTGGGCCTCAGAGAGGTTAAATTACTTCCATAGGCTCACACAGATGGTAAATGATAGAATCAGGCCCCAAACACGAGATTTCAGATTCTAAATTTTCATGAATTTCCACCATTCTATTATGATACTAGTTTTTCCCTAGACACCTGTAAAAGTAACTTGCTTGTCTTCTTAGATATTTTTGGACCATTGCCCAAAATAAAGGCTTACTTATCCCTCATAGGTATATGACTTAAGATTGGTAAATTTTAGATAATTTTAGCTGCAGCTTGGACAAATAATCCAGAGAACGTTAAGTAAACCCTAAGGATTATCATCTTTCTAGTTTTGATAATTCCTCATGCAATGTCCAAATATTATTTCGAGTGTGTGTGTGTGTGTCTATGTTTGCTAACTTTTAAAAAAATTTTGTTATGGAAAAATTCAAAATATGCAGATTAAACCAACACTATAAAAATCCTCCATGTATTCATCACTCAGCATTCTACCAAGTTTTACATCATTGTTACCTCCATCCATAATTTTTCTTATCACTGGAGGAGGATTATGAGGGCACATTGATGATGACTATGATAAATACTACCTGTGCAGTTTTTTAAAGTCATATATATATTTATTTACAATTTACATTCATTAAAATTTAATTCACCCTCGTTAGTGTATGTATTCATGAGTTTTGACAAAGACTGACATGCATATAACCATCACCACCATGAGCAAATAATTTTAAAGTTGGAATAATAAAATGATTTTTAAAAGGATATTAATAATATTATTTTGATGATCTAAAGTAAAAAATATATACAGAAACTATGGTATCAAAGTGAAATATTTTAATTAGGTTATGTTCATTCCCATAAGCAGACTGGATATATTATCTCAAAAAAGAAAAAGGAAGTTTAGGTAGCCATGCAGGTAAAATAAAACCGAAATCTATCCCTATGAAGAACAAGAACCATAAGGGAAAATCACAGGAAAGTAAGACAGTGTTTGTACCAGGTCGAAAGATCTCAGTTTTCACATTGCATAGTTATTGTTACTTTGCATCTCTCTATGGTCTTGTTTTTTCTGACCTACATGTCAAGTAGATTTTTTTT